>NC_066524.1:13388173-13420673 GCF_024679095.1 Eriocheir sinensis | reverse complement strand
CTGTTCTCCTTCACATCTCCCTCTCAACCAACCTTCATTTTCCCTCTTTCACATCCTTCTCCATTCCCTTCTTCCCTCCCTCCAATTCCATACTTTCCCTCTTTATCACCCTGTCCTCCTACTATCAGTCCGCAGCTCTATCCCTTTCTTCACATCTCCCCTTCAACCAATTACCTTCATTTTCATCTTTCACATCCTTCTCCAATCCCTTCTTCCCTCTCTCCAATTCTATACTTTACCTCTTTACCGCCATCTCCTCCTTCTCCTATCAATCTACAGCTCTATCCACCTTCTTCACATCTTCCTCTCAACCATCCTTCAATTTCCCCTTTCACATCCTTCTCCAATCCCTTCTTCCCTCTCTCCAGTTATATACTTTCCCTCTTTACCGCCCTCTCCTCCTCCTGCCATCAGTCTCCAACTCTATCCATCTTCTTCGCATCTCCCTCTACCAATTTCTCACTTTCCTCCCCCACTGCAGCCTCCTTTCATCCCATCCTTTACATCTCTAATAACCTAAATCCCTTCTTCTCTTTCATCGTGCTCCTTTCCACTGCAACCTCCTCCTAACGTAAACGCCTGCTCCTCCATCTCTTCTCCTCCCTCACAGCCTCCTCCAACCCAATCCTATACATCTTTTAATTCACACTCCTCCTCCTCCTTCTCTTCCTCCTCCACACCCTACTTATATCCCTTCCTATCCTTCTTGGAACACAAACACCTCCTCTTCTTTCCTCTATGCTTATTCTCCTCCCCCCACAGTCTCCTCCTCCTCCTCTCATCCTTTACCTCTCAGAACACAAACACTTCAACATCCTCCTTCATCCTTCTTCCCCACCAGCCTCCTCCTCCTCACATCCTATACCTCTCAGAACACAAACACTTCAACATCCTCCTTCATCCTTCTCCTCCCTCCTCCTGCCTTCCCCCCATCTCCTCCATCCATTATCGAGTATTTGTATTTGTTAAACGCCGAGTGACCCGCCCGTTGCCAACACGCCGGGACCTGCAGTGGCTGTCGACTTGGGAATATCAATTTGGTGTAGGATTCGCCTGCGCTGCCCGTAACTCAACAGCCCGCCGCTAGGAGCCCGGACCACCCTCCCGCCCGGCCGCGCATGATTCCTGAATAAAAATCTCGCGAATGAGTAACAAGACAGTCGACATGGGTCCTTCCCTCGGGGGGGTGTGAGCGAACAAGGGCGAGAACCAGGCGGGTCTTCGTGTACCTCGAGACCCACTGGGGAGCGTGAGACGTGTTTTCTTATGGCCCCCCCCTGGCGTCCCCCTGGGTGTGCGTCCATCCCCGCCGGTGTTCCGTGGCTGCGTGTTCTGGAGGCTACTTTTTGCTTCCGTTGGGCGAGTTTGGGGGTTCGAAGGGCGCGCTACGAACCTCGAATTGGTCCGCTTGGCCGTGTCTTGCACATCCACCTCACGCCCCGGTGGTTTAGCGAGGCGATCCGGCGGTGTGACAGGTGCAGGAGAAGAAGAAGAAGAAGAAGAAGAAGAAGAAGAAAGGAAGGACAAGAAGGAAGAACAAGAGGGTGATTTGTTATTAAGAAAAACAGGAAGAACGATAAGAAACACGAAGATAAAGAACAGGAGAAAGGAGAAATATGAAGAGAAAGGACAGGAGGAAGGAAAATAAATATGAATAGAAAGGACAGGAGGAAAGGAAGAACTATGAAGAGAAAGAACAGGAGAAAACAAAATAAATATGAGAAGAGACCAGAGGGAAGGGGAAAAAACATGAAGAAAGGAGGACAGGAGGAAAGGGAAGAAATATAAAAGAGAAAGGACAGGAGGAAGGAGGAAAAATATTAAAAGAGAACAACAGGAAGAAGAAGAAGAGAAGGACACGTGACAGAAAATGGAGGTGAAGGAGAAATAGAAGAAACAGGAAAAGATTGAAGGAAAAAAATGAACAGGGGGAGAAGTAGGATCAGGAAGACTAATAAGAAGTAGAGGAGAAGTAGTAGTAGTAGTAGTAGTAGTAGTAGTAGTAATGGTTGTATGAAGTGTAATAACCTCAGAAAACAGGAAACAAAAAAACTACCATTACTACTACTACTACTACTACTACTACTACTACTCCACTACCACCACTTACACCCCTACTTCAACCATACGAGCAGAGATTTATTTATTTTGTCAAGAGATGTCAGGTAGATTCGGCTTTCTGTACAGTTCGGCTCCCGATTATCTGTTTATCTGTCGGTCGGTCGGGTAGTCTGTCTGTCGGGGCCGAAGTGTTCATCATTTAAGGTAATTCGGGCCGAGAAAATTAGTCCACGCCGAACCCTTCCCTTAAGCCCTGTCCGACGTGTCTTTGGCCTAATGGAGGTAATTACAGGTGTTCGGCAGGTATGGGAACACACACACACACACACACACACACACACACAATTTAAATATCGCGACTCCTGGCAACTCCTTCCCTCAGCGCGCATGCGTCAGAATCTCGTAACTCGGGTTGTTCCTCTGAAAAAATCACTCCTGCCATTCGCCTCTATAATGGAAACAGGAGTAAAAATATAAGTTCACGTATGTATATTATCGTCGATTTACGGTGAAACAGGAGTATATGATTTATTACAAGAGGAGGCAACGAAAAATAAATGATAATAGGAAAATAGGTATAGAAAAAAAGATAAAAAGCTAACTAATTATATATAAACTACTTCTCTCATTAATAAAAGATGGTAATAGCAGCCGAAATAGAGGGTTAGATTCCGACAGCGAGACGTCTATAGATATTTCTGTCTAAACTTTGATGTGTTCCATAGTACATACACTGAGGGACAATTCGACAGTCCAACACACCGTCACTGTAAACGCCCAAACCAAACCATATCCACCACAATGATCCGCTATTTCTACTCATTACTTGATACTTGATAGGAGCAGCGAGTAGCGGGCTTTTTTTTATTGTTTACTTTTTGTGTGCCCTTGAGCTGTCTCCTTTGTTGTAAAATAGAGAGATTTCCTTCGTAGAGTCCTAAAACTCCCTCCCCCTATTTATATCAACGCCAAACACTAGAGCCGTAAAGAATTTTCGTCGTATTTTGTGTTTGGTTTGGGAGCTTAGAGATTTGCTGTCCTGGACCGTAAAACTTGCCCTGAGTCACGTAAGCCACCACTCACCACTAACCAAACAAGACAGAGGTGATAAACAATACAAAACACCTAACAAGACATCCACATTGGCTTTATTATACTTATTCATTAGCGTTCTCCTCCATTAATTCTCTCATAAGTCTGTTATTGGTGAGATCAGGTGATATTGGGAGCTCGTCTGACTATTCTGTGACGTCACTACCCATGCATACCAACAGCAGCCCAGTGTTTATGTGTGTGTTGATAACATCCACACTGGGTTTGTTATACTTATTCATCTACGTTCTCCTCCATTAATTCTCTCTAAAGTCTGTTATTGGTGAGATCAGGTGATATTGGGAGCTCGCCTGACTATTCTGTGACGTCACTACCTATGCATACCAACAGCAGCCCAAACCAAACGAGACAGGCAGAGGCGATAAAAATATAGCACACTTTACAAAACCTCCACACTGGTTTTATTATTGTTGTCCACCCAGTTTTGCTCCATGAATTCTATCTAAAGGTTTTCATTGTGGAGATAAAGGGAAATTCAGGAGCTCGCTAGACTTTTCTGTGACGTCACGAACCAGGCATACCAACAGCAGCGGCTCCTCAGTGCTTATGTGTCCCTGTTGACACTTGAAAGCTTACTCGTGTGGCCGCCCGCTCGCTACATTGTTTTGATTGCGTGTTTTGCGTGATTGTGTTCCCTCGGCGTGTGTTACTGGGCGGATACATTACTAAGGTGAGTGTTGAGGTTTATGACTATCGTTCTTGCATGGATTTGATGTAATTAAGAGCGTATTAAGGCGGATGAATAGAGATTAATAATAGGTAGTACGTGGGGAGGAGGGGAGGGGAGGGGAGGGGAGGAGTGAGTATCCATTTTGTAGAATTTTACGGTATTTCGATGTGTTTTATTGGGTTGTTTATTTGATAAGGTAAGTGTAAAGTTTACTAGCTATCATTCTTGCTTTGATTTGATGTGGTTAAAGGAATATAGAGGCAGATGAATGACGATAAATGGGGAAGACGTTGAAGGGAAGGGAGGGTTTGAATTATGTGTGTTTTGGGTACCTGCGTGTGTGTTACTGGGCGGATTTATTGCTACGGTGAGTGTTGAAGTTACTGGCTATTGTTCTTGGTGTGACTGAGTGTGGGATAACGCAGACAAGTAGAGATAAATAAGGACAGCGTTGGGAGGGAAGAAGGTATTGCATCCGGCCTCTTGCAGACTCCTATGTTCTTATGTGTTTTTACCTCGGCGTGTGTTACTGGGAGGATTTATTGCTACGGTGAGTGTTGAGGTTCTGGCTGTCGTTCTTGCTTGGATTTTATGTGTTTGAGAGTGTGATTAAGGCGGGTGATTAGCGGTAAATAGGGAACACGTGGGAAGGAGAGAAGGGAAGGAGCGGAATAGAGATGGAGCAGCGGCCAGCACCTACCTTATCTTACCTTACCTTGACTTACCTTACCTTACCTTACCTTGTCTTACTTTACCTTACCTTACCTTGCCATACTTTACCTAATCTACCTTACCTTGTCTTGCCTTACCTATCTTATCTTACCTTACCTTACCTTGCCTTCCTTTACCTTACCTTACCTTACTTTACCTTACCTTACCTTACTTTACCTTACCTTACCTTACTTTACCTTACCTTACCTTACCCTACCCGACCCTATCTTACCTTGTCTTATACCTTACCTCACCTCGCCTACCTTACCTTACCTACCTTAACTTACTTCACCTTGATTTACCTTACCTTATCTTGTCCTTACCTACATTCTCTTACCTTACCTTACCTTACATTATTTATTTGTTTGTCCGATGAGCGTTGAAGAGTTGAGAGAGAGAGAGTTTTTTTTTATTATTATTTACCTGTTTGGTCATCGGAGTGGACGGAGTGAGAAAATTGCAGGTAATTCTTATTTATTACTTTTATTAACACCTTTCACGGGCCGCTTGTGCTGGTCTTGTTGTTGTTGTTGTTGTTGTTGTTGTTGTTTTGTTTTCCTTCCTCTTGCTGTTTCTCTTTCTTTTCCTTCTTCCTCATGTTATTATTTCTTTTTCTTTTTCTCCTTCTTTTCTTCTCCTTTTCTATTTCTTCTCCTTTTTTTCTCCTTCTTCTCCTTTTCTTCTTCTTCTTCTTCTTTTCTTCTTCTTCTTCTTTTTCTTCTTCTTCTTCTTCCTCCTGTTATTATTTATCCAGTTTTATGCGTTGTTAGCGTATCGGGGATAATTTATTTTGTTGTTGTCGCTGTTTCTTGCTTTTATATATTATTATATATACGAAAATGAGGTGTTAAGTAATTATGTGCTTAAGTGATGTTTCCTGTTGTAACACTTATTTTACGATGTCTTCTTTTTCTTCTTCCTCTTCTTCTACCTCGTCTTCTTCTTTTACCTCTTCTTCTTTTTATGTCATCGTTTACTTTTCCTTCGTTTTCTTTCTTTATTTTCTTCATCTTTCTTTATCGTTTTCCTCCTTCTTCATATCCTCCTCCTCATTATCATTCTCCTCCTCCTCCTCCTCCTCCTCCTCCTCCTCCTCCTCCTCCTCCTCCTCCTCCTCCATCCATTTTAACTCATTCCCTCATGTGATTGGTGTGTGTGTGTGTGTGTGTGTGTGTGTGTGTGTGTGTGTGTGTGTGTGTGTGTGTGGCGGATACCAAAGATGGAAACTTGTCTAATAATTGGACTAATTTTTGTTTTTCCAACGTTAATGACCTCTCTCTCTCTCTCTCTCTCTCTCTCTCTCTCTCTCTCTCTCTCTCTCTCTCTCTCTCTCTCTCTCTCTCTCTCTCTCTCTCTCTCTCTCTCTCTCTCTCTCTCTCTCTCTCTCTCTCTCTCTCTCTCTCTCTCTCAAATTATAATAAGGACTTTATGTATTTATGGAGGAAAGTGAAGGTAATGAGAGGGATGTGGAGGAAATTAAATTGGTCTTCCTCCTCCTCCTCCTCCTCCTCCTCCTCCTCTTCCCTTCATCTCTTCTCATCGTTCTCTCCTCAAAGTAATGGTCCTTTCTCTTCCTCTTCCATCTTTCTCCTCTCCCTCTTCTTTTTCGTCCTTCATTCGTACATTCATTCTTCTCCTTCCTTTTCCTCTTTACTCCTCTTCCTCTTTACTCCTTTCTTTCTTCTTCTGTCTTCAAAATAATGGTTCTCTTTTCTGCCATATATTTACACTTCTTCCTCTTTTTTCTTCCTCTTCGTCTTTCTTCACTGTCTGTCTTCCTTTCTTCCTCTTCCTCCTCTTCTTTTCCTTTCTTGTTTCCTCTCCTTCCTTCTTCTATGTAGTGTTTCTCCCCTTTCCATCCTATCCCTGTATCTTTTTTCCTCTTTTCTTCCTCTTTTCTTCCTCTTCGTCTTTCTTCACCGTTTGTCTTCCTTTCTTCCTCCTCCTCTTTTTTCTCTCTTGTTTCCTCTCCTTCCTTCTTCTATGTAATGTTTCTCCCCTTTCCATCCTATCCCTGTATCCTCCTCTTTCCTCTTGCTCCTCTATTTCTTCCTATACACTCCTCCTCCTCCTCCTCCTCCTCCTCTTTTGTCTTCACCATCCTCCTCCTCCTCCTCCTCCTCCTCCTCCTCCTCCTCCTCTTCCTTTCAACATCATTCTCCTACCATACTTTACAAACCTTCACTATATATCTCCCTATAATCTTTCTCCTCCTCCTCCTCCTCCTCCTCCTCTGTATATGCGTAGTGGGGTAAAAGCCATCATTAAGTTTTCTCTATTCACCTTTTTTTTCATGTTTGTGGCGTCGACCGTTTGTGTTGTTGGTTTATTAGGACAATTAGGGTTCATTAGGGCGTTGATTGTGTTCCTCCGGCGCTGTTATGGTTTTAGGAGGGCGGGTGTTTTGTGGGGTTGAAGAGATGCGATTTGTCTTCGTTTCTCCTTCCTGTCATCGCTTCCGTTCTGTAAGTTTCCTTTTTCTTTTTTTTTTATACTTTTTTTGTATTTTGTCTCCTTTCATTGTTTTTTTTTCTTATTCTTTGTTTCTCTTTTTTTATACCTTTTTTTGTATTTTGTCTCCTTATTTTTTTTTTCTCTTGTGTGATTTATTTTTTTTATTTTTCCTTGACTTTTACTTCTTCCTTTTTCTGTCCTTTCCTTATGATTCTCTTCCATTTCTTTTTTTTTCCTTTTTTCCACTTTCGCTTTTTCTCCATTTCTTTCTTTATTTCTCCCTTTTTATCCTCTCCTTTTTCTTCCTAACTACTCTTTTTTCTCCCTTTCCTTTCCTTTCATTTAATTTCCTTCCCTTCCCCTCCCTTCCCTTCCACTCCTTTCTCTTCCCTACCCTTTCCTTCCATTCCATTCCATTCCATTCCCTAAATACCTCCCTCCTTCTCTCCCTTTCTCTCTCCCCTCATTCATTTCTCTTTTCCATGCAATGTGTGTGTGTGTGTGTGTGTGTGTGTGTGTGTGTGTGTGTGTGTGTTTGTGTATGTGGATGCGTGCCTGCTTGTGTGCGGCATAATAAACACACACACACACACACACACACACAGAAAACCCTCACCTGGTCCCTCTCATTTGCATTCTCTCCCCCTTTTTGAGCCACACCCCTCACCCCCCCTTCACCCCCCTTCACCCCTCCCCCCCTCCCCTCACCCCTCCACCCCTCACTTTCATCCATTCTCAAACCCTATTTTCATCCACCCTTTTTTTTTTTTACCCCTTTCTCTCTTCATCCTTTTCCCCTTTATCCCTTCCTCCTCTCTCTCTTCTTCCACCTCTTCTTCCCCTCTTCCCTTCCTCTCTTCACCACATTTTCATCTGTGTCTCTCTATCTTCATCCTTACATCTTTTTCCCACTTCTCTCTCTCTCTCTCTCTCTCTCTCTCTCTCTCTCTCTCTCTCTCTCTCTCTCTCTCTCTCTCTCTCTCTCTCTCTCTCTCTCTCTCTCTCTCTCTCTCTCTCTCTCTCTCTCTCTCTCTCTCTCTCTCTCTCTCTCTCTCTTCAGTCCTTACATTCCCTCTGTCTCCTACTTCTTCTCTTTCTCTCCCCTTATCATCTCTATCTCTTCACTCTTTCTCTTCTATATCAGTTCTCTCCCTTTTCCTTTTCTCCCCTCTCTCTCTTCACCTTTTCTCTGCTGTCTCACTATCTATCTATCACTTCCATAACACTTATCTATCTTCTATCTCTTCTATATCTCCTATCTTGTATCTCCTTTATCGCCTCCCTTCTCCCTCTTCCTCCTCACTTCTATCTCATTATCTATCAGTTCTGTTACTTTTTATATCTTCTATCTCTCATATTTATCTCCTTCATCCCCTCTCTTTCCCCTCCTCCTCCTTCTCCTCTCTTTTTCCCCTCCTTCTCCTCCTCCTCTCTCTCTATGCTTAACCCAAATTTGTGGTCACCTGAGAAACTAATTAATCGAAATTCCTCACGTGGGCTCAGGTATGGCGAGGTGCGGCCGGCGGGTAAACACGTCACGGCGAATGGATGTGTCTGTGTGTTAAAAGGGAAATAGAACGTAAATGAATCAGCCTTTGAGTTTAATTAAGGGAGGAAATGAATTAATGGGGGAGGTAAAGGTAGGGAGTTAAGGTAAGGTGAGGTGTGTTGCTTTTGGTTTTTATAATGGGTTAGGTTAGGTTAAGGTAGATTAGGGTACGTTAGGTAAAGTAAGGTAAGGTGAGTGTTGCTTTGGCTTTCTCATGAACAAGGTTAGGTTGTGTTAGGTTAGGTTAGGTTAAGGTTAGGTTAGGTTAGGTTAGGCTAAGGTTAGGTTAGGTTAAGTTAGGTTAAGGTTAGGTTAGGTTAGGTTAAGGTAAATTAGGCCATGTTAGGTAGGTTTTGGGTAGGTCATTATTATTACTATTTATATTATTTTATTAACTATTTCTATTCTTTAGATATATAAAAGAACATCACGGGAAAAGAAAGAAAAAATGATATAGACCCCACACTCATCTCACTAAGCAGACATGAATTAAAAAAAACAGTGATAGGAAGGTAAAAAGAATCAAAGTTAGTTAAAGGTCGAGCTTGTAGGGTTAGATTAGTATTGAGTTAGGTTTAGTTAGGTTGGGTTGGGTTAGTTAGGTTGGCTTGGGTAAGTTAGTTGTAGGTTTGGTTTAGTTAGGTTGGGTTGGGTTAGACTAGTTCTGGTTAAGGTTAGGTTAGGTGAGTTAAATTTAGGTTGGTTTAAACTGTAAGGCTGGGTTGGTTTTTGGTTGAGGTTGTTTAAGTTGAGGTTGGTTTTGATTAGGTCAGGTTAAATTTCAAGATTCAAGGTAAGAATAAAATACCAGTAGGTAAGGTAAGTCAGGTTGATGAGTTACTCCCGGCACAGGTATCATTGTCTTCTTAAAGGTATGTGTATCAGGGGCATGAGGTAATAAGGTATGAGGTGGCGGCGCTGTGACCCGGCCCCTGGATTTGCATGTGGATGAGGGAGATAACCTTTTGGGGCGCGGCGGGCGGCGGGCGTCGAATACTAACGCGGCAAGGAGAGCGGAGGCTGTGAAAACTACATTGACGTAAGATAATAGATAAAAATAGATGTTGCTTTTGTGGTAGGAGGAAAATATTAATAGAAAGTGTTAAAAGAAAAGGAAATAGAATGTAGTGAAAACTATACTAGACATTGCTTTTGTGGTAGAGGGAAAATATTAAAAGAAAGTGTTAAAAGAAAAGGAAGTAGAATGTAGTGAAAAGTACTAGACATTGCTTTTGTGGTAGGAAGAAACTGTTAAATGAAAGTGTTAAAAGAAAAGGAAATAGAATGTAGTGGAAACTTAGACATTGTTTTTGTGGTAGACGGAAAATATTAAAAGAAAGTGTTAAAAGAAAAGGAAATAGAATGTAGTGGAAACTTAGACATTGCTTTTGTGGTAGGCGGAAAATATCAAAAGAAAAGTAGATCTGATGCCATAAAAAGTATATTGACGATTGATAGGAAGAAAAATAGACGCTTGTTTGTTGGTAAAAGGAAAATATTAAAACAAAAGGAGATCGGATGCCATAAAAAGTATATTGACGATTAATAGGAAAAAAATCTAGACGCTTGTGTGTTAGTAAAAGGAAAATATCAAAAGAAAAGGAGATCTGAGGCCATAAAAAGTATATTGACGATTGATAGGAAGAAAAATAGACGCTTGTGTGTTGGTAAAAGGAAAATATTAAAACAAAAGGAGATCGGATGCCATAAAAAAGTATATTGACGATTAATAGGAAAAAAATGTAGACGCTTGTTTGTTGGTAAAAGGAAAATATTAAAACAAAAGGAGATCGGATGCCATAAAAAGTATATTGACGATTAATAGGAAAAAAATCTAGACGCTTGTTTGTTGGTAAAAGGAAAATATTAAAAGAGAACATTGAAAGAAAAGGAGCTAGAATGTTGTGAAAACTTTAGTGACATATGATGTTCTATCCTCTCGTGTAAGAAGGAAAATACCTAAAAAAAATGTTAAAAGGAAAGGAGTTAGAATGTTGTGAAAACTACTATATGCTGTTATGGAGATAGTAGGAAAATACTGAAATAAAATAGTAGGACGGGAAATTATGATGCTGTTAAACTATTACTTCACGTATACTAATAAAAATAATCGACGACTTTTTCGGTAGAAGGAAAATATTGAAGATTGCAAGTGTTTTGAAATTGCATAACGTACAGCCATATTCAGTCTCTATTTGCCGGTGATTACTAGCTCGAAAACAAACGTTAACTTCATTCTTCGTCGTCATTAAAGCAATCGTCAACTTCTAAGCTCTTTACCGCCTTCAACTTCATGCACACACTTCACTTTCAGCCACTTTCTTTTTCCAAACCTTTCTGCACCAATTACCATCAGGGGAAACCTTCTACTTTCTCCTTTTCCTCCTCTTCTTTTTTATGTTCACTTGATCTTTGTTTCTTTCCTTTTTTTTTTGTTTCCTTTTTGTTTCTCTTTTCTTGTTCTTTTCCTCTTTCTTCATCGTTTCTTCTTCCTCTCTGTTTATATGAGGAGGAGGAGGAGAAAAAAGGAAGAGAAAGTGTATTAGTGGTGGTAGTGATGATGGTAGTATTTTTTTAACATTATTATTTTATCACCATCTTCATCATCCTTTTCCTCCTCCTCCTCCTCCGGGGCCTGGCTGACTGATATGCTGGAACTGATGTCAAGGGAGTAGCGTTTAAATCTTCCATGGCGATCGAGGGGGGAGGAGGGTGCTAGGGCTTGAATTTTTGCTGTAGTGGAGGGGGGTTAGAGAGGAAGTACCCCCCTAATCCCCCCTCTTTTCTTCCCCTCCTCCTCTTCCTCCTCCTCCTCCTCCTCCTCGTCTTCTTCCTTTATCTTCTTTTCTTTTCCCCTTCTCTCTACCATCCTCCATTACACTACTACTACTACTACTACTACTGCTACGATTACCACCACACACACACACACACACACACACACACACACACACACACACACACACACACACCAAAAATCTGAACCATCCCCCTTCCCCTTCCCCCCTCCCCGACCCCCAATAGGTAACACGACTCTCAGCAAAGCAATTACCTGTTATAAGAGAACGCCACACCTGAGTCCTTTAATTACCCCGTCCACCTGCCCGCTACCTGACGCTCCCTTCCGCTAACAACCACCCTAACCACCACTTACCACCGCTAACGACCTCTTACACGTGGGGAGGGAGAGGGAGGACTTGTTTGGCCCTCACCCTCCCTTTACTCACCTTTACCTCTTACCTTGATCGCTACCTTTCTTTCTCTTACTTCCTCTTTATTCCTCTTGTTGGTGTTTCTGTATTTCCTTTCATTTACTTCCCTTTACCTTTGCCTGTATCTTCCTTCCTTTCTCTTTCTTCCTCTTGTTTGTGTCCTTGTTCCTCATTCCCTTTACTTTCGTTCATATTCCTTCCTTCGTCTTTATTATTTCATCTTTGGCGGTGGCGTTCTTGATGTGTGTTTCTTCTTCCTCTTCTTTCTTTTTCTTCATTCTTTTTCGCTTCCTTTTTTTTTTTTTCTTTTTTTTTAATCTGACTTTTTTCTTCTGTATCTTTTATTATTTTCTTTTTTTTTTGTTTTCCTCTTTTCTACTTCCTTCTTTCCCTCCGCTTCTTTCTATTTTCACTTGATCTTTGTTTCTTTTCTTTTTTTCCTTTTTGTTTGTTTCTCTTATTTTCTTTTTATTTTCCTCTTTCCTCATCGTTTCTTTTTTCTTTCTATTCATAGGAAAAGTAGGAAGAGGTGAAAGTTTTCTTTATAGAAAGGAAAACAAGGTATGGAGAGAGAGAGAGAGAGAGAATTCTGAGTACCAGGTGAGAAGAAATCTGGAAGGGGAAGAGGATGAGGAAGGGAAAGTACGAGGGATGTAGGGGATGAATGGGGAGGCAGGTGAGGGGGAAGTAGAAGGGGGGGATGGGAGGCCAGGTGATAGCAGGTAAGTTGAGATGGCAGGCGTGTTGGGTGTCCTGAAGGGGGAGATGAAGAGGGAGGGGTGATTATATGGGGAAGAGGAGGAGATGGTGTGATGATGTAGGGGGAGGAGAAAGGAGTAATTGTATGGTAGAGGAGACGGAGGAGGAGGAAAAGTGATTGTGATGAAGGGAGGAAGGGAGAGGAAGAGGAGGAAGATGGGGAGAATATTATAAAAATACTGTTACTCTATACTACTACTACTACTACTACTACTACTACTACTACCACTACCTCTACTACTACCACTACCATTACTACTGCTACTACTACTACTAATAATAATAATAATAATAATGATAATAATAATAATAATAATAATAATAATAATAATGATAATAATAATAGTAATAATAATAATAATAATAATAAGAAGAAGAAGAAGAAGAAGAAGAAGAAGACGTAACAAGTTTAGCATATTCGCCCCTTTCTTAACTTCTCTAACAGCTATCGTTCTTTAATTCCTTTACAATGGTCAGTTATTGTTTCATGGCTATCGTTAAGATACTGTTCCACGGCTTTTATTCCAGGACCGTCAATTACCCCCCCCCCCCCCTCCATTATTTTTCCTTTGCTCAGTATCGTTCTGTGTCTGTTTTTCAGCTATCGTTTTATTATTACCCATTATTATCCACTATCCATTCTTATTCTTGTTGTTCCATTATCCAGGTATCGTTCCTTTATTTACCTATTATTCACTATCCTTGCATTATTCACCTATCGTCCCTTAACCCCTTCCATTATCTACCTATCGTTCTCTATGTCTCTATCATTTTCTTATCTATCTCCGTCATTCTCTCTCCCCTTCTCTATATCTATCATTCTCTCTCTCAATCTCTCTTAATTTAATCTACCTATCTTTCTCTATGTCTCTATCATTCTCTTATCTATCTCATGCATTCTCTCTCCCCTTCTCTATATCAGTCTCTCAATCTCTATCATTCTCTTAACTCTTTAAAACATCACTAAACACCAAACAGTCGCCTCACACGTGTCTGTATTTTCCTTCGCGCACGTGGCCCAAAACACACTCTCTCCCTTTCTCTATTTCCCTTGCTTCCCTTCCTCTCTCCCTCCCCTCCCCTCCCTCTCATCTCTCACCTGCCTGAGCCTGCACACGTGGGCACACTGGACCAGGTAATGTGCGACTTGCTGTTACCTGGAGACGCTCAGTGAAAGGGAGAGTGAGGAAGGGAGGGTGGGAGCGAGAGAGGGAGAGGAAGGGAGGGAGGAAGAGAGGGAAGTGTAGGTAGGCAAGGTAACGTAAGGAAAGGGAAAAGAGAGAGGAAAGGGAGAGATAGAGGAAGGGAGAGATAGAGGAAGGGAGAGATAGAGGAAGGGAGAGATAGAGGAAGGGAGAGATAGAGGAAGGGAGAGATATGAGGGTGCAATGAGGGAGGCAAAAAGAGAGGAAAGGGAGGGAGAGAAGGATAAAGAGAGAGGGAGAGAGAAAGAGAATGATTTATAAAAGAGGGATTAAGGCGGAGGGAGAGAGGAGGGGAAAACCGGGAAGGGAGAGAGGGAGAGAGAAATGACGAAAGGGGAAAAAAGGGGAAGAAAGGGAAGATACGAAAGAGGAGGAGGAAAAAAGGGTAGAAAGGGGAAGAAAAAAGGGAGAGAGAGAAAGGGGAAGGAAGGGAAAAGGGGGAGGTGCGAGAGAGGTGTGTATGGGGGTTGAAGAATTTAATAGATCGGCAATGAATGAATAATGAACAGAAGAAGGAGATGAAGAAGAAGAGGAGGAGGAGGAGGAGGAGGAGGAGGAGGAGGAGGAGGAGGAGGAAGTTAATTTGGTCACTCAAGGAGGAAATTAAAAAGGTATTGAGGTAAAAAAAAAGTAAATAAAGAAATGAAAGGGAAAGGAATTTGTCTTCGTGAGGGAGAGAAGTTAATTATTTGGGAGTACACACACACACACACACACACACACACACACACACACACACACACACACACACACACACACGCTATCTATCTATCTCTTATGTATCTAATTATGTATCTATTTGTCTATATATCTATTTCTACCTGTCTACCTGCTCTCTCTCTCTCTCTCTCTCTCTCTCTCTCTCTCTCTCTCTCTCTCTCTCTCTCTCTCTCTCTCTCTCTCTCTCTCTCTCTCTCTCTCTCTCTCTCTCTCTCTCTCTCTCTCTCTCTCTCGGCAAGTTAGTTTTTCATTATAATCACCAAGAAAATTTGAGTCTCAAGAAAATGGTTTGACGACTTCGCTAACGGGCTCGTCTTGTGAGGTTAATAGGGCTGTGTTTGATCTGTCGCGGAGGAGGAGGAGGAGGAGGAGGAGGAGGAGGAAGAGGAGGAGGAGGTAGTGGAAGGATTGTCTCATTCATTTTGTTTCGTCTTTTCTTCATCGTTTTCTTGTGCTTCGTTTTCCATTTTTTTTGTTCTCATCTCTTTTGTTTTCCTTTATTTTTTCTTTTCCTGTTTCGTAAGTTTTCCATTTTCTTCCATTTTCTTTCTTTCTTTCTTTTTTTCGCATATGTCTCCCTTCTCTTCCCTTCCCTTCTCTTTCTCTTCAATCCCTTCTCTTTATTCTTATGTCCCTTCTTTATTTCCCTCTCTCTGTCTTTCCCTCTCCTCCTTCTCCTCTCCTTCCTACCTCCCTTTCCCCTTCCTTTTATCTTTCCTTACCTCCATCTTGTTCCCTCTTTTCCCTAATCATTTTCTCTCTTTCTAAGCCTTACCTCTCTCCTGCCTCACCTTTCTCTCTTCCTCTCCCTTCCTCACCCTCGTATTCCTTCCCCGTGTTGATTCTTTCTCTCTCCCCCCCTCTGACCCCCTCTCCCTCCTCTGACCCCCACTCCCCTCATCTTTCTTTCCGTCTCCTCCCTCACCTTTCTCTCTCTCTCTCTCTTCCTCTCCCTCCCTCACCCTCGTATTCCTTCACCCTGTTGATTCTTTCTCTCTCCCCTCCTCTACCCCCTCTGACCCCCTCTCCCCTCATCTTTCTTTCCGTGTCTTCTCTTTCCCTTCCGTTTTTTCCCCTCAAGAGCCAATCGCAACTAATGGAAAATCAACTCGTTTGTCTCGGTTCATTTTAATTGATATACACACTCGCGTTCTGGGCCCTCGGATGGCTTTTTCAGGTCGAGCGAAGAACGGCTAATGAAGATGCCTTATTTGGCTTCATATTTACCTGAGGAATCTTGAAACTCAGGTGAAGGAGATGGAAATGGAGGAGGAGGAGTGGTGGTGGTGATGGTGGTGGTAGTTGTTGTTGTTGTTGTTGTTGTTGATTTTATTGTTGTTCTGATCGTCACTCTCTTATGTGTTGTTAAGTTGAATGTTATGTATGAATGATTTGTTAATGTATTTTTTTATATATTTTGTTTACTTATATATTTATCTTTGTCTTGTCTTTATTTTATTTATCTATTTTATCTTTATTTTGTCTATTTTATTTACTTATTTTATTCACTCATCTTCATTTATTTTATTTATTGATTTATTTGTTTGTTCCTTTGTTTGTTTATCGTCTCAGGCAATGTAATCTCCTTCTCCTTCTTCTTCTTCTTCTTCTTCTTCTTCTTCTTCTTCTTCTTCTTCTCTTCCTCCTCCCCATTATTTTTTTTCTTATTCCTCTTATTCATCATCATTGTCGTCCACTTTATATTTTGTGTTTCCTTCGTCTTGAATTTCTTGATTAATGGAAGTTTTTGTTGTTGTTTTTGTGTTTGCCTGTTCATAAGTGCATCTTGCTGTTCTGTCACTTATTGGTATATTTGCTCTCTCTCTCTCTCTCTCTCTCTCTCTCTCTCTCTCTCTCTCTCTCTCTCTCTCTCTCTCTCTCTCTCTCTCTCTCTCTCTCTCTCTCTCTCTCTCTCTCTCTCTCTCTCTCTCTCTCTCTCTCTCTCTCTCTCTCTCTCTCTCTCTATATATATATATATATATATATATCATCATATTAAAACCAACAGAGAGAAAACCCGCAATTTCTCCCCTGCTTCCTCCCCCTCCCCTTCCATCACCCCATCACCCCCCCTCCCTCCCCCCCTGTCAGCCTCCCCACCATCCATCAAGTGACAGAGGAGGGACGGGTCAGAATGGACAGGGGTTAAGAGGTCAGCTTAGGTCAAAGAGGAAAGGTTAGGTTGGTGGAACTAGACGTGTGTGTGTGTGTGTGTGTTTCCATCTGTCTATCGGAATGGAGTTTGAAAGACAGATAGGAAAAAGTAGTTTTGATTTTTTGGGTGTGTGAAATCAGAAAAGGAAAAAAATGTTGAATGAAAAAGTGGGAAATTATTAAGAATGTAAGATTTCTCGTTTTTCTTCATCTTTTCTTATTCTTCCTCCTCCTCCTCCTCCTCCTCCTCCTCCTGACCATCAATTCTCAGTGGAAGAACCGTCAGACTTACACGTCTCTCTCTCTCTCTCTCTCTCTCTCTCTCTCTCTCTCTCTCTCTCTCTCTCTCTCTCTCTCTCTCTCTCTCTCTCTCTCTCTCTCTCTCTCTCTCTCTCTCTCTCTCTCTCTCTCTCTCTCTCTCTCTCTCTCTCTCTCTCTCTCTCTCTCACCTGTATTACCTGTCTAATTAAAGGTATTCAGGTATCATCCAGGATCTCTAATTACTTCCTCAGGTGCTCAACTTTTTTTTCTTTTTTTTTTTGGGGGGGGGGAGGGGCGGGTGTAGCTCATGGTAACTTTAGTGGGGAGAAAGGGAGGGGGTGGAGGATATATGGGGAGGGGTAAGAAAGTGGGGGGGAGGTCAGGGTGAAGGGATGAACAGGAAGAGAAAAGTGGAAGAGAGATAGAGAAAAGGGAAGAGAAGGAATGAGAATGAGAGAGGAAGAGGAATGGGAGGTAAGAGTGAGGATGAATAGAGAGAGGGGAGCGAAAGAGGAGGAAGGAATGGTGGTGATAAAAGGGAAATAGGGAGACGAAACTAGAGAAGAGTAAAGGAGGAAAAGAAATAAAATAAAAGAGGCAAATAAGAAAGGGAAGGGAGGTGAAGAGTAGAGAGGAGAAAAAAGGGAGGAGGGTAGAGAAAGAGGGGAGATGAGGGATATGTATGGGGGTGTCATGTGCTGGGAAGGAGGTAAATGGGTGAGGGAAAAGGGGAAGAAGAGGGGAGATAAAGGGGAGAGGGGAGGGAGAGGGGGAGATGAGGGATATGTATGTGGGGCGTCATGTGTTGGGAAGGAGGTAAATGGGTGAGGGGAAAAGGGGAAGAAGAGGGGAGATAAGGAGAGGGGAGGGAGAGGGGGAGATGAGGGGTGTGTCGCTCAGTTAGAGAGGGAGAGTGATGGAGATGAAGAGTAATGGAGGTAGAAGGAGGAGCTCAGGTTATCTCCACCCTCTCCTCTCCTCCTCCTCCTCCTCCTCCTCCTCCTCCTCCTCCTCCTCCTCCTTCGTACGTTTCACAATGCCCTGTCAATCACTCTTCCTTCTTCCATCTTCCTCATTTTATCTCCCTTTTCCTTACCTCCCTCTTTCCTCTTATATTCATTCTCTCTCTCTACCTCTCCCTTTTCCTCCCTTTCTCTCTGTCTTTTCTCTCCCTCTTACGCTCGTTTCATAATCTACCATTTACTTTCCTTCTCTCCCTTCTTCCTTCTCTTCTTTTACATTCTTTTTCTCTCTTACCTCCTTTCTTTCTTCCTTCCCTCCCTCTTTCCTCTTATCTTCATCCTCTCTCTCTACCTCTCCCTTTTCCTCCTATTCACTCTGTTTTTTCTCTCTCTCTTACCTTCGTTTCATAATCTCCTTTCACTTACTCTCCTTCTCTCCCTTCTTCCTTCTCTTCTTTTATCTCTTTTTTCTCTCATACCTCCTTCCTTCCTTTTCCACTCTTATCTCTTTTTCTCTCTTCCTCCTGTTCCTTCTCTTCTCTATTCCATTCTTTAAAACCATTCACAATCATCCATTTACTATTACTTCTTCTATTCCTTTTTTATTATTGTTATTATTATTATTAGTTATTTCATTGCGTTTCATATCAACATGTTTCTTTGTTTTGTTGTATGTGTGTATGTGTTTACGTGTGTGGGGGGGAGGGATGTGTGTGTGTGTGTGTGTGTGTGTGTGTGTAGGCTTCGAGGAGATGCAAATGAGGTTTCTGAATAGGTTAAAGGGCTTGGCAAGGGAGTTCCTGATGAAACACGTATGAAAAAAAAATATACGCGGAGAAAAGAACAAACAACAACGGATACAGATTAGATGAATTTAGGTTGAGGAAGGAAATGGCAAAGAATTATTTCACGACCAGGTGGCAGGTGAATGGAACACAATGGGCAGACACCATCGAAAGATTTCCGTAGAGGTTAGACACATTTATGGCTGGGAAGGGAGTTTGGTGAGTCAACCATTCCCAGGAGGTGCCGTGTGTACGCCGACTGGCCTCCTGTGGTCTGCATATGCCAGGTTTAGGGCTGCATCATACAGACTATATATCCCTGTGCACCCTCCTGTATATAGTGGTCATGACGACGGCTTCGCACACTTTGGAGCTTTTTTCTCCCTTTAGTTATCTTGCGCTGGTTTAGGCTAGAGGCCCCCCCCCCCCCTCCCCCTTCCCCTGAGGTAACAATGGGTGGGCCTTCTTGGTTAGTTTGGTGTTAAGTGACTACAAAGACCTTAGCAACGCAGTGATTTGCGCCCTTAAAGGTGTGCCATTCAGCTCTAGACTCGGAACCATGCAATGTCAACTCCAAGCTGCCCAAAACGGCGTGTCCGAAACCGAGGTGATGTGTTGAATGGAACCCCTATACACGTGTATCCACTACCTGGACCAATGGCAAACAAAACCCACTACGAGCTCCTGGGCGTGAAGCCCGAGGCCACCCTGCAGGAGATCAAGAAAGCCTACCACCGCCTCGCCCTCAAAATTCACCCTGACAAGAACCCGAATGACGCGAACGCCAAGACAAAATTCCAGCAGCTGCAGCAGGTGATGGAGACGCTCTCCGACCCCGACTCACGGGCCCGATACGACGCACGGATAAGGAGCACGGCCAGTCAGGCCAAGGCTCCGGGGAGGAAGCCTTCCTACTCGGCCTCTTCTTCTTCTTCGGCTTCCTCCTCCTCTTACGCGTCCTCCTCCTACCACTCCTCCTCCTCCTCCTCCTCTGAAGGCTCCTTTTCAACACCGAAATCTAAATCAAAATCGTTTCACAAAAATAAACAGAAAAGAAACAAGGAGACTGAAGTAGGCTCGACGGCCTACATGTGGCACCTCCTATTTCCCTTCAGATATAAGACGATCGCAATAGACAACACCTCGCCCAAGGAGAAGAAGGCCAGGAAGAGGAAGCGGTACCGACAAAACAAGAAGAAGGCGGCGTCGTTTCACTAAGAAGGGACGCCGGGATGGCAGGCAGGAGTGAGGCGTCAGGAAGGCTTTTGAACCTACATCATTCTATCAGTTCTCTCTTTTTCCTTTCTTACTAACTCATTCATATGTTTCCCAGCTCCATCTCTTCCCAAAGTCAGACCCAGTATATACTTTCCCTGTGTCGGAGTATTCATTACGTGTTCCTTCTATTACGATATCCTATTATTACTGTTATTGGGACTACCTTACATTAAAGCAACTTATTTATATTAATTCATTTTTTTCATTGCTTTTCTCGGGTTGTGTAATGCGCTGTTGCTTCGTGTGTTCCAGTGAGCGCTGTGCCTGCTTCCCCTCATACTCCAAGCCGTGTTGTGTGTCTGGTCATTACACAGTTCTCTCAAGGAAGTGTCTTAGTCTGTCGTCAACTATTCTTCACTCTTTTCCCTTGCACTTTTATTTTTTTTTCTCTTACTTTTCCTCCTGTTCCATGTTTACCGACTCCTGATAGCCATAAGGTGTCCTGATTTACCTTGACTTGCAACATTTTAATTTCCTTCCTTCTGCCTTTCGTTCTTATCAGTATTGGTGGCACTGTTCCTCTTGTTATATTCATCTCCATCCTCTTCCTCACCTTCCCACTCATCTTCCCTTCACGTTGTTGTTGTCCTCGTATCCTCACCTCGAGTCCAGCTAACGGCCCATTCACTTCTCGAACTTGCCGTTTTCTTGTGGTTTGACGCCCCGCCGCTTGGCCCCGCGAAGACACACACTCGGCCCTGGTTGTGGTGGTGGGGATGGTGGTGGTGGTGGTGGAGATGGTGGTGGTGGTGGTGGAGATGGTGGTGGTGGTGGTGATGGAGATGATGGTGGTGGTGGTGGTGGTGGTGATGGTGGTGATGCTGATGATGATGGTGGTGGTGGTGGTGGAGATGGTGGTGGTAATGGTGGTGATGGAGGTGATGGTGGTGGTGGTGGTGGATGCGGCCGTGTTGTTTTGTTAATTATTTTTTGATGACTACAAAAGAATCTCTACTATGAACCATCAAGAGAGAGAGAGAGAAAGAGAAGAAGTAGAAGAAGAAAAAGAAGAAAAAGTATCCGATATATAAGTTTCAAGATTGGAAATGGAACTCGGTAAGATCAATGTGACTCCGGTGGTGTGTGTGTGCATGCATGTGTGTGTGTGTGAGTGTGTGTGTGTGTGTGTGTGTGTGTGTGTGTGTGTGTGTGTGTGTGTGTGTGTTATTGATGCCCCGCCGTAAACCTTGCAAGACGAATTATGACACAAGAGCGGCGGCAACACTGCGACCCAACACTGACTAAATATGACAGATGTTCTCTTGAGGGCACGCGACACATACCCTTTTATCACCTGCCCCCCTCACCCCCTTCACCTGGCACCTTTCCCCCCGACACACCCTCACCGTTACTCCCCACTCTCTTCTTCCGTCACACTCACATCCCTTTTTTTTTATTCCATTTCTTCATCCTTTATCCACTTCATTCAGTTTTTTTCTTCCTCTTTTTTTTTTTAAGTATATTCTCAAACTTCCTTTTTTATCCTTCTTTCATCCCATTCTCACTCACACCTTTCTTTTTTTCCTGGTTCATTTTCTTTCTTTTTCACTTCCTTCCTTCACCGTTTCCTTCTTTCACTTCTTCCTTCACCTCACTTCTTTCACTTAATCTACAATTTCCCTTTCTTCCTTCAGTTTTCTTCCATCACTCCTTCTTTCATCCCTTTCTCACTCACACCTTTCTTTTTTTCCTGGTTCATTTTCTTTCCTTTTCACTTCCTTCCTTCACCGTTTCCTTCTTTCACTCTTCTTCCTTCACCCTTTTTTCTTTTCACTCCTTCACCTCACTTCTTGTTTCACTCAATCCACAATTTTTACCCCTTTCTTCCTTCAATTTCCTTCCACCACTCCTTCCTTTACTCCTCTCATCACCCCTTCCTTCATCGACTTCTTCCCCTATTCCCCATTTCCTTCTCCTTTTCTTACTCTTTCACCAACTGCCTCACCCTCTCCTTCACCCATTTCCTTCTTCTGCCCTTTCTTTTTCACATATTCCATCACCTCTTCCTTCTTCTACCTACTTTTTCACCCCTTTCCTTCACCCCTTTCTCCCCCTGCACGCAATTAGCTCCTCCGTATCTCCTCGTTGCGTCAAAGTGAGAGAGAAAAATGTAAAAAGATCTTCGGTTGCTGTCGCCTTTCTGATAGCGAGTCACAGTAATAGCCTGCGTTATCTCTCTCTCTCTCTCTCTCTCTCTCTCTCTCTCTCTCTCTCTCTCTCTCTCTCTCTCTCTCTCTCTCTCTCTCTCTCTCTCTCTCTCTCTCTCTCTCTCTCTCTCTCTCTCTCTCTCTGTCTATCTATCTATATCTATCTATCTTTTATCTATTTGCTATTCTTTTTACTATTATATCTTCTTAGTAATTATTTTTTGTACTTCTGTCCATCTCTCAATCTCTATCTTCATCTATCTGTCCGTCTATCTATCTATCTATCCATTTATCTATCTTTATCTATTGACTCTTTACTGTTATTTCCTTCCTTTATAATTCCTTTTGTAGCTCCTTTTGACGTAACTTCTATTGTGTCGTTCTCAGTATCGTGTCTTTTCCAGTCAGTTCGTTACTTGGAATTTCTGGGAATCCTTTTCTTTCCTTTTTTCCGCCATTGAGTTCGGATCTCTCGTTGCTCAAAACCTTTCATTGGCCCGATCATGTTCTTTCTTTATTCTTTTCTTGCCTTCCGTCTTTGACTCTGAAAGGTAAAGGAAAATGGGTGTCGTTAACTCTCTGTATGCCTTCCCTTTTCATTGTATTTGTGACTGGTCTATTTTCTTCACTTTTTCTCTCTCCTAACTTTTTTTTTTTATGAATGTCTTCCGTGTCATGTCTTTTTGTAGTCCTGTTGTTGTCTGTCAGTCTTTTTCTCTCTCCATGTCTTTGTTGGGTGTATTTTTTTTCCTCTGCTTTCATATGTTCATGGAAATTATACATAAGAAAAGGTTGTTTTTCTGTATTTTTAGTGTACCCTAAGTATTCCCTTGTATGTATGTATGTATGTATGTATATATGAACATAAGAACATAAGAACATAAGGAGTCTGCAAGAAGCCGGTTGGCCTATACAAGGCAGCTCCTGTACACTCAACCCCACCTTACCTCACCATCCATGGCTTTATCTAACCTCTGTTCCACTCGTCCACCACTCTATTAGTGAACCAATTCTTGCCTATGTCTTTGTTGAATCTGAATTTGTCTAACTTAAAACCATTGCCACGCGTCCTACCTGGCTCTTTTACTATCAAAATCTTATGGACATCCCCTTTATTAAAGCCCTTCATCCATTTATGTATTTATGTATGAGTGTTAATTTAGTAGAAAGAACTATGAGAGAGAGAGAGAGAGTGTGTGTGTGTGTGTGTGTGTGTGTGTTTGATATATTCAGTTTCGTCTCTCGAATACCAATGTAGTCTTTTTTGTGTTCATCTCTTCTTATTTTTCTTTTGTTTTTCGCTTATTTTGGGTGATTTTTTTGGGGAGAGAGAGAGGAGGAGGAGCTAATCTCACCTGATTCACCCCTATCTCAATCACGTTCCTCCTCCCAGTTCCCTCTTTTCCTCCCCTCACTTTCCTCCTCCCCAACCTTTTTCACCTCTCCCATTCACTCTCTCCCTCCCCTTCCCTCTTTTTGCCTCCTCTTTCTTCCCCTCACTATCCCATCCCTTTCCTCCCCTCACTCATCTCTCCTTTCTTCCCCTCACTTTATCTCTCCTCTCCTTCCCTCACTTTCCTACTTTCCTCTCCTCCCCTCACTCTCCTCTCGTGTCTTTCTCTCATTCTCCTTTATCCCCCTCCCTCTCCCTCTCCTCCTTTCCTCTCCCTTATCTTTATCTTCCTTTTTCTCACTCTCCATTTACTTAGTAGACTGATTTCTCTACTCTTGACGCCTCCTCTTCCTCTTATCTTTCATCTCCTCTTCCTCTTCTTCCTCCTTCTCTTACTCAAGCAACAAATACCAACACCATAGCCACTACATACCACCATCACCCTCCCTCCTCTTCCTCCTCCTCCTCCGTCGGGCCAGGGTCAGCACCTCGCGACCCTGCCCAGATAAGGTTGTTTTTGTGCCGGCATGTCGGGGCAAGGTAAGCACATGTAGAAGGAACGCCGTGGCTCAGGTTACGCATGTGTGTGTGTGTGTGTGTGTGTCTGCGCAGTCATACCTCTCCCCTCTTCCCTTTGCGCAGCCTTGTATAGTATAATAGAAAACGGGGTGTTGGTTGCGGTTGAGGAATAGGGGTTGATGAGGTGAGTGTTTACTGGGGTTGGTTTTATAAAGGTTTCAGGTCCATTTGTAGGTTTGAATAATGTTTTCGAGTGCTGTCTTCTAGGTTGTTTGAGTTCGTTATATCTAAGAACTAAGTTGTAATATAGAGCGACAGAGAGAAAGAAGGAAAGGAGAGAGAATGATAGGGTCATGAAAATGGTTGAAATTGATATGGTAAGGGAGCGAAAAGAGAAGGGGGAATAAATAGTGAATGAAGAGAGAGATGATAATGGAATAAGGAAAGCCGTTAAGATCGAAATAATAGAAGCAGAAAAAGAAAAGGGAAAGTTAACAGTGAGAGAGGGAAAGTTTAAGGAGAAAATTTAACAGAGGGACGCTTGGTGGTAATGGTGATGGTGATGATAGTGATGGTAGTGGTGGTGATGGTGATAGTGATAGTGGTTCAGAGGTCGAGTGGTGGTGGTGGTGGTCGCAAGGTCGTGGGTGGCGGGCGTGTGGTCCTTGGGTGTGTTATGATGTGGAGGATGTGTTGAGAGCGTTGACGAGGCTCTGGTAGGAAGGGCTAGTCGCTGGCTGTCTCCCTCCTCCTCCTCCTCCTCCTCCTCCTCGTCGTCTGTGTCAAGTTCCTTTTGTGGTAGACAGCAGAAGATTTTTACGTTCTTTGGATCTAAGTTGAGAGAAACTGAATAATTTTTACGTTTTTTTAATCTAAGTTGACAGAAACTGAATAATTTTTACGTTCTTTGGATCTAATTTGACAGAAACTGAATAATTTTTACGTTCTTTGGATCTAATTTGAGAGAAACTGAATAATTTTTACGTTCTTTGGATCTAATTTGAGAGAAACTGAATAATTTTTACGTTCTTTGGATCTAAGTTGACAGAAACTGAATAATTTTTACGTTCTTTGGATCTAAGTTGACAGAAACCAGAGAATTTTTACGTTCTTTCGATCTACTTTGACAAACTTAATAATTTTTTAAGTTTTTCGTTTTTATAATTTCCTAAACTGTACTTTTTACGTTCTTCGGTTCTATTTTGACATACACCGAAGAATTTATATATTTTTTCCGGTTACAATTAATAGATACCGAGATATATTAATCGTCATATTGCGAATCTTCATTTAGTTTTTATCGCGTGTTTTTATGGTGAAAATTATCCCAACTTGTTTTATTGAGCGACATTGAGTTTGATATATTTGAAAGCTCCGAATAAGAGGGATACATTATCTTCACAGTTTTTACGGTGAAAATTATCCTGTCTTGTGTTTTATTAAGAAGTATATTGAAGTAGATGCAGTTTGAAGTTATGAATAAGCCAAACACTCGCTTTTTCTCCCTATTGTATCGCCATTCATCGGATTTCTCTCCTATCCTCTCCTTCTCTTTTTTTCTTATCCTCCCGTCTTGTGTTTTATTAAGAAGTATATTGAAGTAGATGTAGTTTGAAGTTATGAACAAGCCAAACACTCACTCTTTTTCCTTTTATTATATTTTCATTCATCGGATTTCTCTCCTAACCCCTCCTCCTCTTTTTTCTTATCTTCCCGTCTTGTGTTTTATTAAGAAGTATATTGAAGTAGATGTATTTTGAAGTTATGAATAAGGCAAACACTCCCTCTTTTTCCTTATATTATATTTTCATTCATCGGATTTCTCTCCTATCCCCTCCTCTTTTTTTCTTATCTTCCTGTATTGTGTTTTATTTAGAAGTTTACTGAAGTAGATGTATTTTGAAGTTATGAATAAGGCAAACACTCCCTCTTTTTCCTTATATTATATTTTCATTCATCGGATTTCTCTCCTATCCCCTCCTCTTTTTTTCTTATCTTCCTGTATTGTGTTTTATTTAGAAGTTTACTGAAGTAGATGTGTTTTGAAGTTATGAATAAGGCAAACACTCACTCTTTTTCCTTATATTATATTTTCATTCATCGGATTTCTCTCCTATCCCCTCCTCTTTTCTTCTTATCTTCCTGTATTGTGTTTTATTTAGAAGTTTACTGAAGTAGATGTATTTTAAATTTATGAATAAGCTAAACACACCCTTGACTTCCTATCATATTTTCATTAATCGAGGAGATGAGAACAAAACAAAAACTTAGGTAAAAATCAGATCTATTAACTTTATCTTCCTTGTCGCTTATTACTAATACTTTCGCTTCTAGTTCGTTTATGTTCTTACTCGCGTTTACCATAAAGCTGATAACCTCACGACAAATAAGTCCCTATCAGTCACACTTATCTCTGGAGCCGATAGCGAGAAAGACAAATGTGAAGGGTAATAGGGAAGGTAGATATATTATGACCTTATTTAATACCCCTTCCGACACGTTGATTCTACCCGCGATAAAGAGAGATCGTGATGTCCGGAGATAGATTAGATTACTTTTTTTGGTATGTTGTTTTTACTCTTTGGAGCGGCTGTCTTTGGGGAGTTTTCTCTATTGTTTTTCTTCGTCTTCTCTTCCGTCGTCGAGTCTTCTCTTTCTGTCTTCATCTTTGGGGAGTTTTCTTTATTGTTTTTCTTCATCTTCTCTTCCGTCGTCGAGTCTTCTCTTTCTGTCTTCATCTTAGGGGAGTTTTCTTTATTGTTTTTCTTCATCTTCTCTTTCGTCGTCGAGTCTTCTCTTTCTGTCTTCATCTTAGGGGAGTTTTCTTTATTGTTTTTCTTCGTCTTCTCTTGCGTCGTCGAGTCTTCTCTTTCTGTCTTCATCTTAGGGGAGTTTTCTTTATTGTTTTTCTTCATCTTCTCTTCCGTCGTCGAGTCTTCTCTTTCTGTCTTCATCTTAGGGGAGTTTTCTTTATTGTTTTCTTCATCTTCTCTTCCGTCGTCGAGTCTTCTCTTTCTGTCTTCATCTTAGGGGAGTTTTCTTTATTGTTTTTCTTCATCTTCTCTTCCGTCGTGGACTCTTTCTTTCTTCATCTTAGGGGAGTTTTCTTTATTGTTTTTCTTCATCTTCTCTTCCGTCGTCGAGTCTTCTCTTTCTGTCTTCATCTTAGGGGAGTTTTCTTTATTGTTTTTCTTCATCTTCTTTTCCGTCGTGGACTCTTCTCTTTCTTTCTTCAAATAGGCAACTTAGGAGAAGATTGAGATGAAGAAAAACGAAGAGGAGCAAGAATAAGACAAAGGACATGAACAAAAATAATACAAAAATAAGGACAAGAGGAAAGAAGTTAAACTGGAACCAATCAGAAAAGGAAATTGGCTTTACTTAAATACTTTCTGACCTTCCATATTACTACGATTATTATCATCATCATTATCATCAATATTAACAAACACCGTATCGAAACAACAACAAAAACATCAAACACTAAAACTTTTCAGTATTTCCAAATGAGTTAATAATTTTTTTTTTTTTACAGCTAAGGAAACAGCTCAAGGGCAACAAAAAAAAGATGTAATAAAAAAAAGCTCCCTAATCGCCGCTCCCACAAAGACAAAAGTAATAAGGGGCCAAAAGAGAGGTCAATTTCGGGAGGAGAGGTGTCTTGATACAGTTAATAAGTACCTTTCTTTAGTCCCCTCCCCCCCCAAAAAAAAAATATACGTACCCCCAAATAAAACTTTCGCCCCCGTAAATAACCCCCCAAAAATCTAACGTCCCCCACAAAAATAAAACTATCACCCCCATAAATAACCCAAAAAAAACTTACTTCCCCCCGAAAAAAACTCGACCCCTTAAATACCCCCAAGAAAATCTCACGTCCCACCGAAAAAAAAACTCGACCCCTTAAATACCCCCAAAAAAATCTTACATCACCCCAAAAAACGCCCCCTTAAATACCCCCCAAAAAATCTTACATCACCCCGAACAAAACGCCCCCTTAAATACCCCCCCAAAAATCTTACATCCCCCCGAAAATAAACCCGCCCCTTTAAATACCCTCCAAAAAAAAGTCTTACATCCCCCCGAAAAAAAACCTCACCCCCTTAAATACCCCCCCCAAAATTCTTTCGTCCCCCTCAAAAAAACTTAAATTCCTGAAGAAAACTAACTCGCTTGTATCATCAGAACAGCAAGAGGAGGCGGCAGGTCCATTGTGTGTGTTACAGTGTAATGGCGCCCCCCACCAGCCACGCCATTCGTCAAGAGCCCGCTGGAAGGATTTATGGGTTAATTTTGCCATTTATTCGCTCCATTAAGACACAGTTTTCATCACACGCCAGGCAAAAAGGAGGACACGCAAAAACTGGAGCAGGAAGAGGAGGAGGAGGAGGACGAGGAGGAGGAGGGTGAGAGAAAGGTCGGTATCGGTTCTTGTTCCTCTCGCCTTTCTTCTTCCTCCCCCTCTCTTCTTTTTCTCTTCCACCCTCCTCCTCCTCCTCCTCCTCCTCTCCTCTTCCTCCCTCCAGGCATGCTCGCTCTGGCATAACACTTGTTTTTCTTTCATCTGTCGAGCCTGTGCTTTGAGGAGGAGGAGGAGGAAGAGGAGAAGGAGGAGGAGGAACTGAAGAAGAAGGAAAACAAATTAAAAAGAGAATAAGTAGGATGAGTAGGAGAAAGAAGAGAGGTGGGAAGAGAAGGAAGAAGGACGGATAGAAAAAGTAAAAAGAGGAAGAGGAAAAGGAAGAGGAGGAGCAGCCATGAATAGGAAGATGATAACAGGAAGAACAACTGTGAAAATAACGAAATGTGTTAAAAGAGAAAATTATTAACTGAATCACCTCTTTTTTTTCTTCTACTCTTCCATTTTTTTTCTTCTCCTCCTTTTATTATTACTTTATTATTCTTTCATTACAAATCGTACCATATTATTTGAAGCTGGAAGAGATCAACACAAAAATAAATACAAAACTTAATCTATCGAAGCGTGGGAACTGTAACACACAAGATACAAAAAACAAGAAGAAGAAGAAGAAGAAGAAGACGAAGACGAAGACGGAGAATGTGGTGATGATGGAGAAGAAGAGAATGAACAGGAGGAGGAGGAGGAGAAGGAGGAGGAGGAGGAGGAGGAGGAAGAAGAAGAAAAAGAAGAAAAAAAATGGAGCAACGAACGAGGCTCTTAAGATTCTTGCATACACCACATCATAAACCCAAATTCATAACAATGCCGGGGTCTATAATCTTCCCGGTGACTGATTCTCTTAACTGAAGGCGAGACGGGCGCTGAGGGGTGACTTAGAGCGATATCCCCAAACATTTCCCCAGGCACACATATTTGACAGGCTTTCGCTGGAGTTTGGGGCATTTCCAGGGGTAGCTTGATGACCCTGGTGGTAGTTTGACCCTTCCTCTGTACCTTGAAATATGTTAAACTCTCATTAGAATCTGACTGCTCCTGTATTTGGCCTTTGGAGATAGTTGATGTGAGAGTTGGAAGCGTCTGACAGTACCGTCCTTAGAGTCTTTGGAAGCGTATAAACACAAGTAATGGATGCGACGCTGCGTAAAAAAAAAAAAAAAAAAAAACGACCGCCTTAACGAAGTGTTGGAGCGCTCTCTCAAACTGCCTCTTGTTGTTTATGGCGCGGGAAATGATGGGGATATAAGAGTAACCATCATCATCAGCCCCACCACCACCACCACCACCACCGACCTCTCGCTACCCAGGTGTGTGTTTGTGTGTGTGTGTTCAGGGCAGGTGTGACAAAAGGTATGAGAGGGGAAGGTATCATGAGAAACAGGTAGAGGAGGGAAATAGAGGAGGATACTATGATAAAGTAAAGGTAGAAAGGGGAGACAAAGAGAAAAGGGATAAGAAAGTGTAAGAATGAGGATGAGGAGGATATAAGAAAAAGGGAAAAAAGACAAATAAAAGATGAAAATGACGTAAGAGAAAGAGGAAAATGAGGAAAATAAAGGAGAAATGTGAGGATATTATGAGAAAGGAAAAGGTAGAAAATATTGAGGAGGAGGATAAAAGAGAAAGGGAAAAAGACTAATAAAAGGTGAAAGTGACGTAAGAGAAAGAGGAAAATGAGGAAAATAAAGGAGAAATGTGAGATATTATGACAAAAGAAAAGGTAGAAAATATTGAGGAGGAGGATGATATAAGAGAAAGGGAAAAAAGACAAATAAAAGGTGAAAGTGACGTAAGAGAAAGAGGAAAATGAGGAAAATAAAGGAGAAATGTGAGGACATGATAACAAAGGAAAAGGTAGAAAATAATGAGGATGAGGAGGATGTAAGCGAAAGGGAAAAAGGACAAATATAAGGTAAAAATTTCGTAAGAGAAAGAGGAAAATGAGGAAAATAAAGGAAAAAAAGATCAAGGGGAAGGATGACATGAAAAGGAGAAAAAACACGAAAGGAAAAAATAACCAAATCATAAAAAATAATTGAATAGTTTGTATGGCATGTATGTTTGTGTGTGCATATGTGTGTTAATCTATTCGGTGGTGGTGGTGATGGTGGTGGTGGTGATGGTGGTGGTGGTGGTGTTGGTAGTGTTAGTGGTGATGGTAGTAGTGATGGTGATGATGGGGAGGTATTTTTCTTCATTACGCCCCTCTCCCCCTCTCCCCCTTCCTTTCCTCTCAACTATCCCCCTCTTCTCCCCTCCTCCCCTTCATCTCTCTATCTCCTCTTCCTCCTCTTCAACCCCCTTTCTCTCCCCTCCTCCCCTCCACCTCCCTATCTCTTCCTCCTCCTCCTCTCCCCTCAACAATTCTCCTCTTCTCCCCTCCTCCCCTTCATCTCTCTGTCTCCTCTTCCTCCTCTCCCCTCATCCTCCTCTTCAACCTCCTTCTTCTCCCATCCTCCTCCCCTCCATCTCTCTATCTCCTCTTCCCCCTCCTCTCCCCTCAACAATCCCCCTCCCTCCCCTATCCTCCCCTTCCTCTCTCTGTCTCCTCTTCCTCCTCTCCCCTCATCCTCCTCTTCAACCCCCTTCTTCTCCCATCCTCTCCCCTCTATCTCTCTATCCCCTCTTCCTCCTCTCCCCTCAACGATCCCCCTCCCCCTCCCCCTTGTTTTCCCTAATGAGCGGGGCCAGCACGTCATTAGCGCCCCAAGCGTTATGAAATGCACCAAAAAATTAAAGTGACAACGTAAATTAATGTGTATTTATTTTTTCTCGTGTAAAAATTAACTGCGTCACAAAATAAAATAAAAAGTTAATAAAATGATAGTTAGAGGGACGGGTTTTATTATTGTTGTTGTTATTGTTGCTATTATTATTGTTATTATTATTATTATTATTATTATTATTATTATTATTATTATTATTATTATTATTATTATTATTATTATTATTATTATTATTATTATTTGCTGATGGGGTGATTAGGAAGTGGTTTGTCAGTCGCTTATTATGACTTTCTTTTTTGTATATTAATGAAGGTGATTATTTTTTTTCCTTTATTTTTTTTATAGTAATTAAGGTGACGTGTTTTGATGCTTTAAAGAGACATAACGACAGGTGGGACAGGTGAGGGCATCAGAGGGTAAGGATGCCAAGAGGAAGCAAGAAACAAACATGTACTACCTTGCTTTCTTATTTCCTCAGGTGTGTGTGTGTTTACCTGTGCGTTGATTGGCCTACCTGAGGGTGTGGCTTACCTGTGTGTATTTCTTCGATAATGTAAGTACTGAGTGTTTTGGCGTTCGTTCACTTTACCATGTCTTTTGTCTAGTATCAGTATGAATTAGTCGTATAATCTCTATTTTATCCGTTTTTTTCTGTTTTCCTGAGGTTATAGATACCGCTGGGTGAGTTAAGACTATTATTATCATTGTTGTTTACTAATTCACGTTTTCTCTTCTCTTTCTGAACGTTACCTGAAGGGATGAAAATGTCCCGAGTGATTCTTTATGTAGGTGTCAAGTTTTTTTTTTTTTTTTTTTTTTTTTTTCGTTGTTGTTGTTGCGTTTTATATAAGCTTTGGACACTGGTTTCGTTTCACTGTACTATCTATTGACTCGTTCTCGCTCGCTTTTTTTTTATTTATTTATTATTTTTTTTTTTTTGGACGTTTTATAAAAGGATGAAGGTGTGTCCCCCTTATGTGTCATTTTATCTTTTTGTTTTTCATCTTTGTCACCATGTTTTCTTCTTTTTCCTTTTTCCCATTTTCTGTCACCATGTTTTCTTCTTTTTCCTCTTTCCCATTTTCTGTCACCATGTTTTCTCCTTTTTCCTTTTTCCCATTTTCTGTTCACCATGTTTTCTTCTTTTTCCTCTTTCCCATTTTCTGTTCACCATGTTTTCTTCTTTTTCCTCTTTCCCATTTTCTGTTCACCATGTTTTCTTCTTTTTCCTCTTTCCCATTTTCTGTTCACCATGTTTTCTTCTTTTTCCTCTTTCCCATTTTCTGTTCACCATGTTTTCTTCTTTTTTCCTCTTTCCCATTTTCTGTTCACCATGTTTTCTTCTTTTTCCTCTTTCCCATTTTCTGTCACCATGTTTTCTTCTTTTTCCTTTTTCCCATT
>NC_066524.1:13350673-13383173 GCF_024679095.1 Eriocheir sinensis | reverse complement strand
AGGGCTTATTAAGAAACACTCCTGAATTCCTCCTCCTTCCATTCTTTCCACTCTCTCAATTCTTCCTTCACTCCTCTTTTCATTCTCCTTTATTTATGTTTTCCTTTACCACCTTTTATCATGAGTGTGGAATTTTCGTCTACCTGCGTTTACGAAGAGGAGATAAAAACAAAGAGCAGCTTCCTTAATCTGATCTTAGGTTTTAGGTGATGCTGAAGAATGAGATGAGGGAGTGAGAAAGAGAAAGTAAGAAGCTGTGCAAGGTGATGGGAGTGATGGTGTGGGGATGAAAAAGAAGGGAAGGGGTGATGGGAGGAAGGGATGGGTAATGGCATATGGGATGAATAAAGAGATAGAGAGAAGGGATGAAGATGGAAAGAGAGAAAGTGATTGGTTAGGTAGGACAGGCGAAGTGAAAAAGGGGAGATGAAGAAGGGAGGTAAGGGGAGAAAAAACAGGGAAAAAGAGGGGAAAGAAAGGGAGAGAAGGGTAAAGGGATAGGTTAGGTAGGATAGGCGAAGGGAAGGGGAGGTGAAGGAAGGTATGGGGAAAAAAAGAAGGGTAAAAGAGGGGAAAAGAAGGGAAGAGATGGGGAAGAGGGTAAGGGCAAGGGATGGGAAGGGGAGGTAGAGAAGGAAGGGAAGGGAAGAAAAAAAGGGAGAGAAGGAAAAAGAAGTAGGTTTGGTAGGGTCGGTAATGGGAAGGGGAAATAAAGGGAGATAAGGGGAGAAGAAGGGTGAAAGAGGGGAAAGGGAAGAGAGAGAAGGGTAACAATCGTGGAAGAGGGGAAAGGAAGGGAGAGGGGGGTAAGAATCTAAGTTATGTTTAGGGCAACCGAAGGGAAGAGAGAAGAGAAGAAGAGGAAAGGAAAAAAGGGAAATGTGAATGAGGGGAAAGGAAGAAAATGGTAAAGAGGTAGGTTAGGTAGTGCCGAAGAAAAGAAGGGGAGGTTAAGGGAAGAAAGAGAAGGGTGGAAGAGGGGAAAGAAAGGAAGAGATGGGTAAGGGGATAGGTTATTTAGGGCAAGTGGAGGGAAGGGAAAGGAAAGTAGAGAAGAAAAGAAAGGGGAAAGGGGAAAGGAGAGAAAAGGGCAAGGAGGAAGGTTTCGTAGGGCCGCGGAAAAGAAGGGGAGGTAAAGGGGAGAAAATGAAAGGTGAAGGAAGGGAGGGGAAATAAAGGAAGGAAAGGGAAATAAAGGAAGGTAAGGGGAGAAAAAGAAGGGTGAAAGAGGGGAAAGGGAAGAGAGAGAAGGGTAAGAAGAAAACTGAGAGGGGAAAGGAAGGGAGAGAAGGGTTAAGGGGTAAGTCAGGTAGGGCCGGGGAAAAGAAGGGGAGAAAAAGAAAGGGTGAAAGAGGAAAATGGGAAGAGAGAAGGGTAAGAAGAAAAGTGAGAGGGGAAAGGAAGGGAAAGAAGGGTTAAGGGTTAAGTTAGGTAAGGCCGGGGAAAAGAAGGGGAGAAAAAGAAGGGGAAAGGGAGGTAGGGAGGGGAGGGCGAGGTGTGTGAGGGCCGTGACCGGATTGCCCAGACACCGGAAGATTGCTGTCAAGATGGGTCCCGTGTGTGTGTGTGTGTGTGTGTGTGTGTGTGTGTGTGTGTGTGTGTGTGTGTGTGTGTGTGTGTGTGTGCGCGCGCTTATTAACTCGGATAAATTATTGCAGCGCCGTAAATTATAACTTTTAATTAAAACTACAAACGAGAGGAAAGGTTTGCAAGCGCTGACGTTTTGTACACACACACACACACACACACACACACACACACACACACACACACACACACAGACACACACATACCCCACACACACATACCTCCCCTCCCACACATACATACCCCTCCTCCTCCCCCTCCCTTACGCACACACATACTCCCTCCCCCCACACACACATACCTCCTCCCCCCCTCTCCCCACACACATAACCTCCCACACCCACCCCACACACACGCACGCACGCACGCACACACGATTCAGGTAGGCGGGTGATGTCTTACCTGGCCCCCACGCCCAGGTAACGAGTAATTAGCTATGCACTGGTTTACGAGACAAGGTAAATTAAGTTATTTTTCTTGGCCGGTCCCTTGATGTCCCGCAGAATTTATTTGTTTATTTATTTGTGATATTAATTTCTGTGAACTTTTATTTATTTTCTGAAGATTAGTTACAAGGGAGTATATATTAGAAGCGTCTTGAGGTATTGTTGCTATTACTATTATTATTATTGGTGGTGGTGGTAGTAGTAGTAGTAGTATAAAGTAGTGGTAATAGTAGTAGTAGTAGTAGTAGTAAAAATGTTATACTTTTTTAAAATCCCAACGCCTGCAAAATCCACTTCAAAATTATCATCACTTTATCGTAACGTAAACCTCAGGTAATTCATTCAAGTCATTTCACGAGATTTCTAATGTAGCAGTGACTGAAAAAAAATGTTTGTGGATGACGTAAGGGATATCCAGATGAGGCGACGTTAATGTGGAAGTGGATCATTTGTGGAGTGGATATGTGTGTGTGTGTGACTGAGGTGGTGGAAGCTGCAAGGGAGAGAAAGTGGATGTGTGGGTAATGTATATATAATGGATGTTTGCGTGTGGATGAGGTAATGAATGACCTGTTAATCGTGGGTGTGGGTGTATAGGGATGACGTAATGGAAGCTATAAGGTGGAGTGAAGTGGATGTGCGGATGACGTGAAAATAATGGTTGTGTGAAGGGTGATGAAATGGATGACCTGATAATAAAGTGGTTGTTGGCGTGGGTGTATTTATGTGGTAACTATGTGTATGGATGAAGATATTGAAGCTTGAAGGAAGAGAGAGTGGATGTGTGGATTACGTGTGGAGTGGTTGAGTGGATGTGTGTATGGAGGCCGCATGGATGACGGGGAGGCTGTAATGTAAGGATGTGACGCTAGGGGTGGGTGAGGGTGTGGCGGGTGAGGTGACGGGGGGACTAGACAGGCGTGTGACGGGTGACAGACAGGCTCAGCTGACGGCACCTCCACCACCACCACCACCACCATCATCACCACCACCACCACCACCACCATCATCACCACCACCACCACCACCACCACCATCATCACCACCACCACCACCACCACCACCACCGGCATCGTTCTTTCCTTCCTCCTTTTCCTCCATCTTCTTCATTCACTTCGTTGGATGCTTTCTTTCAATCTCTTATCTTTTCCTCTTCTTTTTCCTTCCAAACAGTAGTTGAATATAGACAAATAAAATACATTAGATCTTGTTAACCGACAGAATGAAACAATAAAAAGAAGAAAAATATGTATGGCGTATCCAGTTCGATTTAAATTATTCTTCGAGAGGAATACAGACACGATCAATTTGACTGATTTTGATACTTTTTTCATTTTCTTCAGTGCACCTTTTCCTCATTCAAAACTGTAACAGGTGTGTAAAGATGGTGTTGTAGTACTTAACGACCCCATTAACATACGCCCATCTCTATTTCAACCTTCCCATTACCCCCATTAGCTCAACAAGGTATAAACTGATTGCTATTTTTTTTTTCTCCTTCATTTCATTACATCTTTTCCTAATTCTAAACTTCAGCAGGTGTTGATAGATGGCGTTGCAGAACATAACGAACCCATTTAAACACGTTCTGATCTATTTCAACCTTCCCATTACCCCCATTAGCTCAACAAGGTATAGACTGATTGATATTTTTTTCCCTTCATTTCAGTACATTTTTCCCTCATTCTAATCTTCAGGAGGTGTTGATAGATGGCGTTGCAGAACATAACGAACCCATTTAAACACGTTCTAATCTATTTCAACCTTCCTATTACCCCCATTAGCTCAACAAGGTATAAACTGATTGCTATATTTTTCCTTCATTTCAGTACATCTTTTCGTCATTCTAAACTTCAGCAGGTGTTGATAGATGGCGTTGCAGAACATAAAGAGCCCATTTAAACACGTTCTGATCTATTTCAAGCTTCCCATTACCCCCATTAGCTCAACTAGGTATAAACTGATTGCCATTTTCTTCCTTCTCTTCACTATTCTTTCCCTCAGCTCACGTTCTACTCTATTTCAAGCCTCCCATTATTCTCATTAGCTCAAGGTACAGCTGGTCTCAGGGCGGACTGACTAGGTTATTAGCCGCAAGAGTTTCCTGTCACCTGCGTGCTTCACCTGAACTCGCATAAACTTGCACATTCCCACGCCAAGGTTGGATCCAGGTGTGAGGCGTTGATTACCACCTGATGGCAGTGTTCCGGGGTGATGGATACTCCGTTTTGGAATGGCAAATGGAGTTGAGAGAACGATTTAGCTTTTTTATTGTAATTCGCTTTTTTTTTATTTATGGTTAATATGCTGCACCTTTCTTTCTTTCTTTCTTTTTATAGTTATTGATGGAAAAGGATCCCGATCGTTTCCACGGAATCCCCGATCGTTTTGTCGAACACCCCGATCGTTTCCACGGAACCCCCGATTGTAAATAGAAGTTTATAGGAAATAGAAATGGAAATAGAAATATAAAATAGATACAAGAAACACGAAACGAGGCATAATACATTTAACCCGTTGACTGCTGATTTCCCACAAGAAGACATCACCAAGCTACAGGAATGGATAAAAAAAGTGGCTGCTACAATTCAGTGAAGAAAAATGTAGTCTTGCACCTTGGGAGGGGATATCCAGCACACCAATACCACATGGGAAACACTCCACTATCCACCACAGAGGCAGAGAAAGACATAGGACTAAAGGTTACCAGGCTACCAGTGAAGGGACATCCAGCATACCAATGCCACGTGGGAAACACTCCACTATCCACCACAGAGGCAGAGAAAGACATAGGACTAAAGGTTACCAGGCTACCAGTGAAGGGACATCCAGCATACCAATACCACATGGGAAACACTCCACTATCCACCACAGAGGCAGAGAAAGACATAGGACTAAAGGTTACCAGGCTACCAGTGAAGGGACATCCAGCATACCAATACCACGTGGGAAACACTCCACTATCCACCACAGAGGCAGAGAAAGACATGGGACTAAAGGTTACCAGGCTACCAGTGAAGGGACATCCAGCATACCAATACCACATGGGAAACACTCCACTATCCACCACAGAGGCAGAGAAAGACATAGGACTAAAGGTTACCAGGCTACCAGTGAAGGGACATCCAGCATACCAATACCGCATGGGAAACACTCCACTATCCACCACAGAGGCAGAAAGACATAGGACTAAAGGTTACCAGGCTACCAGTGATGGGACATCCAGCATACCAATACCACATGGGAAACACTCCACTATCCACCACAGAGGCAGAGAAAGACATAGGACTAAAGGTTACCAGGCTACCAGTGAGGGGACATCCAGCATACCAATACCACATGGGAAACACTCCACTATCCACCACAGAGGCAGAGAAAGACATAGGACTAAAGGTTACCAGGCTACCAGTGAAGGGACATCCAGCATACCAATACCACATGGGAAACACTCCACTATCCACCACAGAGGCAGAGAAAGACATGGGAGTATATGTTATCAGGCTACCAGTGAAAGCCAAAGTCGTTCCAATCGCAGCGGACAGGTTAAGAAGAAGAAGAATGGAAATGGCTGTCAAGATGGCTCTCCGGATTACATAATAAATAAAAAGAACGAACCGTGGTACAAACTGCGCTTATCCTGCTCTTTTGTCTTGTTTTCCCCTTGAGCGGCTTCCTCCACTGCAAAGAAAAACAAAACTAATACATAAACATCAGGAAAAGTGGAAATGAGTGTCGCGATGGTTCCTTTCCGGGCTCTCCATCGGGGTTATCGGGGCAATGACAGGATCACACGACAGGACGCCATTTACCTCCCCGCAGTCGGCAAATAGACGCTTCAATCGCGCCACCTCGGGATCAGGAGTCACGACCTTTGCGGCGCCCGTGAAGATGAAAAGTAATAGAAATAGATAGTAAGTCGTTCACTCAGACCTGTTTTACCACGTGACTGGAGGACAGAAGCTCAAAATGGTATACACGGTGGAAAAGTAAGAGAGAGAGAGAGAGAGAGAGAGAGAGAGAGAGAGAGAGATTTACATAGATTTACATAGAAAATCACACCACACAGACCTCATGGTCCAGAGTAGGTGGTCTGTCCTTAAACCTAAGTGATTCTACATTGATCAGATGGCTCCAAAACTTGCATTTCAACTCTAGTTGATATTAAGTTGAAGGAAGTGACGGTCGAGCTTGCTTTTGAAGGAGTCAATCGTGTTACACTGGACCACTGATGGTGGGAGCTTATTCCATTCTCGCACTACAACGTTGGTGAAGAAAAATTTGGTGCAGTCTGAATATACTTGTCTACATTTGAGTTTTACGCCATTGTTCCTCGTGCGCAAAGTGTCATCGATCATAAACAATGTTGATCTGTCTACATTCGTGAGACTATTAAGTATTTTAAAACATTCGATCAGTTTTCCTCGGAGGCGACGTTTCTCAAGAGAGAACATGTTAAGGGTGGAAAGCCTTTCTTCGTAAGATTTGTTGTGCAAAGAAGGGATCATTTTTGTTGCCCGACGCTGAACACCTCCTAATTTAGCAATGTCCTTTGCATGGTGGGGAGACCAAAACTGTACCGCATATTCCAAGTGGGGTCTGACTAAACTATTGTAGAGTGGAAGTATTACATCTTTATTCTTGAATACAAAGTTTCTTTTAATGAAGCCCAACATTCTGTTCGCTTTATTTGCTGCATCGATGCATTGCTCTGAGAATTTGAGGTTTGACGCGATTTTGACCCCCAAGTCCTTAACGCATTGAACGCTTTTGAGTTTAACGCCGCGCATTTCGTAATCGAACTTCTTATTCCTTGTTCTAACTTGAAGGACCTGGCACTTGTCTACGTTAAAGGGCATCTCCCATCTATCAGACCAAGCTGAAATTTTGTGCAAATCCTCTTGGAGGCTTTGCCTGTCTTCGTCAGTGTGAACCGAATTACCAATCTTTGTGTCGTCTGCAAATTTACTAATGCGATTATTGAGTCCGACATCCACATCGTTGATGTAAATAATGAAGAGCACTGGGCCAAGAACCGAGCCCTGAGGAACGCCACTAGCGACCGGCGCCCACTCTGAGTTAAATCCGTCAGAGAGAGAGAGAGAGAGAGAGAGAGAAGGCTTAAATATTTCCTTCTTCTCTTTCTTCTTCTCCTTTACCTATTCTTCCTCTTCCTCCTTCGTTACCATTACTTTCTCATTCTTCTACTTCTCATCCTCCTCGTTTTCCATCTCCTTATCCTTACTTCTCGCTCACCTCGTTTTGCGTATCATTGATTTGAAAATACAAGACAAACTGGCATGATACTTAAAAATAGAAAATGTATTAATGAATTACGCAAACAACCTCTGCCCTTAAAAAAAAGTTAAATCTGAGTTGTAAAATTAAATAGAAAATCGTTCACCCAACTTTTAATAATCTCTTTGACTTGAGGAAAAACTTGTATGATTTTTAAGCACAAGAAATACATTGTTCGTTGACTCAAATAACCTCTTGACACAGTGACCTCGAAATAATAGCAGGATATTAAACTTGCGTACAAATCTTTCACCCAAACTATTTTTATCCACTTATTTGAGGACAAGAGACAAATTAATTGGATCTTATTAACTATATTCTCCTTCTCTTTCTCCTCATTTTCCTCTTTTTCATTCTTTTCTTATTCCTCTGCTTCCTCTTCTTTCTCCAAATTATTTTCTCAACCCTTTAACTAACGACATGGAACAAATTGGTAGGACTGTAAATAACTCTAATCTATTCCTTTCTCCTCCTTTTCCTCTTTTCATCATCATCCTTTTCTTTTTCTTTGGCTTCCTTTTCATTATCACTCTCTAATCATTTTCTTCAACATCCACTTAACTGAGGACATGAGATATATTGGTAGGACTTTAAATAACTCTAATCTATTCCTTTCTCCTCCTTTTCCTCTTTTCATCATCCTCCTCCTCTTTTTCCTTGCCTTCCTGTTCCTTATCACTCTCTAATCCTTTTCCTCAACATCCACTTAACTGAGGACATAAGACAAATCGGTTGGGTTTTAACTAGCTATAATCTCCTTCCCCTTCTCCTTCTCCCTTTCCTCTATTTCATCCTGTTTTTCCTCGGCTTCCTTTTCATTCTCATTCTTTTATCATTTTCTTCAACAACCCTTTAACTGTGGGCATGAGACATAATGGTAGGATCTTAACTAATTATAAGGTCCTTCTCTTCCTCTAAATCCATTCCTCTTCTTTTCCTTATGCTATTCAACTGTTCAACTCTTTACATTTTTTTTTCTATAAGTTAAATTCTTGTTATATGATTTCTTCCTCTTTAGTCTACCTCTTGTCTTCTAAATCGCTCTTCAACCTATTCCTCTTCTTTTCCTTATGCTACTCAACCGTACAACTCCTTACATGTTTTTTTTCTTTTTCTTCAAGTTAAATTCTTGGTATATGATTTCTTCCTCTTCAGTCTACCTCTTGTCATCTAAATCTCTCTTCCATTTCTTACATTTTATTCAATTTCTACATTTTTGCTTAAGTTATATTCTATTTATATAATTTCTTCCTCTTTAATTCTTTAAGTAAAATTCTACTTATGTGATTTCTTCCTCTTTAGTCTACCTCTTGTCATCTAAATCTCTCTTCCATTTCTTACATTTTATTAAATTTCTACATTTTTGCTTAAGTTATATTCTATTTATATCATTTCTTCCTCTTTTTAATCTGCTTCCTGTCTTGTAAATAGCAATTCCATTTTTTACTCGCATTTTACTCAACATTCACGTTTCTTTCTGGTTTATTCATTGCGTATTCTCCTCGCCTCCGTGTTTTTACTTAATCTTTCTTCATAACCATTTTCCCAGAAGCTACACTTATAAACTATATTTTGCATGCACTTAATTCCCACGCCTTCTTCACCCTCTTTACTCTCCCTCCTCCACCTCTTCTTCGTTCTTCTTCCTTTTTTTCCATCTGCTTCCTTTTCAACCTCATCCGTTTTCATTTCCATCTGATTCTTTTCCTTCTCTTTCTCATTCTTTATTTTGATCCTCCTCTTCATCATTCTCTTTCCTCTCCTCTTCTTCCTCTTTTTTTTCTCTCCCTGCTCATTCTCCAACTAATCTTTTTTCTTACTCTTTCTCCTTAATTCCCCTCCTCGTTCTCCTTCTTTTTCTCTCCCTCTTTCTCCTTCTGTACCTTTTCTTCCATATTTTCTTCTTCCTCCGTTTCCTTCACTCTCATTCTTCTACTTCTCATCCTCCTCTTTACTCCTCTCTTCCTCCTTAATTCCTCTCCTCCACCACCACCACCACACTTCCCCCCCCCCTCCCCTCCCCTCCGGCAGACATTCCAAGCTCTCCCCGCGGCCTCATTTTAGCAAAGTTATCGTCTTGTCATGACTGTCTAACATATGCACGTTGGAGGAGAGACTTTCAGGCCATTTTTCTTCTTTTTCTTTTATTTTCGTCCGTAAATTTAATCGCATATGTTTTCCTCATCTGCAGGAAAGGGGAAATGGCGGACAATTCTACCTGAGCGTTAATACAGTAATATCTCTCTACCTGTTGTTGTCATTTCCTCCCCCGGGTTTGATTAGTGTCTTAACCTTTGTCTGATTCTTTTTTTTTTTTTTTTTTTTTTTTTTTTTTTTTTTTTGGGGGTTGGGTTTAAGGGAGGAGTGGTTGGTGGTTTTCTTTCGGTTTGTCGGTCTGTGTACGTTTCTGTGTGTGTGTGTGTGTGTGTGTGTGTGTGTGTGTGTGTGTGTGTGTGTGTGTGTGTGTGTGTGTGTGTGTGTCAGGATTCCTCGACTTAAATCGTTTCCTGTGAACTATATTTTTTTCTTGTGTGTGTGTGTGTTTTTTTACAACAAAGGGTACAGCTCAAGGGCACAAAAAAAGTAAACAATAATAAAAAAAAAAAAGCCCGCTACTCGCTGCTCCCAAAAAGAATCTAAAGAGGTGGCCGAAAGAGAGGTGTGTGTCTGTCAGTCTGATACGTCCGATACTTACAGAAGGGAGGGGAGGAGAGAGATATGAAGGAATTGAGAGAATGAGACAAACGGTGAAAGATAAATATGTAGGGAAGAAAGAAGGGGATAAATGGGAGAGAGAGGAGAGTGGATGGAGGAATGAAGTAGGGGAGTGGAGGAACGAGGTAAGGAATGAAGGAATGGGGGTAAAAAATCAAATAGGAAATGGAGAAATGGCGGTGGGGAATGGAGAAACAAACAAGGAAAAGAGGAGTAACATAGGCAAGGCAGGAATAAGATAAGGATAAGTATAAGAAATAATAGACAAACAAACAGATTAGACACAAATATTGGTACACTAGAAATAGAAGTAGATAGATTGATAGAAAATGGAGATAAATAGAAAATGGAGGGATAAGATATTTTTACAGTAAAGGAAGCAGGTTCACGGCAAAAAATAAAATAATCAGGAATCAGGAATGGAGAAATAAGATACGGATTTGAGGATTAAGAATGCATAGCTAAGATAGGGAAGAGGTGATTGAGGCAAGAGATGAAAGGGTGAAGGGAAGAGATGAGCAAGGCCGAGGGTGGAGGAGGAGGGAAAGAGGAACAGGAGAGTATAAGGGAATTGAGGAATAAGATAGAGAATAGGTGATTGAGATAAGGATGAAAGGGTGAAGGTTAAAAAAAAAGCAAGGTAAAGGGTGGAGGAAGGGGGAGAGGAACAAGAAAGTATAAGGGAATAGAGGAATAAGATAGAGAATAGATGATTGAGGTAAGGGATGAAGGGATTGAGGCAGACAAGTAAGGTACAGGATGAATGAAGGATGAAGGGAGGGAGGGGTAGGGGGGGTGAGGGTTGAGGGGGGGGGTAGGTAGAAGCTGCAGTAAACAGTCGCAAATTAATGCATCACAGCTGTAACAAGCAAACCATTAAACACGCGTCCATTGCAACAGTGTCCACCTGCCCCCTCCCCCTCCCCCCCCCCCCTCCCTTACCTGTCATCCCCCCCCCCCCTTCCCCTCTCCAATACCTGTACAGATGAGACCGTTCCAATTATACCTACAACGACAACAACAACAATAACGGGAATATGAGAGCAATAACAATGACAATGACGCTGGCAGTAATGATGATGGTGATGATGGTGATGATGATGATGATGATGATAAAAATATGAGGAAGATAAAGATAAGGAAAAAAATAGAAGAAAGAAAAGGGAAGAAGAAGAAGAAGAAGAAAGACAAAGAAGAAGGAAAGAAATAGAAGTAGTAGTAGAAAAAGAAGAAGTAGAAGTAGAGGAAGAAGAAAAGGAGAAGGAAGAAGAGAGAACACAAGAAAAAAAAAGCAAAACATAAGGAAGCGGGAAAACAATAAGTAAAACAAGATTAGAAAGATAAGAAACCCAAGAAACCAAACCAACAAACATACAAACTAAAAAAAAGGAAGAAAACCAGGAAAAAAGCAATTAAAAAGATTTGAGGAAAACAAAAACGGAAACCAAAACACACACACACACACACACACACACACACACACACACGGGCGTTGATTAGAATGAATAGCCCGCGATGGATGGTGACGGATGGCTGACGGATGGCGCGGCTGACACCCGTATATTCCCGCCCGTCCACTCGTTTGCTGCCACGGCCGCTCCCGATGACTTTTTATATTGACGAACTGCCCTCATTGCCGACAGGAACACACACACACACACACACACACACACACGCATACATACACTATATATATGGAGGTGCCCTAATTTCCATATACTGTATCACACTTACACACACACACACACACACACACACACACACACACACACACACATACACAAACACACACACACACACACACACACACACACACACACACACACATATACACACAAACACATACACACACACACACATACATACATACATTTCCATCCATACATACAAACTCATACATTCATTCGTCCAATCATATCACACATACTCATATACACAACACTAACCTGTCTACCTACCTGCCTAGATACTTACCGTCCTACTTACCTACCTTTGTCTACTTACCTTAGTACCTTTGATAAGTATAAAAAAATAATAGACGAACAAACAGATTAGACATAAATATTGGTACACTAGGAATAGAAGTAGATAGATAGATGTAAAGACAGCAATGCAGATAAGGGAGATAAATGAATAGATAGAAAGATAAATAGGTACAGGGAGAGACAGACAGATAAATGAAGAGACAAATGGACACAAGCGGAGATAAATGAGAGAAGAGGAAATAAAAACCTCGCACGACAAAACAGGGAGGTAACAAACAACCTTAAGAAACACACACACACACAAACACACAAACACACGAATTCAGTAAGCAGGGTGAGGCAGGGAGAGAGGGTGTACACGCAGGGTGAGACATAAGGGTGCCAGGGTGCCAGACAGGGTGAGAGAGAGAGAGAGAGAGGTGGAGAGATTCAGAGTGGCAGCGTATGTGTGTGTGTGTGCGTGTGTGTGTAAGTGCCAAGCTAAGGTGCCAGGGTCCTCTACAACTTGGCACTCCTTCCTAAGCCTTCGCTCCGCCCCCCTCGTCACGACTTGATGTATGGCGAGGGAGAAGAGGAGGGAGAAGACGAAGAAGGGGAGAGAGGGAGGAGGAGGAGAAGGAGGAGGAGGGAGGCATTACGGAGGGTGCGGAAGAGGGAGGGAAGGGAGGAAGGAAAGAAATAGTAAAGGGTGTTAGAGAGAAAGATGGGTTGGAGGAAAGAGGGAGAGGGAGAGGGAGAGGCTGTAAAAGAGAGGGAGAGTGAGGAAAGGAGGAAAAAAAGAGAGGGGAAAGGCGTGGAAGGGGATGCGTGGAGGAGAGGAAAGGAAATGAAAGGAATGAAGGATGGATGAGAAAAGAAAGGAAGAGAGGAAATGAGGAAAAACGAGAGGAAAATGAGGAAGAGAAAAGGAAATGAAAGAGAGAGGGATGAGGGAAAGAAGTGTGTGGAAGGAGAAGAAAAGGAAGGAGATAAGAAAGGAGAAGGAGAATATAAAAAGAGAAAAGAGAAGGAAGAAAAAAAAGGAGTGATGAAAGGTAGGAAGGAAAGAGGAAGAGAAGAAATGAGGGAAAACGAGAGGAAAGTGAGGAAGAGAAAAGGAAATGAAAGGGAAAGGGATGAGGGAAAGAAGTAAGTATGTGTGTGGAAGGAGGAGGAAGGAGAGAAATAAAGGAATGAGAGAAAAAAGGAGGAAAATATAGAAAGAGAAAAGAGAAGGAAGAAAAAAAAAGAGTGATGATTACGAGGGAAAGGTAACAGAGATAAGGGTCAATGAGAGAGAGAGAGAGAGAGAGAGAGAGAGAGCGTCCATACCTGTGGCTCTTCCCTCATTAACCTGTCCTCTCCCCTTTCATTGCCAAGTCACCTCCTCCAACCTTCATTACTCATTTGACATCCGAGCTGCTCTCTCTCTCTCTCTCTCTCTCTCTCTCTCTCTCTCTCTCTCTCTCTCTCTCTCTCTCTCTCTCTCTCTCTCTCTCTCTCTCTCTCTCTCTCTCTCTCTCTCTCTCTCTCTCTCTCTCTCCTCCTCCTCCTCCTCCTCCTCCTCCTCTTCCTCCTCCTCCTCCTCCTCCTCCTCCTCCTCCTCTTCCTCTTCTTCGGCTTCCTGTCGTTTAAGGGTGACTGATAGAGATAAAGTAGAAAGTGTCACCTTACTATGATAACCTCTCTCTCTCTCTCTCTCTCTCTCTCTCTCTCTCTCTCTCTCTCTCTCTCTCTCTCTCTCTCTCTCTCTCTCTCTCTCTCTCAAACTGCTGATGATGATAGGTTAATGAAGGCTCTATATCACTTACTGTAGACTCACTTCCTTTCAATAGGCTCAATTTTTAGGCCCAGTTTGTAGGCTCAATATTGTAGGCTCAATTTTGCAGGCTCAATTTGTAGGGTCAATTTTGTAGGCTCACATTGTAGGCTCAGTTTGTAGGCTCAATTTTGTAGGCTTAATTTGTAGGCTCAATTTGTAGGCTCAATTTTGTAGGCTCAGTTTATAGGCTCAGTTTGTAGGCTTAATTTTGTAAGCTCAGTTTGTAGGCTCAATTTTGTAGGCTCAGTTTGTAGGCTCAATTTTGTAGGCTCAGTTTGTAGGCTCAATTTTGTAGGCTCAGTTTGTAGGCTCAGTTTGTAGGCTCAATTTCTTGGCTCAATTTTGTAGGCTCAGTTTATAGGCTCAGTTTGTAGGCTCAATTTTGTAAGCTCAGTTTGTTGGCTCAGTTTTGTTGGCTCAGTTTTGTTGGCTCAATTTTGTAAGCTCAGTTTGTAGGCTCAGTTTTGTAGGCTCAATTTGTAGGCTCAATTTTGTTGGCTCAGTTTTGTAGGCTCAGTTTGTAGGCTCAATTTGTAGGCTCAGTTTTGTAGGCTCAGTTTTGTAGGCTCAGTTTGTAGGCTCAGTTTTGTAGACTCAGTTTTGTAGGCTCAATTTGTAGGCTCAGTTTTGTAGGCTCAATTTTGTAGGCTCAGTTTTGTAGGCTCAGTTTGTAGGCTTAGTTTTGTAGGCTCAATTTTGTAGGCTCAATTTCTAGGCTCAATTTCTAGGCTCAATTTTTAGGCTCAGTTTGTAGGCTTAATTTCTAGGCTCAATTTTTATGCTCAGTTTGTAGGCTCAATTTTTAGGCTCAATTTTTGTCGGCTCAATTTTGTAGGCTCAGTTTGTAGGCTCAATTTGTAGGCTCAATTGTAGGCTCTGTTTTTAGGCTCAATTTTGTAGGCTCAATTTGTAGGCTCAGTTGTTAGGCTCAATTTTGTAGGCTTAGTTTGTAGGCTCAATTTTGTAGGCGCAGTTTCTAGGCTCAATAGACTCAGTGGGTGGCTGTGGGGGGGGAGGGGGGAGGGGGGGGGTGATAGGACCGGAAGTTGTCACCCCTCAAAGTGTCTCTTATCTCCCCGGGGTGATGAATGGGCCACCTCTCACCCCCCTCCCCCTTTCTCTCCCTCCTCTCTCCCCCTTTCTTCCCCTTCTCTTCTCACCCCCTTTTTCTCACACCTCCTCCTCATTTTCCCACCTCCCGCATCTTCCCTCTCCCCCCCTCGTCGTCTCCTCTCCCTCCTCTTCCTCTCTCTCCGTCCTAATCTTTTCTCACCACCTTCTCTTCTCCTTCCTTCATCTCCACCTCCTCTTCTACCTCTCCCTTTTTCCTTTCTCTTCATCCTCCTATTTTTTTCCTATCTCCTCATATTCATCATTTTCTCCTCTTTTCCCTTTCTCTCCTAATCTTTTCTCACCTTCCTTTCTTCTCCCTCCTTCACATCCTTTACATCCCACCTCTCATCTTCCCCTTTTTTTGTTTTTTACTCTTCCTTTTTCCCCATTTTCTTTTTACTTTTTTCTTCTTTTCTTCTGTTTCTTTATATTTGTAATTGTTTTGGTATTTTCCTGCATCATCATTTTTGCGTATTAATTGCTTCCTTATCCTGTCCTTTCATCTTCCCTATCTTTTTTTCTGTTTTTTTTTTCTCTTTCTGTCTGTCTCTTACGCCCACTCCCTCATTCTCACATTTTATTCCTCTTTTTGATTCATCTGTTTCTCTTCCTCTTCCTTTCCTTCTCTTTCTCTCTTCTTACCATTCTCTTTCTTTATTTTTCCCTCTTCGTCTTTTGTTATCTTTATCACTTTCCCTTCCTCTCTTCCTCTTCTTATCCACTACTCTCTCCTTTTCCTCCCTCTTTCTCTCTTTACTCCTTCATACCTTGCTCCTAGTTTCCTCTCTCCTCTCTTCCTCTCACCCTTTCTATTCCATTCTCTCCTCCTCTCTCTCTCATTCACCTCTTTCTCCTCCACCTCCTCTTCTCTCCTACTCTCCCTTACTCTCCCTCTCTTATTGTAATTCCTTCTCCTCTTTTGTCTGTTTTTTTTCTGTTCTTATACTTCAGTCTCCCTTTCTCTCCCTTTCTCCTTTACTCTCTCCTCCTCTCTCATCTTTTACTTTTCCTCTCTTCCTCCTCTTGTTTTCTGCCACGTTCTTCTCTCACCTCATTCTCCCTTTCTCTCCTTTTCTCCCTTACTCTTCCTCTTCTCTTATTGTTTACCCTCCTTCTCTTCCTCTCTCTCTTCTCCCCAACCTCATTCTCTCTTCCTCTCCCTTCCTCCTTTACTTTCCCTTTTTTTTCATCTTTTACCCTCCCTCTCTTCCTCGTCCTCCTCTCCTTTACTTCTGTCTCCACGTCCTCCCCCAACTCTCCTTCACCCCTTCCTCCTCCTCCTCCTCCTCCTCCTCCTCCTCCTTCTTCTTACCTGTCAGCCGCTTTACCTGTCCTCCCGCTCCTCGCCCTTTCATCTCATCGCTCATTACTGTCCCTCACCTGGTTGCCAAAGGTATTTTTTCTTCTTTCATGTTTTCTTTTTTCTTTTTTCTTGTTCTCTTTCTCTCCCTCTCTTTGTGTCTGTGTGTCTGGGCCTTGTTCTTATTCGTTATTGTTTTCTTGCTTTTTTTTTGTGTGTGTGTGTGCTTCTACTACTTCTGTTTGCTTTTGTTTTTGCTTGTTTGTGTTTTTGTGTTGTTTTGCTGTTTGTTTTGTTTTGTTTCTTACCACATTTTTTTAGGGTGTTTCTTTTTTTGTCCATTTTTCTTTTTTCTTATTTTTACCTTACCTTTTTGTTTGTCTCTTGTTTGTTGATTTGCTTTTATTTATCTGATGTCTTCTTTTTTTATTATTACGTTTCTTCCTTTCATTTATTTATTTCTCACTTTTTTCCCTTTTTCTCCTTCATGAACTCTTATTTTCTATCTTTCTTACTTCTTGTCTCTCCCTCTCTCTACTTCTCTCTCACTTTGCTCCCTCTCTCTCTACCCCCATCCATCCCTCTCTGTACCCCCTTCCCTCCCTCACCTTCCTTCCTTCCTTCCCACCTCATCCACTCACCCAGACATCACAGGTATTCACACACACACACACACACACACACACACACACACACACACACACACACACACACACACACACATACACACACTCATCAAGAAAACACTGGTGGGTAAAATTAGACGATTTATTGACTTTGAAAGATAAAGGATAATTTGTACAGAGCAGGAGAGCAACACGGAGGTGAATCACGCTACCTAGATAGACTTGGTGGCAGGGGCAGCGGGCCACCCTCCTCCCGACCCCCGAAATTTGGGTGGTGGTTGTTTTTTTGTTTGTTTGTTTGGGTTTGTTGATCGGTTGTTGTTTGCAGGGGGAGGTGGAGTGTGTGTTTGTGTTTGTTGTTGTTGTTTTAAGTACTTCAGTCACCATCATCATCACCATTATCATCAACCTGAACCTCGAAATCTTGGTTGTTTTTGTTGCTGTTTTTGTTTGGGTTGTTTGGATGAGTTTTGTCTTGATTGGGGGGATGTGGAGATTGTGTTTGTGTGTTTTTGTTGTTTTAAGTACTTCCCTCACCATCATCACCATCATCATCATCATTATCATCCCGAACCTCGAAATCTTGGTTGTTTTTGTTTTTTTCTTAGTTGGTTGTTTGGATGAGTTTTGTCTTGATTGGGGGAGGTGGAGATTGTGTTTGCGTTTGTTGTTGTTGTTTTAAGTACTTCCCTCACCATCATCACCATCATCATCATCATCATCCCGAACCTCGAAATCTTGGTTGTTTTTGTTGTTTTCTTAGTTGGTTGTTTGGATGAGTTTTGTCTTGCTTGGGGGGATGTGGAGATTGTGTTTGTGTGTTTTTGTTTTAAGGGCTACCCTCATCATCCTCCCGAGTCCCGAAATGTAGGTGGTGGTTGATTTTTTCTTGGTTGGTTGGTTGAATGGGTTGTGATTTGCTGGGGGGGAAGGGGGAGTGTGTGTGTGTGTGTGTGTGTGTGTGTGTGTGTGTGTGTGTGTGTGTGTGTGTGTGTGTGAGTGTGTGTTTTAAGTACTACCCTCTCTTTTGTTTTAAGTACTTCCCTCTTTTTTGCCTTTCTTTTCTCTCTTTATTGATTAACTTCGCTTTTTCTTTCTTTCTACGTATATTTCTTGTTTTCTTTTTGTCTTTCTAACTTCCTATTTATATATCTACTTTCTTTTTCTTTGTCTATCTTTCTATCAATCTACTTATCTACATTTTTTCTTTATTTATCTACATTCCTCTTCCTTTCTTGCTTTCGTTCGTTCTCTCTCTCTCTCTCTCTCTCTCTCTCTCTCTCTCTCTCTCTCTCTCTCTCTCTCTCTCTCTCTCTCTCTCTCTCTCTCTCTCTCTCTCTCTCTCTCTCTCTCTCTCTCTCTCTCTCTCTCTCTCTCTCTCTCGTGTATCTTCTCGGGAAATAAATCAGTTTTTATCTCTGGAAATAGACACGTTTATCTTATCTTCACGCTACATACAAACATACAGATATACACATCTACTTTTACAGCGGTCTTCTCGTCTCTACCTTTCATCGTGTCTGTCTTTCTGTCTCGCATTTTCGTTCATAGTTTTATCACTGTCTGTCATCACCGGAAGTCGAGTCGCTCGTGTGGCGTCGTCGCGTCTCGAACTGGTCATTGGTCAAGTTCTCGTCTCGTTCTCGTGATGAACACTGGCAAAAGTCAAGGGAGTCCTGCTTCAGGGAGACGCTTCACAAATGTCTCCCTCATGATGTGTGTGTGTGTGTGTGTGTGTCGGGGGGTAATGGGGGCCTGGTGGGTGTGGGAGGAGAGTGGCTGCGCTGGGTGAGTCGTGTGACTGTGCACTTCCCGAGGCGTGAGGGGAGGGGGGTCCCTGGGGTGGCGGCGACGGGCTGCTGGGCGTCGCGGGGTGGGTGGGAGGTGGGTGGGTTTGGCGTGCCCCGTGGCGGGCGTGGCGGAGGTCCAGTCTGGCGGACAGTCTGTGGCGTCGGCAGCCCGCGGCGGCGGGCCCCAGGGTGAGGGGGAGGCTCGCGTCACATTGACACATATGATACACTGTACACCTACACATCCAGTCACCAGAGAGACATCCAACATGAACGAGGCGCGGCGCGCGGCCCGGGGCGGCGGGGGGCGCTGCCCTTGGGACAGCCGCCTGGCGAGCCGCACGGAGGAGCCGAGGGAGCCGGCTGGGCCACGCGCCCTCCCGGCTGCCCGGACCGGGCCGTGGCAGACCAGGGCAGGCTGCGACAGGCTGCAGGTGTGGGTGCCGGGCAGGGCGCCTCGTGGCCCGCGGCTCCTCGGGGGCGAGGGAATCTCCACAGATTTGGTTTAGGAAGGTCTTCTTAGAAGAACATGAGAAGCGAGTGTTTGTGTGACGAAGCGTGTTGACGCCGCTGAGTTACAGACTAAGAGATATGGAAACGCTGGAATCCCCGCCGGCCGCGGCCCGGCGGGCGTAAGTGCTACACTGACGTATCATATCAATAAATAGACTGGCAATATAAAGAACTTTGTTTGTAATGCTTGAAGCAAGTCACTGCGCCGGACCTCACAAAGTCTGCACGCACGGGCGGCGGCGGCTGCGGTGGCGCGCGGCCCAGCGGTAGGGCGGCCCCGCCTGGCCGCTGCCGGGTGGGCGCCGCCCCGGCAGCCACTAGTACAGTTCCTGGTAGGTCTGGCCGCCGGGACTGTGGCCGCCCTTACCGCTCGCCGCGTCCTCAAACTCCTCCTCCTCTTCCTCCGCCGCCTCCTCCTTCTTGTCGGGGGAGTGGCTGGCGAGGGCGCCGGCCAGGGAGCTGGGCGAGCGCATGCCCAGGAACATGGAGTCGTCCTGGCTGGAGGCTTGGTCGTCAGTGCTGAAGAGAGACTCGTCCTCCACCTCCTCCCCCGCCGCGGGGAAGGAGAGTAGCGGGAAGGCGCCCTGGCCCATGAGGGGATGAGGGAGGCCGCCGGGGGACGTGGAGGAGGACGAGGCGTGGTCCTCCATGAGCAGCGGGCGCGAGAAGGGCTGCTGGAGGGGCAGGAGCATCTGGGCGGCCAGCGGGGGCGGCTGCGGCAGGTGAGCGTCAGCCTGCGAGGACAGGTGTCAGAACATCTGCTGGTACGAGATCTGCGAGCTGTTCCCTTCCTCGGGGCTCATGGCGGAGGGCGGCACCGAGGGCGTGTTCGGGTACTCCCCCGCCGAGCTCTCGCCGCCCTGCTGGCTGTCGCCCAGGCCGCCCTCGCCGCCGGACAGCGCCTTGGGGTCTTTGGAAACCATTTGTCGCCGCCACTTCGCCCGGGCGTTCTGGAACCACACCTGGGGAAGAGAACAAGGGTTAGTCAGTCAGCCAGGAGCCCCAGCCACGCGCACCACAGAATAAACTCCACAACTCAACAGCCCATCCAGCCACACAAAATAAAGCGTTATCTGCCGGGCGGCGCGCGTGACAAACACACACAAAACCCTTCCCGGCCACTCCACTCGGCGCGCCGCTCCTGCAGACGTATCGATTGTCGGCGCTGAAAAATGCGAAAACGCTAAAGTAGTTCTCGAGGCTGCAAAGGGAAGAATTTACTCTTGTCATGTGAAGGAGCTCTCGGGACGGCGCGGGGCCCTTGGGGGAACAAAGGGCGGCGGGGCGAGGGGCGACACAACAAGGGCAGCAGATGTGTGTGTGGCCGAGGAGAGCAGACAAGATAATGGCGGGGAGCGGCGGTGACTCGACCAGACAATGAAAGATTCGGAGGCAGGAGAGGAACGGAACACAAGAGGAGGACGACGAAGTATACAAAACAAATACGAAAGCAAACCAAACGCAGACAAACCCTCCAATCTTTCCCTTTCCGTAGTGTTTACTTTACTTTCACACGATATGAACCCCATGAAATATAAACCCCAATACCTAACCTAACCTAACCTAACCTAACCTTCCCAATTGAGCCTCCCCATGACACCCTCCCCCGTCTACCCCGCATCCCCACCTTCCCCAAACGAGAGTAAGAGTACCTCAGGGGAAGAATAGAGGAGGACCCTGAGAAAGAGGTACTTCAGCTCTCCTCTCCCTAACGCCTTTTACTCCTTCCTGTCTTCCCTCTCCACCCCAACTGCCTCTCTCTCCCTCCCTCTTTCTCTTCTTTCCCATTCCTAGACAAATGGAAGAGTAGCTAAGAGGACCAAGAGGAGGAGTAAAAGAGGAGGACATAGAAAGGAAACAAAACATTCTCCTCTTTTCTCCTCCCTGTCAATTCCTCTTGCTTCAGTCACTCCTCTTTTTACCCAATGCGTATTAACCAAGAGGAAAGAGGACTGGAAGACTCATCCTTCTCCTATCCTTTTCCCTTCCCTTTCCTTCCCTTCTTTTCTCCCTTCACCCTTCCATTCCTTCTTTCCTTTCTCTTTCCGTTCTCTTCCCTTTCCTTCTCTACCCTTTTCTTCACGTTCCCTTCCCTTCCCTTTTCTTCCCATTCCCTACCCGTTCCCTTCCCTTCCCTTCACGTCATTCCTTCACATCCTCCTTCAGCACTCTTTCCCTTCACTTCCCTTCTCTTCCTTCCTTTCCCTTCCCTCCCTCCCCTTCAGCCCCTTCATCCATACTCATTCCCCTCCTTCCCTCATCTCTCTCCCTTCCTTGCCATTACCCAGACTCATCTCCCTCCCTTCCCTTCCTACCTACCTCTCCTCTCTCCCTCCCTCCCTTCATCCTTTTCCTCAAACTCTACATAAATGATCTGGTTTCAGTTCCTCGAAGCGTCCATTCCCCTAAAACAACACTAAACGAACCTTGAAGAGAACACACAAGTCCCTACCCTTTCCCTCCATTCCCAAGACTCATAATACCTCAGAGCCTTAACGGGGACCACCAGAGGCACACACAGGCCCTTGTAAGTGGCCGTAAATAAGGGGTGATTTCCTAAGGGCGTGAGGAAGATATTATGGGACCGTTGGACACCTGGATCTACCGCAGGGCGTGATGTTGATGTCTCCTGTGTTGCTGTTTTGTTTCTTGCTTGTTAAGGTGAATACGTGGAAGGGTTTGTCTCTTCTGAGTGTTGAGATGACGAGGAGGAGGAGGTGGTAGAAGGGAGGGAGGAGGAAGGAGAGGAGCACGAGGAGGAATAGAAGGGTGACTAAAACAAGATTAGCAGAAATAGAAAAAGAAATGGAAGAAAAAAGGACGAGTAAGAAGGGGTTGAGCAGGACCAGAAGGAGGAAAAGGAGGACGAGAAGGAGGTGGTATAAAGGAGGGAGGAGGAAGGAGAAGAGTAGAAGGAGGAGGAGGAGGAGGGGGACTACAACAAGATTAGCAAAAATAGAAAAAGAAATGGAAGAAAAGAGGAAGAGTAAGAGGAGGATTAGCAAGACCAGAAGGAGGAAAAGGAGAACGAGAAGCAGATCAACAACGACAAGAACAAGATGAGAAGGAAAATATGAAAGTTTAAAATGAAGAGTAAGCACCAGGAAAGTATTGTGAAAAGAGTGGAAGTTGAAGGAAAAAGAGAACCGGAGAAACGAATGAAGGTGAAAGGGAGAAAAAGAAATTAGAGAAAAGAATCAGGAAAACATGAAGGAAAACAGCAGAGAAGAAAGAAGAAAAAGACTCGTAAATAAGATCAAAGTTTACAGCAGACGAGGAAAAGAAGGAAAGAAGAAAAATTACGGAAACGAAACAGGAAAACCGTAAAAATAAGAGGAAAATAAAGGAAAGGATTGAGGTACTGGCAAGAATAAGGAAGAAGAGGAATAGGGAAAGGAAAATTTGGAAGAATCAAAGAAAGAACGGCAAAAAAGAGATGAACGAAAGGGGAAAAAGAATAGGATCTTTCGCAACTAATGAAGGAAGAGGAAGAGGAGGAGCAGGAGGGAATAAAAAAAAGAAATAGAAGAGAAAATGTTAAAAGGTTGAAGAAAATGAAAAACAGAACAAAAGAGGAACGAGACAAAGATTTTACGAATGTCAGAGAGAGAGAGAGATACACGCTGACGGCGGTGGACAGTTAGTTACGGATTCTGTGCACCACAAAAACACTGCCAGACACATGCACACACACACACACACACACACACACACACACACACACACACACACACACAGAACCGAGGTGGGCACACACACACACATCTTTTCCTATTTACTTGTCTCTGTGTGTGTGTCTGTGTGTGTGTGTGTGTGTGTGTGTGTGTGTGTGTGTGTGTGTGTACATATTGACGTTCTGCCCGGAAACTGGGAGAAGAATTGCTCTGTGTATATATATATTTTTTGTTTTATCTCTCTCTCTCTCTCTCTCTCTCTCTCTCTCTCTCTCTCTCTCTCTCTCTCTCTCTCTCTCTCTCTCTCTGGTTTATTTCCTTTGAATACAAAATACTGAGAGAGAGAGAGAGAGAGAGAGAGAGAGAGAGAGAGAGATGTCGTTCTGTGATCTTAAGACACCAAAGAGAAAGATAAATGCTAACACCTCCTCCTCCTCCTCCTCCTCCTCCTCCTCCTCCTCCTCCTCCTCTCCTTCCTTCTTTGTGGCATCTAAGGAGTAAAATGTATCAAGTCGACTCCTTTTGGCACTATTTTTGCTTAATAACTGAGGGGAGGTGTGACAGCTCTCTCTCTCTCTCTCTCTCTCTCTCTCTCTCTCTCTCTCTCTCTCTCTCTCTCTCTCTCTCTCTCTCTCTCTCTCTCTCTCTCTCTCTCTCTCTCTCTCTCTCACAGTATTTCGTATTCAAAGGAAAGAGAGAGAGAGAGAGAGAGAGAGAGAGAGAGAAAATCATCATCATCATCATTATCATCATCATCTTTTTCATTACCTCTTATGTTATATTATTTTCCCTCTAATTCAAATCACTATTATAATTTCCTGGTTTTTCTTAACGTATTCGAAATGCTGATTTTGAGGAGTACAATCAAATTTTTCGTTCCATTTCAATTGACTTTTTTTTTCAATTCGTCGGCGCCTCAAATGTCACCGGATTGCGTTCACATGACGCGCCGTTTCTGCTATGAACTTCTTTTCAATAGTGAGTTTTATTTCCGTTGACCTGGAACAAACACAAATAAATAAATAAATAAATAAATAAATAACCAAATAAATAAAATAGAGATAAAATAGATGAGGATAAGTAGATAGAAACAGAGACAGATAGAGATAAATATATAGAGATAATTAGATGAATGGATACAGACAGATAGATAGAAAGATAGATATATAGTAGATTGAGTGATTGATGGAGAGAGATGGAGAGATAGATAGATTGGTAGAAAGAAAAAATAAACCAAACCCAAATAAGACCGGAGAGAGAGAGAGAGAGAGAGAGAGAGAGAGAGAGAGAGAGAGAAAGATAAGGAGGAAAATAACGAGGGAGAAGGAGGAAAAGAGGAGAAAAGGAAAGATAGAAATAGAGAAAAATGGTGATAAATATAGGAAAGTACGATAAAACAAGAAATGAGACGATATAATGAGATACCAGAGAGAGAGAGAGAGAGAGAGAGAGAGAGACAAACCCAGCATCAATACAATTCCCAGTCACTCGGAGCGCAACTTTCTCCCGAGGAACCAAAACAAAAGAGGAAAAAACGAGAAAAAGTAAAGAAATAAAAGAGTTGGATCCTTTAGAGCAAGTCATCGAGGCGTGAACACGAGGCGATCGAGGTCGCGTCACGTTCACGTCACGTTTCTGTTACGTCACGAAGGTAATGTCAGGTCAGGGGAAAAAATAAAGAAGGTAAAAGTCGATTAAGGTCACCAGGTATATTTTAATTAGCGTGACCAGGTGTTTCCGTGAGTGTGTCTGACAGGTAGTTTGCTTTGTTATAGAGTGTTTCAGTGTTTCAGTGTTTTAATTTAGTGTTTCGGTGTTCAAGTGTTTCATCTGATTACGTCAAAGGATTATATTCAATGTGTTTTTGTTCGTGTTTCGTTAAGTATGTTTCGTTTTTCAAGTGTGTTTCGTTTTTCAAGTGTGTTTCGTTAAGGGTGTTTCGTTTTTCAAGTGTGTGTCGTTTTTCAAGTGTGTTTCGTTTTTCAAGTGTGTTTCGTTTTTCAAGTGTTTCGTTTTTCAAGTGTTTCGTTTTTCAAGTGTGTTTCGTTAAGTGTGTTTCGTTTTTCAAGTGTGTTTCGTTTTTCAAGTGTGTTTCGTTTTTCAAGTGTGTTTCGTTTTTCAAGTGTTTCGTTTTTCAAGTGTGTTTCGTTTTTCAAGTGTGTTTCGTTTTTCAAGTGTGTGTCGTTTTTCAAGTGTGTTTCGTTTTTCAAGTGTTTCGTTTTTCAAGTGTGTTTCGTTTTTCAAGTGTGTTTCGTTTTTCAAGTGTTTCGTTTTTCAAGTGTGTTTCGTTTTTCAAGTGTGTTTCGTTTTTCAAGTGTGTTTCGTTTTTCAAGTGTGTTTCGTTTTTCAAGTGTGTTTAATTTTTCAAGTGTGTTTCGTTTTTCAAGTGTTTCGTTTTTCAAGTGTGTTTCGTTTTTCAAGTGTCTCGTTTTTCATGTGTTTCGTTTTTCAAGTGTTTCGTTTTTCAAGTGTGTTTCGTTTTTCAAGTGTGTTTCGTTTTTCAAGTGTGTTTCGTTTTTCAAGTGTGTTTCGTTTTTCAAGTGTGTTTCGTTTTTCAAGTGTTTCGTTTTTCAAGTGTGTTTCGTTTTTCAAGTGTGTTTCGTTTTTCAAGTGTGTTTCGTTTTTCAAGTGTGTTTCGTTTTTCAAGTGTTTCGTTTTTCAAGTGTGTTTCGTTTTTCAAGTGTGTTTCGTTTTTCAAGTGTTTCGTTTTTCAAGTGTGTTTCGTTTTTCAAGTGTGTTTCGTTCTTCAAGTGAGTTTCGTTTTTGAGTGAGTTGTTTCAGGATTTTTTCAAGTGTTTCGTTTTAAGTTTCGTTTTTGAGTGAGTTGTTTCAGCTTTTTTCGTGTTTCGTTGAGACAAGTTTCGTTTTAGTGTGGTTCGTTTTCATTAATCAGTAAGCTTTTTCAATTGTTTCGTTCAAGTGTTTCATTCAAGTTTGATTCGTTTTTAGATGATTACTTTGTTTTTTTCAAGTGTTTCATTCAAGTTTGTTTCGTTTTTAGATGATTACTTTGTTTTTTTCAAGTGTTTCATCCAAGTATGTTTCGTTTTTAAGCGGTTAGTTTCTTTTTTTTTTTTTTCGTTCAGGTGTTTTGATTTAAGCCTTTTAAGGGATTATTTTCAGTCTTTTTTTCAGATGTTTCGTTCAAGTATGTTTCGTTGTAAGTGAAGTGGTTCGTGAGTCGCTTCGTGTGTGTGTGTGTGTGTGTGTGTGTGTGTGTGTGTGTTCACCTTTCGGCCTTCCCTTTTCCATGCAGGTGTAGCCCGTCGTTAATTAGGCTGTTGTTGTTATTCTTTCCCGGTAATGAGGCGCCCCTTTTAGGCTGTTTGCGCTGCGGCCTAATTGTTGTCGAGGGCTTCCATTGATGGGCTTATTATTATTATGGTTATTTTTTTTTTTTAGTTTATTGATATTTTTTGTGTAATTTTAAGTAAGAGTCTGGTTGTTTTTTTAGAGAGATGCTAAACTTGTCTCGTTATTTACTCTTCCTGTTCTTATTTTTACATATTATTCTTGTTATTTGTTTCTACTTCTCTCATTTTCTTTTATTTTTTGTATCTTTTTTTCATTCCTTCCTTCTTGCTCTTCGCCTCCACCTCTTTCTCCTCTTCCTTCATCATTATCGTTATCATCATCTTTATCAGTGTTCTGTCTCTATCTACCTATCTATCTATATCTCTCCCCAAAAAATATCAGAAACAACAACAATAAAAAAGTCCTTAATGAAACTCAAATTTGTACTTTCCCATCACCAGCGTTTTTGCATCCTTTCTTACCCTTTCTCTCCATTCCTTTTTTCCTTCCTTCCTTTCGTTACTTTTTCCCTCCCTCTTATTAACGTGGCGAGAGGCGTCATCGAAGGAGGGAGCAAGAAGTGCGTAGCTGCGTATATTTTTGCCAACCTTTGAATGATCGTTAGTTGGTTAGCCACTTAGCAGGTTGTTAAGTGGCACGCTCTGGGCTTAATTGACGCTTATGAATGGCGGTGACAAGTGACAGCAGGAAGACCAGGAGGAGGAGGAGGAGGAAGAGGAGGAGGAGGAGGAGGAGGAGGATATATAAAGCAAAATAATGGAAGTGAAACGGAGACGACAACTCTGATGCAAATATGTACCTCTCCTCCTCCTCCTCCTCCTCCTCCTCCTCCTCACATCTAAGCCTGTCACGCCCCTTATATCACTGACACATCTTGAGGTGTCGTAAGGGGAGAGGGGAGAAGAGGGAGGAAGAAGGGGGAGTAAAGGGAAGAGGATGGATGGGGAGGGAAGGGTGGGTGAAGAGATCTTGGTTGTGAGGGGGACAGTGACGAGGGGAGAGGGGAAGGGAGAGAGAGAGAGAGGGGAGGAAAGGGAGGGAAAGGGAGAGGGGAAGAGGAAGTGAGAGTGAACGACTTCTGAACACACACACACACACACACACACACACACACACACACACACACACACACACACACACGGAGGGGCGGACTTTGCAATGCTCTGAGTTTTATATGTGTGTGTGTGTGTGTGTGTGTGTGTGTGTGTGTGTGTGTGTGTGTGTGTTGCGGGGCGGATGGGCCAAGTTTTTTTTTTTTTTCCTTTTTTTTCCTTGTTTTTTTTTTTCTTCCTCTTGTTTCTTTTCTAGCTCGCTTCCCTTCGTTTTCAGCTTCTTCGGTTTGTTTTCTCGAAGGATTAATGTCTGTCTGTGGTGTAAGGAGAGAGAGAGAGAGAGAGAGAGAGACTTACATCCTGCTTTTCTTTACTTCTATATCTTATTCTCCTTCAAACCCTCTATTTATCAGTATTTTTATGTTCCTTCTTCTATTTTCTTTCCAACTCCTATTCATTTCTTCCCGTTTCTTTTCCTCCTTCCCTCCCTCCTTTCCTTCTCTTCTTCCTTCTCTTTATCTATTTTTCTCCTTCTCAACCTTTTATTACTCGTTGCTTTTCCTTCTTGTCATCTTCTCTTCCCTCTTCTTTCCCTTCCTCTTTCCCTCTCTCCCTTTCCCTCCCTCCTTCTTTCTCTCCCTTTCCCGCCCTCCTTTCGTTTTCTTGTATATGTCTATTTTCCTCCTTCTATCTTTTTTCATTATTTTTTCCGTTCCTCTCCCTACCATCTTCGTCGCCTTCTGTTTCTCTCTCCCCTTCTCTCCCTCCATCTCTTCTCTCCTTCCCTTCTCTCCTTTCCTCCCTCCATGTATTTTCTTATTTTTCCTCCTCCTTAACATCTTTTATCTTTATTTTTCCGTTCCTCTCCCTACCATCTTGTCACCTGTTTCATCCCTCCCTTCCCTTCCCTTCCCTTCCCTTCCCTCCCTTCCTCCTTCCCTTCCCTCCCTCCCTCCCCCCGTCCATCACAGGGTTATAAGTGTGAGTGTAACTTGATCCTGTAAGTCTGTAACCCAATTTCTCAGATGTGAACGAGGAAAGGAAGTGGAAAGAGAGAGGAGAGGAGGAGAAAGAAAGGAGAAGGAGGAGGAGAGGGAGAAGAAGGAGGAGGATAGGAGATGTAGCAATGGTGTTTGTGGTATGAAAAATGGAGAGAAGAAGGAAGAAGGAAGAAGACTAAGAAGGAAGAGGAGGATGAAGTGCTTGAGAAAAGAAGGAAGAGGGTGAGAAGAGAGAGGACAGAGAAGTAGAAGGTGTGTTTGTAGTGTTAAAAGTGAAGAGGAGGAGGCAAAGAAGAAGGAAGAGGAAGGAAATAAGACAAAGAAGAAGGAGGAGGAGGAAGAGGAGGAGGAGAGTAAAAAGTGTAAGATGAGAAACAAAACTAACACGAGAATTGAGAACAGGAAGAACAACAACAACAACAACAACAAGAACAAGAAGAAAAGGACGAAAAAATAAAAAATAAAAAAATGAAAAAGATAAGGCAAAAGGAGAAATAAAAACAAGGAAGAGAAAGAGAAGATAAAAAAAATGGAAGAGGAAGAGGAAGAGTCGCTTGAAGAGGAGGAGGAGGTGAAGGGGAGGGAAAGAAAAAAAAATAGACAGAAAGAAAGAAGAAGAATATGAACAAGGAAGAGGAGAAATAGCGGTTGTAGTAGAAGGAAGAAGAAGAGGAGGAGGAAGAAGATGAAGAAGAGAAGGGAAAAGAAGACCAATAACAAACAAACAAAATGACACGGAAAGAAAGAGAAAGAGGAAGAGGAGATAAAGAGATGGAGAAGGAAGAGAAGTAGCAGTAGTTGTAGGAATCAAGAGGAGCAGGAAGAAGTAAGAGGAAAAGGAAGAGGAGAAAGTCTAAGAGGAAGAGGATGAGGAGAATGTCTAAGAGGAAGAGGAGGAGGAGGAGGAGAAGAAGTAGATTTTGAAGGAAGAAAAGAATGGAGGAGAGGAAGAACAAGAACAGAAGCAAGGAAAGAATGAGACTGAAAAAAGAGAATATGAACAAGGAAGCGGAGGAAGAGACAAGTTTGAGAAGGAAGAGAAATAGGAGTAGGAGTAGGAGTCAGCAGGATCAGGAAGAAGGAAGGGCCTGAAGGAGGGCCTCACGCTTGGCTGACCCGCGAGTCCAGAGTGTTCCTGACGGCTGGGAGGCACCTCTGTCGCCAACGATCGTTATCACAGCCACAGATGTCGCCCGCGTGTGATAAATATTTACTTTATGCCCCTCCCTAACCCCCCCCCCCCATCTTCCTCCTCCTCCTCCTCTTCTTCCTCTTCCTCTTTCTTCTCCTGTTGTCATATTTTCTTCTTTCGTTGTTTGTCAGAGTTTTAAATTTTTCCGTTCACATTTTTTTCCCTTATTCTTCCTCCTCTTTACTCCTGCTCCTGTTCCTTTTCCTCTTTCTCCTCCTATTGTCATATTTTATTCTTTCGTTGTTTTTTTCAGAATTTTCATGTTTTTCGTCCACATTTTTTTCCCTATTCTTCCTCCTTATTCACCATTTTACTCCTCTCCTCCTTCTAATCTTCTTCCTTGTTCTCCTCTTTATTCTCCTACTCTTGCCCTTGACCCTTCTCCTCCTCCTCCTCCTTCTTTCTTCTTCCTCCTCTTCATTTTCCACCCTTCATTTTCTCATTTATTTTTTCTTCTGTTTCAAACCACCTCATAATTTTGATTTTACGCTTTGTTCTGCTGTTTCTTTCCCTCTTCCTCATCCTTTCCATCCTTATCTTTCTTGTTATCTTTTCCCTAATATTACTTATCTTTCTTTTTTCTTCCATATTTACTAGATTATATTTTATCGCTTCTCATAAGTTCACATGAATGGCTTGTTATTTTAGATCAAACTTTTCTGTACACGAAATTTTACGCTTTTTTTCTGCTGCTTCTTGTCTCTCATCCTCATCCTGTTGATCCTTCGTTCTCTTGTTTTTATTTATTTTCTTATATTCCTTATGATTCTTTCTTTTCCATGTTTTATTAGACTACATTCATCTCATACGTTCACATTAAAGGCTAGTTATTTTAGGCCAAACTTCATTCTGTAAACGGTATACTTTCACCAAACTTCACTCTGTATGCAGTATTTCAGATCTAACTTCATTGCGTACAAGTTATTTTTTTATCGTACTTCATTCTGTGCATGTTCCTTTCGCTCAAACTTCATTCTGTACACTTTATTTTAGACCAAACATCATTTTCTACACTGTATTAGCTCAACCTTCTCTCCGTTCACGTGTTCAAGGCTTAAACTTATCGGCAGGCGGCGTGGCGGGAGTCTTGAATTACTAATCTGTGCGTGCGGCAGGAAGGCTTAGTAGCGGGAGGGAGGCGGCGCGGAAGAGGAATGTTTTGCTGCGAGCCGAGTGGAGGGCGCCGCGCCGCATACCGCACATGCCCGAGAGTCATCTGGCGGCCACCGTGCGAAGTGTAGGATGCGGAGCGTGACCGGACAAGCCGCGCAGGCCATGGGGATAGTGTAGAAGGATGGCAGGCTGTTGTTTGTTCTGTTTTTCGCTTGTTTGACCTGCTTTTGGTGTGTGTGTTTTGTTTTGTTATTCTGGTGTTTGTTTCGTTGTTTTATTTCTAGTTTTTTTTCATCTTTTTGTCTTCTTGGCTTTCTTCATTTTCTTGTTTTCGTGTTTTAATATTTTTTTCTTTCGTTTTTTGTCTTCCTCCTTTTTTTTTCTCTTATTTATATTGTTTTTCTGTTTCTTTCTTTTTCTTTCTTTCTATATCTTTCTTTCCTTCTTCTTCTTCTTCTTCTTCTTCTTCTTCTTCTTCTTCTTCTTCATTCTAGCTCCTCCTCTTCCTTCTCCTCCTCGTTCTCCTCCTCCTCCTCCTCCTCCTCCTCCTCCTCCTCCTATTTATCCAGCTTTCATTCAAGGAAAAGAATTATTACAAGGAAGAAAAAAATGATGTAATGACGGACAACGAACCACTTAGGAGGCTTTGTGGCCGGAGGAAGAAAGGAGGAGGAGGAGGAGGAGGAGGAGGAGGAGGAGGAGGAGGAAGAGGGTTTGGGTGTATTCTGACCGCGCGCCATGCCTCTCCTCCTCCTCTTGTTTATTTTTCCTACTTCTGTTACTCCACTAAACGACACTCTGAAGAAGGGCTTAGGAGGAGGAGGAGGAGGAGGAGGAGGAAGATTTTTATACCCTTAATACTGTTGTTTTTCTTGATGTGAAGGACAGAAGATGTTTGTTTGTCCTATTTATGAGATTAACATTTTTTCTCCTTTTCTTTTTCTCTTTGTTTAATCTTTTTTTCTCTTCAGTCGTTTTATGTATTTCGTTTTCTCTCTCTCTCCGCTTATCTTTCGCTTTTATCTCACTTTTCTTTTCTCTGTTATGGGTAACTTTTATTTTTGTCTTTATCTTTATCTTCGTTCCTTTCTTTCGTGTTGTCTTTCTATCTCTCTTTCTTGTTTTCTCCTCCCATTCCATTTTTTTTCTCATTCGTGTTTTTATATATCTTGTAGTTCTTTGTTTTCATCATTAGACTTTGAACTAATTCTTTCGTTCTTTTTTCATCTTCCCTGCTTTGTTTCTTTCTATCATTTTCTTATTTTCATTTTTCATTCCATTTCCCTAGTCTGTGTCTTTCCTAGCCTCATCTCCCTCCCCCTCGCTCACCTGTCGCTCCCCTGCAGGTAAAAACTTTAATTAACCTGCGAATACCTGTGACGAGGCGTGTATCAAGATTCCTGCCTCCCTTTTTCTTCTGCATATCTTTCCTTCTATTTATCTTCTTTCTGTCATTTTCTTATTTTCATTTTTCACTCCATTTCCCAAGTTTTTGTCTTTCCTAACTATCATTCAATCATCACTACTTTCTTCTATATATCTTTCCTTGTGTCTCTCTCCCTTGTTAAACTCACTCTTTTCCTCTCGCCTTATCTCGGCCAGCCCAGTGTCGCAACAAGCTCATGAGTTGCAACACGAAAATTAATGCAAGAACGTGTTAGTTTAAGATTACGTTGTGTGTATTTAATATCTCTTACAATGGTTTATTAGTGTTATGCTTAGATTATTACCAGTAGCACACGAAGACGCGAGAAATGGTAGTAGTAGTAGTAGTAGTAGTAGTAGTAGTTGGAAGGGAAGGAGGAGAAGTGGGAGGAAAAGAAAGAGGAGGATATGGATGAAGTAAAAATGAGAATGATATGGAAAGCAAGTGGGAAAGAGTAAGAAAGAGGAAGAGGAGAATCGAAAGGAAGAAGAGGACAAGGGTAGTAGTAATAATTGTAAGAGGAGGAGGAGGAGAAGTAAGAGGAAGGAAGAGAGTA
>NC_066524.1:13265673-13345673 GCF_024679095.1 Eriocheir sinensis | reverse complement strand
ATCTCCCGTTATTCATACCCTTCACGGCCTTAACGAAAGTGTGACCAAGAAAAGAAAAAAAGAGAAAAAAGAAAGAAACAAAGAGACGGAACGGGAAATGGATCACTGAATAACGAAAGTGAGAAAGAAAAAGACACACACACACACACACACACACACACACGCACACACACACACACACACACACACCATAACACATACAACCATCAACTCCAATAAAAATAATAACGAGAACAAGAAAAAGAAACGAAAAGAAAAATAAGAAACGGAAAAGAATTGAAGAGGAAGAGAGAAATGTTGAAAGAAAACTGAAATATAGAAAATTTAATAGAAAACAAAAAAAGAAAAAATGAAATCAAAGAAAAAGTGAGGAATAGATGAAGAAAATGAAAATATAACGAGAATTACTGAAAGAAAAAAAAATATCGTATAATACAATAAAGAAAATTGAGGTAAAAAAATTGATAGAAAATTAATAAGAAAAACTGAAATCTAAGAAAAAAAGACGAAAAGATGAAAATTAAAGTATAAAGAGAATTACTGAAAGAAAAAAATAACAACGCACAATACCTGCTAATAACCAATACAACAGCACCTTCTCGGCTCATAATTAGGTCATTAGACAGAGGATAGGCCAGGTGACAGCCGTGTAACCCAATCAACAGGTGAAAGGTGGGCAGGTGGGGGAAGAAAGGAGAAAAGAGAAGCGGTATAAAGAGCAAGAACGTGAGGGTGGTTGAATAGAGGAGAGAGAGAGAGAATAATGATGATGATGGTAGAAAATTAATCGTTCTCTGCCTTCTCTCTCTTTCTTCTCCTCTTCTTCCTCTTCCTCTTACTCCTTCTCCTCTTCCTTCTAACATCGAAGTAAAAATGAATGGTTCTCTGCCCTCTCTTCCTCTTTTTCCTCCTCCTCCTCCTCCTCTTCCTTCTCTTCCTCCTCCTCCTCCTCCTCCTCTTCCTAATCATCATCATCATTAACATCTGTAGTTCTCTTCTTAATAAAACATAAAAAAAAAGCTAATAAAGAGAGAAACAAAAGAAGAAAACTCGAGCTAACCTTTCGAGTAGGCCAAAATTTCTTCTTCTCGCCTCGAAATGCTAATGTGTCTGTTAACCTTTGGGAGTGTCGCGGCGGAAGTGGCTTTGTTGAGGGACAGATAGAAAACAGCGTGAGGGTTTTTTTTTGTGAGGGGGGAGGGGGGTGAATGAGTAGGGGGGATGTGGGCGTGAGAGTGGGTTTTAATTTGCTCTGATTTTTCCTCTTCTAATCTTTCCTTTTCTCTTCTCTCATTTCTCTTTTTTTCCTCCGCTCCTTTCTCTGTTCATCTGTTTTTTCTTCATTTTCTGTTATTATTTCCTATTCTTTCTTTCTTTCCTCTTTTCTCCTTCATTCACTCCTCTCTCTTTTCTTACCTCTCTTCTTTCTTCTTTCATGTCATTTTTTTCCTCCCTTTTTCTCTTCTCTCCCCTCTCCTATTCTTCCTTTCTTTTCTCTTTTCTCCTTACATCTCTCCTCTCTTCTTTATCCATCCTTACCTCTCTTCTTTCTTCTTTCATCTCATTTTTTCCTCCCTTTTTCTCTTCTCTCCCCTCTCCTATTCTTCCTTTCTTTTCTCTTTCCTCCTTCCTTCACTTTTCTTTATCCATCCTTATCTCTCTTCTTTCTTCTCTCATGTCATTTTTTTCCTTTCTTTTTCTCTCCTCAATTATCCCTCCTCCCATCACTTTACCTCCCTTTTTTCTCTCTCCCTTTACACCAATACTCCCTTTCTTCTGTCTTCTCTTCTCACCTCCCTTTTTTTCTCTCTCCCTTTCTTAATCCCTTTCTCTCTCCCTTGCTTAATCCCTTTCTTCTTCTATCTCATCTTCTCATCTCCCTTTTTATCCCTCCCTTTTCACCAACACTCCCTTTCTTTTTCTGTCTTCTCTTCTCACCTCCCTTTTTTTCTCTCCTTTACAACTTTCTATCCTTTTCTTCTTCTATCTCCTCTTCTCATCTCCCTTTTTATCTCTCCCTTAACACCAACACTCCCTTTCTTAATCCCCTTCTTCTTCTGTCTCCTTTTCTCACCTCCCTTTTTATCTCTCCCTTAACACCAACACTCCCTTTCTTAATCCCCTTCTTCTTCTGTCTCCTTTTCTCACCTCCCTTTTTATCTCTCCCTTTATACCAACACTCCCTTTCTTTTTCTGTCTCCTCTTCTCACCTCCCTTTTTTATCCCTCCCTTTACACTAACACTCCTTTTCTTCTTCTATCTCCTCTTCTCACCTCCCTTTTTATCTCTCCCTTTACACTAACACTCCTTTTCTTCTTCTATCTTCTCTTCTTTCCTCCCTTTTTATCTCTCCATTTCACACCAACGCTCCCTTTCTTAATCCCTTTCTTCTTCTGTCTCTTCTTCTCACCTCCCTTTTTATCTCTCCATTTCACACCAACACTCTCCCTTCCCTCTCTCCTCTCTTCTTTTCACCTCAGTTTTTCTCTCTCCCTTCCTTGCCTTGCCTCACCAACCATCACTTTTCTTGTACCTCTCCTTCTCTTCCCTCCTCTTACCTCTCCCTCTCTCCTCACCTCATCTCTCTCCTTCCTTACCTCTCTTTCCTCCCATACCTTTCCTCTATACCCCTCTCTTACCTCTCCTTCTCTCCTCACCTCATCTCTCTCCTTCCTTACCTCTCTTTCCTCCCATACCTTTCCTCTATACCCCTCTCTTACCTCTCCCTCTCTCCTTCCTTACCTCTCTTTCCTCCCATACCTTTCCCTCTATACCCCTCTCCTACCTCTCCCTCTCCTCCCATCTCTCACTTCTCCCTCCCTTCCCTCCCTCCCTCGCCGCGTCACCTTAGGCAAACACAACCTTTTTTCCTGTTAGACGAATGGTATTATTTTCCCGGGAAGACTTGCAATAACTCATTACCGCGAGGGGGCGTAATGGATGGTGCCAGATGGTGGGCGCGCGGCTTGGCACCTCGCTGACGACTGGGGGGAGGGAGGGAGGGGGAGTATCGGAAGGGAGAGGGAGGGAAGGAGGATGGGGTAGCACATGAAGGAAAGGGAAGGAGGAGGGGCATGTGCAGGGAAGGCGGAGGGGTATGGGAATGGCTGGGAAGGGAAGGGAAAGGAAAGGAAAGGAAAGGAAAGGAAAGGAAAGGGAAGGGAAGGGGTGTTGGCTGTAGGGTATAGCTATAGGGATGGAGGTTAAAGGTGGAGGCTGAGAAGGGAGGAGGAGGTGGAGAATAGGTAGGAAAGGAAAGGGAAGGAGTGGAGGGAAATGGATGGAGAAAGATGACGAAGGGAGGAGGAGGAAAATAGGAAAAGGCATGAAGGGAGGAGAATGGATAGAGAAGGGAGAATAAAGAAGGAGGGAAAGGAGGGAGAAAAAGGTGAAAAGGAAGGGAGAAATAGAGGGAAAAAATGGTGAGGGAAGGGAGAGTAAGAGGAAGGGAAAGAAGAAGGAAGTGGAGGAAAGAAGGGAGAGAGGAGAAAGAGGAGAAAGAAAGGAAAGAGAAGGAGAAATGAAAGGGAATAAGAAATAATTAGAGAAACGGGAGAATAAGAGAGAGGGGAGGATATGAGACCAAGAAAAAGGGAAGGGAAGAAAAAGAAGAATGAAGAGGAGGAGGAAGAGAAAATTAAGATAGATGATGAAAAAGAGTAAAACAGAGAAGATGGTGATGATGGTAGAGAAGAGAAAGTAATATAGATGATGATAAAGAAGGAGATAGAGAAAGTAGACGAAGGGAGGAAAAGATGAAGAAGACGGTAGATGACGAGGGAAAGGCAGTAAAGATAATGATTAAAAAGAAAAAGGAGATAGTGAAAGTGAATGAAGAGAGGAAAAGGTGAAGGTGAGAATGATAGAAGTGGAGAAGATGGTGATTGAGAAAGAGATAGAAAAAATAGAAGTAAAGAGAGAAGAAAGGGAGAAAGAGACCGAGAAAGAGAGAAAGGGACAGACGGATAGACATGCCAGAGAGAGAACCAGAAGGAAAGGGGGGAAGGGCGAGGGAGGGAAAGGGGGAGGGAACAAGAGAGTTAAGATAAGGCTTGAAAGAGACCCACTGTAGCGAAAGAGAAATGGCTGTGGCCTCAAAGACACGTGCACGCCTTAAATTATAATACGAAAGACGTGGAAAGAAAGGAAAAAAAGAGGAAAAAAGTGTAAGAGAAAGAAAAGTTGAAAGAAAAAAAATCCACGTAAGAAGAATTGAAAGAGAGGAATCTGAGAAAAAATATTGAAGTCTTAGAGAGAGAGAGGAAGAAAAAGGAACCATAGAAAGTTAGAAAAAAGGAAATGCGGAAAGAAAATAGTGAAAAGAAAAAGCAGGAAGAGAGAGAAATAAAAATAAAAACAGATAGGAAATTTGAAAGGTCGAAAAACGGAGATAAATTAAAAAAAATAAATTGAAAGGAAAAAAAAGTATCGAAAAAACACCAAATGTCGAAAGTAAAAGATGGAGATGGTAAGAAGAATTGAACGATGAATATCATAAACGTATAGTGAAAGAAAGAAAGAATTATAGAGAGCATGTTTGAAGAAGCCGCCGGGTAAGAATATAAATAAAAAAAATACAAACCCTATCATATCTTTTTTACAAGCTTTCGGATTTCAAGACCTATTTTCTCCCTCCCTCTTCCACCCACTTCGCAGCCTATTAACTTTATCCACAAACACACAAACATCAGCACTAATCAAAACATGTCCACCCAACCTCGAAACTTCATTGCAACTTCTTTATCATCATCAACATCGTAAACTTCGGAGCTACATTGATCGTCTTTCTCATCTCTTTAGTTTTGAAATAATTTAAACCCTTAACTATATATATTTTCTTAATCTTTCCTCCTTTCCTCTCTCCCTCCCTTATTCCTTTTCCTCTCCTCTCTTAAATTTTGCCTCCATCTCGCTGCCATCTTTATTTAACGTCTCCTATTAATCTTTTATATATTGTCACTAAATTGAATCACCACCAACGCCATCTAACTTAATTTCCTGTCACCACCACCATCACCACTTCCTCCTTCACCACCATCACCTCCATCACCACCACCACCACCTCCATCACCACCACCTCCTTCAACTTCATCACCACCTCTTTTACCTTTCCCCCTCATCATCCACCTTCACAACCTCCTCCTCCTCCTCCTCCTCTGTTACCATCTTCATCATCATCATCTTTTTTCCTCTTCTTCTCTTCCCCATTCACCATCTTCATCACTGTCTCCTCCTCTTCTACCATTCTCACCTTCCTTCCTTCCTTCCTTCCTTCCTTCCTTCCTTTCCTCTCATCATTCACCTTCATCATCTTCTCAATCACTGTCTTTATCACTTCCTTCTCTTCCTCCTCTACCGTTCTCACCTTCACCTTTTCTCTTCTCCATCTTCTTCTCCTCCTCCTCCTCCTTTTGTCATTTTCTTTACCTCCTTTATTTCTATCATTCTCACCTTCATCTTTTTTCTCTCTTCCTCCACTTTCACTATCGTCTTCTTTCTCCTCCTTAATTATCATCTTTACTTCCTTCCCCTCTTCATCTACCGTCTTCTTCACCTTTTCCTCTCTTCATCTACTTTTACTATCTCATTTTTACCATTATCTTTATTACTTTCTCTTCTCTACCATCATCACCATCTTTTCTTTCCTACTCTTTTTCATCATCTACCTTCATTTTCTCTTTCTTCTTCTTCTTCTTCTTCTTCTTCTTCCTTTCTCTCATCACCTATACCACAACCCTTCCTCCTCCTCCTCCTCCTCCTCCTCCTCCTCCTCCTCCTCCTCCTCCTCCTCCACCACCACCACCACCAGTCACAACCAACACCCCTATTAGCGTCAACACCAACATTTTCTAATCATTGAAGGATAATTCGGACATTTATATCGTGTGTGCGTTAGTATGTTTGTTGCCCTTCAATGGGGGTGGACGCGGAGAGCAATAATTCGGGTGTTTTATTTTTTTGTTTGTTTTGTTGTTTGTTTCCTTTGATATGAGAGAGAGAGAGAGAGAGAGAGAGAGTAAATTATTATCTCATTGCTGTTTCCGTGTTAGCTTTTGCCTTTAATTTATGTAAGAGAGAGAGAGAGAGATTTTGTATTATCGAGTTTTGTTTTGTTTTTTCAATTTGCTGTTTTAAGTTTTGTCGAATCTTGTGTGACTCTGAATTTAGTGCAACAACAATAACAACAACAATTAATAACAGTAATAATAATAATAATAATAATAATAATAATAATAATAATAATAGCAATAACAAAACAACAATGACAACAATATTCAGGGTACTAATATTTTTTTCTCATTTTTTTCTACTTTTCCTTCTTTTTGTCCTCCTCCTCCTCCTCCTCCTCCTCCTCTCACTCGTCACTCTCACCTCTCCTCACCTATCTCATTTCTCTCCTTTTCCTGTTCTCACTTTCCTCACCTCTCCTCTTCTCTTCTGTCCCTCCTTTCTTCCCTCCTTCTTCCCTTCGTTACTCCCTCCTTCCTTTCATTCCCTTCCTTCCATTTTCCTTCCTTTTCCTCCTTTTACTCTTCCTTCCCATCTTATCTGTTTCTCCACTTTCTTTCTTCCCTCCTTCCCTCCCTTATCCCTCTTCCTCTCTGTCCCTCCTCTTCTTTCTCTCCTCTTTTTTTTTCTCTCCTCTCTTATATTCTTGTTTTTGTCTTCTACTTCTTTCCTCCTACTCCTTCATCTCCTCCTCCTCTTCCTCTCACTACTACTACTACTACTACTACTACTACTACCACCATCACCACCACCTTACCTGCACAAACACCACCAATTCCCAGGTACCTCTGTAAACAGGTTCTTCATTCCCTCACCTGTACCTTCGCACCTGTATGTCTTACCAGCACCTCTGTCGCCCCTTATCAATCACCCCGACCACGACTATCTACCTGAATTAATCACTATAGCACACCTGAGCCTTCTTACCTGGGCTTTGTCTTTTCCAATTACCTGACGACATTACTTCCTTCACAGACATATAAACTGTTTCTTATTTTCTTTGTTAATTGAGTTTGTTTATTTGTTTTTGTTTTTTTTCTTTTGAAGCTTTTTTTATTGATTTGTTTTTTGTTTTTTTCTTTCGCTTCCTTGAAATTGGTTGTTTTATTTTTTGGGGGATTGTATATTTTTGGGGGGTCAGAAATGATCTTTTTTTTCCCTTCTCCACTTCCTTATCTTCTTCTTCCTTATTTTTTTACTTATTTATTATCTTACTTCTCCTCTTCTCTTCCTCTCTTCGCCTTCTTCATTATCTTGCTCCTTCGTTTTCTCCCTTCCTATTTTTTATCTTTTTTTTTCCTTTCTTCTTTCCTTTTATTCTTAATACTCTTTTCTTCCTTCATTTTTCTCCTCCTCCTTCTCCTCCTCCTCTTCTCTTCCTCTCTTCGTCGTTGTCTTCATTTTCTTGCTCTTCGTTTTCTCCCTTCTTATTTTTTATCTTATTTTTCCTTTCTTCTTTCCTTTTGTTCTTAATATTCTTTTCTTCTCTCCTTTTTCTCCTCCTCCTCCTCCTTCTTCTCCTCCTCCTCCTTCCTTCTGATGTCATTTGCTATTTCCTCTCCCTCTTCCTCCCTCCCTCCCTCCCTCTTCTATCCTCACCTCTCACCTCTCCTACTCCTCTCCCTCCCTCCCTCTCTCCTCCCCTCCCTCCCTGGCACTGTAGTTGGCACCCCTTCACCGTTCCGTCAGGGCACTGTTGCCAAGTCCACCTATTATCCAGTTAAAGTATTGCCAACATCCCCTCCTCTCTTTCTCACCTCTCCACACACTCTCACCTCTCCTCTCCTCTTCTGCCTCTCCTCTTTCTCTCCTGTCTCCTTGTTCTCTCTTTTCTTTCTTTCCTCTTCTCTTTCTTACTTCCTATTTTGAACTTCTTCCTTTCGTTCTCTCTTCTCATTTTTTCCCTTTTATCATATTTTCCCTTTCTCTCCTCTCCCTGTTCTTTCCTGTCCGCACTCCCTTTCCTTCACCTTTATACTTTCGTTTTCAGTTATTTTCTTTTCCTTCTTTCATTTCCTCTATCTCTATCTCTCTTGTTTGTCTACTTATCTATCTTGATCCACGTTTTTTTTCCTGTAACAATATTTCCCTCTTTTTATTTTCCCCTTTTTTCCATTTTTTCACGTCTTAACTGTTTCTTTTTTTGTTTTTGTTTGGTTATATTCTTTTTTTTTCTTTTCTTTACTGGACAGCGTGTTTGTTTTCCGTGATTTTCCTCGAGTTTCTTCCGCTACTAACGAGACAGATATGACAGGTAAACACACACACACACACACACACACACACACACACATACGCACACACACACACACAAACAAAGCACCCTGCCAACACATTATAAACCATCCACCAAGCAGGTTCCTTCCCCCCTTTCCTTCCCTCCCTTCCCCCTTCCCTTTCCCTCCCTTCCTTCTTCCCTTCCTTCTCTTCCTTCTTCCCTTCCCTCCCTTCCTACCCAGCCACCTCTATCCACCTCTTCCCTTCTTCACTCCACCCTTCCCTCCAATGTTACCTCCACCGCTCCCTCCCCAATTCCTTCCCCTTCCCTCTCCCCTTCCTTCTTCCTCTCCCCTTCCCTTCCCTTTCCCTACCCAGCCAAACCAACCCCGACCCTCACCCTTCCCCCTTCCCATCTCCATTCCTTCCAAGCCAAGACCCACCTATGCACCACTCCTTCCTACCTCCCCTACCATCACCCCCCCTGCCCCCCACACCCCCTCCCTGCCAACGCCCTGCCAGACACAGAGGCCATAATCACCGCCGAGTCGCCAGATCTACGAGTCGGTGTGAAGGGAAGCAAATTACGAACTGATATATTCATCCTCCTCCTCGGCCCTTTAAACTGCATGAGCCACACCGACGAGACCGCTAATTTGCAAGGCGGAGGAGGAGGAGGAGGAGGAGGAGGAGGAGGAGGAGGAGGCGGGTTACTGACAAAGAGGGAGTTAAAAGAGTAAAAAAAGGACAAGGAGATAGAGAGAGAGAGAGAGAGAGATTATCGCTATAGATTGTATACTATATCACCCAAGGCAAAAACAGAGAGAGAGAGAGAGAGAGAGAGAGAGAGAGAGAGAGAGAGAGAATAATGGATGTAAGAAAATGAGGAGTGAAATATAGAACCTTGAGACAAGACAAGAGAGATAAAACAAGAAAAGAAGAAAGCGTGGCTGACATTTCAACACAAGAGAGAGAGAGAGAGAGAGAGATTTAAATAATGATAATGTAACCCCGGAAACAGCGAAATTAAAGTAAAGACGAATAAAAATCAGAGTAAATGGTTTTGAAATAGAAAGAGAAGGAAAGAAATGAACAAGAATATCCCAAAAATGTGTAGAAGAAAGACACTAGCATGGAGAGAATAAGACAGACAGATACAACACGAAACTAAGAAAATAAAACTGCCAAAGGAGAAAATAATAAAAGATAGGGATGAAAATTTTCCACTGGGCGAAAATAAAACGAAAAAACACGCGGTTAAACCAAATTACACGAAGACAAATTTGAACAAAACGTAGAAAGATAAAAATAACATACAACCGACCGATCGAAACGAGTTCAAAACAAGTAAAAAATAAGTAAACTACGGTAAGAAAATAATAGTAATAGCAATTTAATAGAACGACCAAAGCAACTTAACTCGTATAAAAATAAAAGCAGAAATCTAAAGAAGTGATAAAACGACTAAAAACAACTAAAATAATAAAAAAGAATAAATAAAACCAAATAAACCAATGAAAGGAATAAGAAAGTAAACACACACACACACACACACACACACACACACACACACACACACACACACACACACACACACACGAAAAACTAATATATCCATCCACCTCCATCTTACCTTCCCCCCATTGCCCAGGTAAGCCATACGCCCAGGTAGAGCCACACGGTTGCCTGTCTCAGTGCCTCCTCTCACCTATCTCGGCATCAACACCTTAATGATTGTCCACCTGGCCCCCCAATTAACCTGTCACCTGGCCAGCGTCTGAGCTAATTACCTGAGCCTGCCTGAGTGGAGGATTAGGGGGCAGGTGTGAGTGGTCTGGAGGAGGAAGAGGAAGAGGAGGAGATGAAGTAGTTTAAGTAGCAGTAATAGTAGTAGTAGTAGTAGTAGTAGTATTTGGAAGAGGATGAGGAGAAGTAGGAAGAGGAGGAGGTAGATGAGGTGAAAATGATAATAATAAGAAGAAAAGAACGTCGTAGAGAGTAAAGAGAGGAAGGTAAGGAAGAAGAGGAAGAAGAGGAGGAGGAGTAAAATAAAGAGATGGAGAAGTCGAAAGGGAAACAGAGGAAGAGCAAGTGAGAATGATTAGGAAGAGAAATAAAAGGCAGATGAGTTAAATGAGGAGGAGGAAGAAGAAGAAGAAGAAGAAGAAGAAGAAGAAGAAGAAGAAGAAGAAGAAGAAGAAGAAGAAGAAGAAGAAGAAGAAGAAGAAGACGACGAGGAGGAGGAGGAGGAGGAGGATCAACAAAGTGAGGAGTGATAAGGAACTCGACTTCTTGATAATTGATGGCTTCAGTCTTATAAATGAACGATGATTACCTCACTCCACCCCTCCCTGGCTACCTCTTAATCTGCCTCCTCTCCTTACCCTTCATCCCACTCCTCCTCCTTTTACAATTATCATATTTCCTCTCGTTTCTGTATTCTTGCCCTTTCTCCTGCTTTTTCGCGTCTCTATTTCAGTTTCTTATCTTCATCTTCCTCATTCTACTTCTCCTGGTCATCATCATCATCATCATCCTATTACTGATCTGTTCTTCTATTTCTCGTTTCGTTCAGTTCAGTTGTTAAGTCAGTCTCTCATTTATCAATTCTCATCCTCCGCTTTATTCTTCTCTCCCTCCTCCTTCTACTTCTATTCCCTCTCATCCTCCTCTCTTTTTCCTACTTCTATTCCTTCTGTTTTCCCTCCTTTAAAAATAGCGGTCATGGTAGTTGTGTTACCATGATCGAGTACCCCAGTCAATCACTAAATCAGTCAATCAATCGATCAATCATTGCAAATAACAGGTAGAAACACACTCACCTGCGGCCACCATGATTGAAAACTCCAATCAGTCAATCCAAACCAACCAAACGATCGTCCAATCAATCACTCAACCAATTCAGATAACAGGTAATAACAAACAGGTAGGATCACACACTCACCTGCAACCTCCATGATCGAAAACTCCAATCAGTCAATCCAAACCAACCAAACGATCATCCAATCAACCACTCAACCAATTCAGATAACAGGTAATAACAAACAGGTAGGATCACACACTCACCTGCAACACTCTCTTGGACAGCCCCGTCTTCTGGGAGAGCTGCTTGAGGTCCTTGGCGTCGGGGTTGTGGTTGATGGCGAAATAGCTCTTCATGGTCCTCAGCTGGTGGTGCTTGAAGGAGGTTCGAATCCTCTTGGTCCGCACGCTTTGGCAGGGGGTTCCCAAGGGCCCGTAAGCTCCCTCAAGGTCGTAGCCGCCGGGGATATCTAAGGGAGAGAAAGGGAGGATGTGTTGGTTACTCCGAGGGTGGTTTTGGGGATAAAGGAACGGAGGTAATGAGGGTTTAAGGGAAGTGTCTGAGGGAGGTAACTTGAGTAAAGGGAAGTGAATAAGGGAGGTAAGATGGGTAAAGGGAACTGTAAGAGAAGTTAAAGGATCAAAGGGAAGGGATATCTTAAGGGTAGGTAAGGGAAGAATGCATTGGTTACTCCGATGATGGTTAAGAGGGTAAGGAAAGGGAGGTCAGCAAATGGGACTATGTACGTAGAGGTGAATTTAAGAGACCTAGGAACATAATGAAGAAAAGGCATTAAATCACATAAACAAGGACAAACTGTAAAAGCAAAGGGTGAAAGAGTGAATATAATGGTTAACTCTAGCATGTGTGGTGGACCGTATAGTAATGAGTTTAGAAGATGCAGGTAAACTAAGCTGAAAGAACATTGCCACAGAAAAGAGAACACACAGTTGAATCAAAGGATGAGAGAATCAATATCATGTTAAACTGCTGCATTCGAAAGTTGGACAGTATAGGGATGAGCTTGAAAGATTAAGAAAATGCAGTTGAAAGACTATTAGTTAACAAAAACGGGGAAATAGTTATAAAAAAAAGTTGTTATAGAGTGTAACTAAAGAAAGGGATGAAAGAATTAAGACACGGGTTAACTCTTGCATTAGAAAGTTGGACTGCATAAGAATGAGTTTAGGAGCAATAGGAAAATACCGTTGAAAGATCTTTAGTTCACAAGAAAGTGGAAATACAGTTTAAAAAAATGTCTTTGAGTAAACAAACAAAAAATAGGGATGAAGTTAAAATAAGTTGTTGATTCTTTTTTTTTTACAGCAGAGGAGACAGTGCAAGGGCGTAAAAAAAAAAATAATAATAATGAAAAAAAAAGCCCGCTACTTACTGCTCCTAAAGAGTGAGACTATTGGTGGATAAATATAAACATCACATAATAACAAAAAAAACATAAAGTAAAAATCCCTTGCAATGAGTGATGTATGAGGAGGTGATTAAGCGGGCACGGTGATTGCTCCTGTTATTAGTGAGTTATGGGAAAGTAATGCAGGAGGGGCCGCTGATAACTCCTGCCGTCATGAAGGAGATAAGGTCTGGGTCTTAAGCGATTTGCATGGGATAATGAAGAGCCCTTACTTATGGCTGTTCAGATAAGGGAGAACGTAATGTTTGTTTATGTAGACAAATGCGAATGGTATTAATATGTAGATGGCGAGTTTAAATCATGTTTGTGCATAGATGAATTAATGAGAGAGAGAGAGAGAGAGAGCACGTCACTAAGTATGCATAAAGGTAAAGAACATTATCATCTATGAATGTGGGCTATTATTTCTCTCTCTCTCTCTCTCTCTCTCTCTCTCTCTCTCTCTCTCTCTCTTCCCCTCCCTTCCCCCGTGACCTTGGAAATAGGCGACTTTTGGTACACAGACTTGACGGAGAGGAGACGGAGAGGCGACTGGTAGCGGGGCGGGGCGGGGGGGCAAGGCTTTCGTACCCTGGGGGAGACGCACGAGCTAGGGGGCGGGGAGAGGCGGGGCGGGGCGGGGCAGTTGATATTCTCCAATGATAATGTTTTGAGCGTTTACTGTGAGCGGGTTGATGGTGAAGCGAATCGGGTGAGGGATCAATGCAATACTATAGTGACATGTGTTGCGGGAGTTCTTGTTTGTGTTCTATGTGTTGTTTATGTGTTGTGTTTGTGTTGCCAGGTAAGCTTAAAAACACCAGATATAGGTAGATATGCGGAGATGAGTTACTGTGTGTGTTGTGGTGTGTGTTTTGTGTTGTCTAATGTTGGGTGCGGATAAGGTTAGATAAGCTTCATAATTCCAGGTACAGAAATGTGTGTTGTGTGTTGTGTGTGTGTTTTGCGTGTCTGTGTTATCTGAAGATGTGTATGACTTAACAGGTGAGCTAGAACACCAGGTAAAAAAAGGTAGACAAGCTGGAAAGTGTTTTGTTATGTTGTGTGTGGGTCTTGCATGTTTGTGTTGCCTTCTCTGTGTGTGTGTGTGTGTGTGTGTGTGTGTGTGTGTGTGTGTGTGTGTGTGTGTGTGTGTGTGTGAGGCTGCTAGGTAAGATTAAGAACATCAGGTCCACAGACAAAGAGACAGACGTGAAAAAAGTGTTGTGATATGTTATGAGACACCTTTTAGTCTGCTCTCTTGCTTGTTAACCTGCATCCCCTTTCACTTTCTTTACACCCAGTACTTAACATCTCTTAAACACACATCTGAGGACCCACTAAAGACTTACCTGGCGAATACGTAACACAGGTAAACCAGGTAGCACACATCCACTCAACAGGTAGAGGTCAGGTAAGTGCTATTTATCGCCACCAGGTAGTAACATTAACACCACCACCACCACCACCACACACCTGCCCACCACCTGCCCTCCTCGTCCCACAAAGCACAGGTCAACCTTGTAATACCTGAGAGGGGGAGGAGGAGGAGGAGGAGGAAGACAGCTGCACCCCATTTCTACCTCGTCTCCTCTTTTTACCATCATCACCACCATCATCATCACCACCACCACCACCACCACCACCGTTACCGTTTTCAATCTTCGTCTAATTCATATATTAAAAAAAAGAGAAAGGGAAACATTTTACCATCTATAGACATTCATTTCCTTTATTACTTTGTCCACGTCAGTCATTTGTCATTATCATTATTATTGTTTTTAAGGAACAGTTAGTAAAGTCTCTAATTGTGACGTGTTGGCTTATCGTGTCTTTGTCTATCTTGATTATTGTTCCTGATTGGCTTAATGGACCGTAAATATTTGTTGTAGCGATAATATCAGTGGTAGCAGTAGTGGTAGTGGTAGTAGAAGTAGTGGTATTAGTAGTAATAGTAGGAGTGGTAGCAGTAATGGTAGCTATTATTGAGGAGGAGAAGAAAAAGAAGAAGAAGGAGTTGTTTTTTATGGTCTTTTGGTTACTGTTTTGTCTCGAAGTAGTAGTAGTAGTAGTAGTAGTAGTAGTAGTAGTAGTAGTAGTAGTAGTAGAAGGAGGAGGAGGAGGAGGAGGAGGAGAAGAAAAAGAAGGAGTTGTTTTTATGTTCTTTTGGTTACTATTTTGTCTCGAAGTAGTAGTAGTAGTAGCAGTAATAGTAGTAGTAGTAGTAGTAGTAGTAGTAGTAGTAGCAGCAGAAGCAGTAGCCCCAACTCAATACACTCACTGATTTATTCACCCGTACTCATCCTCGCTATGGACGCCCCGGGCTCCTGGCATGTCTAATTCACCTTAATTAGTATGCACTGATTTGCATACCTGTGTATATATAAGCTCGCGGGTTTTTCTCTCGGCAGGCAGATGCTAATTTACCTGTTCCCTCAGCCGTCTTCTTATCGAGGCTTTTTACGAAAGAAATCGAGAGCGAGTTACAAGGTGGTGGTTTTCTTTATTTATTTATATAATTATCGACACATGGGGTTATTTGCTGATCCAGTTAATTATAGATATGTTTGCCTGTCTGTCTGTCTGTCTGTCTGTGTCTGTCTGTCTGGGTTCATTTTCGGAGGTCAGTTTCGTTTCTTTGTCTGTCTGTCTGTCTGTCAGTCTTTCTCTTTGTACCAGGTTCATTTTGGGAGGGGTTGTTTTCGTTTCTCTGTTTGCCTGTCAACCTGTCTGTCTGTCTGTCTTTGCCTCTGTCTTTATCTTATTTCTCTCTCTCTCTCTCTCTCTCTCTCTCTCTCTCTCTCTCTCTCTCTCTCTCTCTCTCTCTCTCTCTCTCTCTCTCTCTCTCTCTCTCTCTCTCTCTCTCGCCATTCATCGGCTCATCTCTTTATCTCCGCCCTGTCCAGCATCCTTATCTCCCTATCGCTTGTCTGTCTGTTTATGTATCTCGCTGTTTATCTCTGTTTTAATCGGGCCATGAATCAGAGATGCCCCGCGGCCCACTGTTTAGAAATGCATATGAAAACTCTCTCTCTCTCTCTCTCTCTCTCTCTCTCTCTCTCTCTCTCTCTCTCTCTCTCTCTCTCTCTCTCCTCTCTCTCTCTCTCTCTCTCTCTGGTATCTCATTTAGTCGTCTCATTTCTTTCGTTTTATCGCTGCTTCCCTCATTTATCGCCATTTATCTCCCATTTCTCTATATTTTCTACCTCCTTTTTTTTCTCTTCTTCCACCTTCTCCCTCGTCTTCCTTTTCTTTCCCCGCCTTCATTCTTCTTGATTTCTCTCTCTCTCTCTCTCTCTCTCTCTCTCTCTCTCTCTCTCTCTCTCTCTCTCTCTCTCTCTCTCTCTCTCTCTCTCTCAACAATGTCCAGGAGTGAACTAAAGATAAAAAACAACAACTATGGAACAAAAACAAAAATAAAAGTTACTCCTTGAAGCGAGAAGAGAAGCAGAGTAAGTTTTTGTAACCTCAGGACATCTGCCAGCCCTGAGAGAGAGAGAGAGAGAGAGAGTTATTGTATCGTTTTAATATTTTTTCTTACATTTGTCATTCACTTACTTTTTTTTAAGATTCACAGTTTTCTTTATTTTCTCATTTTTCGCTCATTTTTTAACCTTGTAAGTAATTTTTAGGTTAAGTTTATCTGTATTATCATTATTGTTACTATTGTTGCTGTAGTTCTATTTCTTTCCTGTTTTCCTATTCATTCATATTGCTATTGTTATTGTATTTTTTTTCGCATTTATATTCGTTTCCATTCACACCTTTCGTAATAACAAGAACGTTTTATCAATCTTTTTTTTACCTTTACCGTTCCTCCATTCACTGATTTCCCTTTCTTTCATCTTCACCGTCCTTTTTTATCTTTCTTTTTTTTTCTGTTTCGTCCGTGTGAGTGAGCGCAATCCCGACCTCTTCCGTCAAGACAATCTTCATTTTCTTCATATCATCTTTCTTTAATATTTTTTCAGGGGTAACTGTACTAATTCCATTGTTCCCAGGTGTCCCTCCTTGCGTCAACCCGGTACCAAGGTGGAAACATTATAACATTTTTCTTGAACCTTGCATACCCTGAGGCCGGAGGGAGGGAGGAAGGGAGGGAGGAAGGGAGAGAGGGAGAGGAGAGAGCACAGAGGGTTTAGCAGTGTAACATTCTTTAATAGAGAGGGAGGAAGGGAGAAAGGGAGGGAGTGAAGTAGGGAAGGAGGGACATGGAGTAGAAGAAAGGGTGGGGGAGAGAAAGGAGGAGGAGGAGGAGGAGAGGAAGGGAAGGAACAGGAGGAGGAGGGACATGAATTCTCCCACCACCACCACCACAACCTTCCACCACCACCACCACCACCGTCAGCACCGCCTCCTTGTCATTCACCCAAGGGCCATTAAGGTCGGTTGTGACATCTCTTTTTCCCCGCCTGTTGAGCCGTGTCGGAAAAGTCTCCTCGTGGGCTGGGGTTCGAGGCCATTATAGCATCACAAATAATGGGATCTATGCACACAAAATACACTGGTCCCTTTCAGCTTGTTTCTGTTGTACGGGAGTCGGAGGGCGCGCCGGGGGGTCGAGGGGAGCCAGGGACCAACTCAAAGCCAGAAGGGGACCCGGGACACCACCGTATTCACTCACCTTTTCACTCATTTCTCTTATCTCACCGTGATTTCCCAAGGTCCCTGCTGCCCAAATCCTTCCTGAGGGTCTCCTGCTGCCCTTGTCCAACCCGCGTGAGGAGGAGGCGATTGGAAGAGGTGTTTCATGTGTGTTTTCCATGTGGTTTACTCGCGGCGGTGGTGGTGAGTTCTCGTCTGGTGTTGATGGGGTGGCGGTGATTACGGGCTCGTGGGCGGGTGATGACAGGGTGTGTTGGTCCGTGGTATTGACAGGGGGAGGAGGCGCTGCTGGTGGCGTTGACGGGGCAGGGTTGAGGCGCCTAATTGCAGGTTCGGTGCCGGAAAATTGGTCGTGAGTCTGTTCCACTTTTGATCTGCGGCCACACAGAGACGGCGGCCCGCAAGGTGGTGCGGGGGCCGCTGTTTTGTGGGCGCTGATTTATGGTTTTCCGGTGCTGTAAGGTGGAGGAGGAGGAGGAGGAGGAGGAGGGATGGGTGTGTAATCTTTGCGTTAATAAGCAAAAACAAAGTACACTGTTTCATGGATGCAATTTTACCTTTTCTGTTCCTTCACTTTTTTCCTCGCTATTAAAATCATCCTTCCTCTAGACTCCTTTATGTTCTTGTGTTCTCTTTACCTGTATGTTCTTCTATTACGTATTCTTGCATATTGACCTTAAGAACAAAACGTTAAATATCTCCTTATCGGCTGCTTATGTTCTTGTATTACGTTATGTTCTTGTGTTCTTCGTTCTTTGTTCCTTCCTTTACAATGTTTCGCTTTTGACTATAAGAACAAAAAGTTGAAATCTTCTTGCAGAGTCTTTGTTATGTATGTTCTTGTGTTATTTCTCTAACCATATTCCTTCTTTCACCTTCTCATATCGTTAAACTCTCCTTGCAGACTCCTTAATGTTCTTATGTTATGTTGATGTTCTTATGTTCTCGTTTATAATTAGGTTTCTTCCTTCACATTCTCAAACCATTAAACTCTCCTTGTAACCTTTATATTCTACTGTTATCTGCGTTATGTTTTTTTTTTCTAATCTTATTCTTTTCTTTCGTTCTTACAGGTCGCGGGTCTAAAATGTTCCTCCTTCGATTCGCACACATCACCTTCCGCAAGAGATGGTGGTAAGTGTTTGCCTTCCAGTTGTTTCTTTCATGTATTCATTTGTTAAACCCGCATGCGATTTTCAGTGCCGCTACGTATTTATTTGATCGAGATTTGTGTTATATGGGAAAGGTGGGATAAGGAAGGGGAATTTAAGGGAAGGCAGTGGAATGGAAGAGGAGAGATTGGGAAGGGAAGGGAAGGGAAGGAACCCACTCTTACCTATAATACCTTGATGTCGTTGTGGTCGTGAACGCAAGAATAACGACAAGCGCACTCTCTCTCTCTCTCTCTCTCTCTCTCTCTCTCTCTCTCTCTCTCTCTCTCTCTCTCTCTCTCTCTCTCTCTCTCTCTCTCTCTCTCTCTCTCTCTCTCTCTCTCTCTCTCTCTCTCTCTCTCCCCCCCCCCTTTTCCCAAGCATCCACTCGTCACTTCGTCAATAGCGGCGACGAATTTTTTGGTGAGACGTTCCCCGCGGGGCGCCCAAGTGACACAGTAATGCCCAGGGACGCCCCGCTGACTCTGCTTCTGCCTTTTCTCTCCCTCCCCCTCCCCGCCCCGTCCCCGCCCCGTTCCCGCCCCGGCCCCGAGTTTTCCCAGCGCGGGGCGGATAAAAAGGTTAGCCCGGGGCGCGCGACAAAAGCAGACCGCCACCAGCCTCCCTCGTTACTGATTTTGTCGATTTGCGGGCGGGGCGAGGTGGGCGGCGCTGAGTTTTCTTGTCCTATACACGCCTTCCTCTTCCTCCTCCTCCTCGTCCTCTTCCTCGTCCTCCTCGTCCTCCTTCTGTCCCTTGCGCCGTGTCCCCTCTCTCAGCTCCGTTCCGTCCCCACGCCCGCTAAATTCAACTGACAATTAATGTTTCGCCTTTTATAATCTTGAGTACCTGACTTTCGGTGTTGGGCGGCGTTAGTTTGCTCTCCTTTTGCCTCTCCTTTCTTCGCCTCTTTACCTCCCCTTTCATCTTCTTTCTTCCTCCTCACGCCCGCTGATTCAACTAACAATTAATACTTCGCCTTTTATAACCTCGAGTACCTGAATTTGCATTGTATTCATGTTAAGCGCGGCGTTAGTTTGCTCTTCTTTTAACCCTTCGTCCCTTCCTGTTTTCCCTCTCCTTCTTTTTTTGTTCTCACGCCCGCTGATTCAACTAACAATTAATATTTCGCCTTTTATATGCTTCGGTACCTGACTTTGTGTTCTATTCGTTCTATTCGTTAGCTTTCGTTCTCTTTATACCTCTTTTTCTCTCTCTTTGTACCTTTCCATCCCTCTTCGTCTTCACGCCTGCTAAAGCCAACTTACAATTACTATTTCGCTTTTTGTAACCTTCTGTACCTGACCTTGTGTTGTATTCGTGTTAAATGGCGTTACTTTCCTCTCCTTTTACCTTTCCTTTCTTTCCTCTTAACCTCCCCTTCCTCTTTACCTCTCTTTACCCACGCCCGCTACACTCTTATCATCCTTAATTCTTCGCCTTTTTGTAAGCTTGAGAACCCGATGACTTTGCTTATGTGGCGTTTTAGGCAGGCTTCGTTTTCCTTCGTTTTTTTCTTTACTCTCTTTTTCTATAACTTCCCATCTTCGTTTTCTTTTTTCATTTTACTCTTTTCCATAACTTTTCCATCTTGCCTGTGCCCATCTTCGTTTTCTTTTTCCTTTTTACGCTTTTCCATAACTTTTCCATCTTGCCTGTGCCCATCTTCGTTTTCTTTTTCCTTTTTTCGCTTTTCCATAACTTTTCCATCTTGCCTGTGCCCATCTTCGTTTTCTTTTTCCTTTTTTCGCTTTTCCATAACTTTTCCATCTTGCCTGTGCCCATCTTCGTTTTCTTTTTCCTTTTTACGCTTTTCCATAACTTTCCCATCTTGCCTGTGCCCATCTTCGTTTTCTTTTTCCTTTTTACGCTTTTCCATAACTTTTCCATCCTGCCTGTGCCCATCTTCGTTTTCTTTTTCCTTTTTTCGCTTTTCCATAACTTTTCCATCTTGCCTGTGCTCATCTTCGTTTTCTTTTTCCTTTTTACGCTTTTCCATAACTTTTCCATCTTGCCTGTGCTCATCTTCGTTTTCTTTTCCCTTTTCATGCTTTTCTGTACTTTCCCATCTTGCCTGTGCTCATCTTCGTTTTCTTTTCCCTTTTCATGCTTTTCTGTACTTTCCCATCTTGCCTGTATTCGTGGCCTTTGTGAGTCTTCGTTTTCTTTCCCCCTTACACTATTTTACCTTCACATCTTTTCCCATCTTCATCTCGTCCTGTCCTGGCGACGCTAAACTCAACTGACAATAATTAATACACCGCCTTTTGTGTGCTCCTCAACCTGACTTCCCTCGCCCCAGTGTGTGTGTGTGTGTGTGTGTGTGTGTGTGTAGAGGGAAAAAAATCATCACAACAACAATACCAGTTAACAGTTAGTCCGTGCTCAGCTGTGACGGCGCTGACTGACTGACTGAAGATAGGAAGGACTGATGACTGACTGAATGGATGGCCGACTGACTGACTGATTGGCTGACTGACTGGCTGACTAACTGGATGAATGATTTTTGACTGACTGACTGATTGGTTGACTGGGTGGGTGGGTGACTGACTGGCTGACTAACTGAATGAATGATGGTTGACTGACTGACTGACTGGTTGACTGGGTGGGTGGGTAACTGGGTGGCTGACTGGCTAGGCGTGGTATATAACATTTCTCGGCGTCGCTAATGATGTGTGGAAGTGACAGCAAATTGTGTGATGGTTGGTAATTCTCCCTCTTGCCGGTAGGGGGTTTGTCGTCCTGCCGCCCTTCCTTCCTTCCTTCCTTCCTTCTTCGTCTCTTCTTTTTCCCCCTCCTCCTCCTCCTCCTCCTGGTTCCGTCTTCTTTCTTTGGTCTTCCGTTTCCTTCTTTTGCTTGCCTATGTCCTGTTTTCTTCTTCCTTCTTGTTTCTTCATATCCTCTTTTCCTCCTCCTCCTCCTCCTCCTCCTCCTTCTCCTTCTCCTCCTCCTCCTCCTCTTGCCGGTTGGGGGTTTGTCGTTCTGCCGCCCTTCCTTCCTTCTTCCCTTCCTTCCTTCCTTCCTTTTTTTCTTTCTTCCTCCTTTTTCTTCGTTTCATCTTCTTCCTTCTCCTTCTGGTTCTTCTTCCTCTTACTTTCATTTTCTGCTTCCTTCTTTTATCAACTTGCCGCCTTCTTTCTTTTTCCTTCTGATTTCTTCCTGTCTTCTTATCCTCCTCTACCTCCTCCTCCTCCTCCTCCTCCTCCTCCTCCTCCTCCTCCTCCTCCTCCTCCAGTTTTATCCTCGGTCCTTGGCGTGAAAGAAGACAGCTTAGTAGGAAGCTCTTTTTCTCCTTCTTTTCCTCCTCCTCTTCCTCTTCCTCCTCCTCCTCCTCCTCCTCCCGTTACGTCAGTTCTAGCGTGAAGGCTGATCGGTGACCTTGAGAAGCATTGGCAAAGGTGTGCGTCTTACCTGGGCGACCCCTAATTAAGACGGGCAGGTGAGAGAGAGAGAGAGAGAGAGAGAGAGAGAGAGAGAGAGAGAGAGAGAGAGAGAGTCGTAAATGTCAATAGATCGGTTTTGTTAGCGGTGACGGTAGTGGTGTTGGTGGTGGTGGTGGCGGTGATGATGGTGGTGATAGTGATGATGGAGCTGGTGGTGGTGGTGGTGGTGCTATAAAAGAAATAGTGGTGGTGATGATGGTGGTTGTAAGATGTTGTGGTGATGGGTGATGACAATGGTAAGTAAATGGTGGTGATGAAGCAAGTGATTGGTGATGAAAATTGGTGGTGAGAGTCAGTAAGGAAGAAGTGGTGAGATCTTAGTGTACTTAGTAGTGGTGATGAAAAAGTGGTGATGAAGGTGATGAAAAATGGTGATGAGAGACAGAAAGTTAGTAGTTGTGAGAGCTTTGTGTGGTTAGTGGTGATGAACATGGCGGCAAGGCAAGTAAGTGGTGATGAAAAAAGTGGTGGTGAAGGTGATGAAAAATGGTGATGAGAGACAGAAAGTTAGTAGTTGTGAGAGCTTTATGTAGTTAGTGGTGATGAAAAATGGCGACAAGAAGCAAGGAAGTGATGATGGTGATGAAAAGTGGTGATGAAGGTGATGAAAAATGGTGATGAGAGACAGTAAGTTAGTAATTGTGAGGGCTTTGTGTGCTTTGTGGTGATGAAAGTGGCGGCAAGAAGCAAGAAAGTGATGATGGTGATGAAAAGTGGTGGTGATGGTGGTGGTGATGGTGGTGACAGCGGCGGCGGTGGTAGCGGGGCACAGATCTTTACGCCCTCTGGAGATGAATGGGAGATAGCGTCCCTAACAAATTCCTCAAGATGGGAGATAAAACCCTCCTTCTCCTCCTCCTCTTTTACCTCCACCTCCTCCTCCTCCTCCTCCTCCTCCGCATCCTACCGTCTTAAAAATCCTCCCCATTTTCCGTATCCTTCGTAAATCCAGGATACCAACTTCGGATCCGGATGAATTTAGTGAAAACCTCGAAGTGAAGAATTGAATACGAAATGAAAGACCCCGGATTACGTCTCTCGCTGTCCCCCGATCGCCTGAATGTCACTAAAGGCGGGTCTTAAGGCTAATAGAGGAGGATTATCGCCCTTCGGTACTCCAGAGGCACTTGTCCCCTGATGTTATCGCCATTGCGGGTTCCCTCCTTACAAGGGGAATATTGGGCGTGTGAGAAAAAAAAAAGATAGGAAGGAAAGGAAAAAAAGATTGTGAATGAGGGTGTTCCTGTTACATCACACTGAGCTAACGGACACTTACGCACACTTACCTCACTTACGCACACATCCATCCATACATACAGTCATACATACACATTTATTTTTTCATGATAGATTTTTTTTTACTTTTTCGTTACTCAGAGCTTTTTATTTTCTGTCTTTTCCTCCCCATATTTTCTTTCTTCTCTCTCCCTTTTTGATATCCTTTTGCTTGTCCTCCTCCTCCTCCTCCTCCTCCTTCTCCTCCTTCCTTCCTTCGCTTTTTTTTAATGTTGCCTTTTTTTTCCTTTCTGATTCTTTCCTCATTTCATTTCCTCCTCCTCCATCTTTTCTCCCTCCTTCTCTTCCTTCTTTTCATCTTCCTCCTTCTCTTTCATTTCCATCGGCGTCATCATTTTCTGTGACTCATCTTTTTTGTTTTCCTTTTTTATATTTCCTTCAGATCGAGACTAGATGACTATTTGAGCACTACACTTCAGCCTTTCTTATCTCTCTCTCTTCCTCTCTCCCTTTCTATTTTCCTCTTTCAATCCTTACAACAATCTCCTCCTCCTTTCTCCTCCCTCTTTCAACGATTTCTCTCCCTTTCTCCCTATTTCTCTCTCCTTTCACTTCTACACTTTCCCTTTCGTCTCACCTTTGACAGACGAAGGAAAAAGGAAAGAAAGTGAAAGTCAAGGATTCGCGTAAGAAAGAAATGCAAGAAAAGGAAAAAAAAAAGTAAGGGTTCAGGGATTCAAAAGTCGCCGAGATGGATTCGAACCCCACGACTCGAAGCTTCGGAACATATATAAAAAAAAGTTGAAGGAAAATGTATCTCAACAACCTTAAGAAACTGGAGGAGGAGGAGGAGGAGGACTACATACAGGTCTCTTCTTTGCTTTGGTTATTGAAGACTCGAATGTTTCTCTTCCTCTTCCTCCTCCTCCTCCTCCTCCTCCTCCTCCTCCTCCTCCTCAAAAGGCATAATAGTAGCGCGGGGCCAGACAGTGTCAAGCCACATCTTTGACCACATCACAAAATCAACATAAAAAAAGATACATTGAGAGACCATGAGTGCTCCTCCTCCTCCTCCTCCTCCTCCTCCAGATTCGAGTTCGGTTCCTCCACTCCTCCATTCCTTCATGCACTCCTCCTAGTCATCCCTCGTCCTCCTCCTCCTCTTTCCTCCCTCTTCCTCCTCCTCCTCCTCCTCTTCCCTCCCCAGTTTCCGCTACGGTAACTTCGATAAATAAAGAGACCCCGACCGCTCCTCCTCCTCCTCCTCCTCCTCCTCCTCCTCGCATCACTCGCCCGGAAAATCTCGATACTAGATACTTTTATTGGACTTTTTTTTTCCTATGCAAATGTAGGGAAGGTCTTCTGTATTGAGGGCGTGAGTGTGTGCCTTTGTGCGTTGCCCTCTCGCCAGCTCACTCACTCACTCACTCACTCACTCACACACATACATACATACACTTATTTTTCTATCTCATTCTTTCTCTCAAACTTTCATTCACTCACTCACTCACTCACTCATATACACTCGTTTTTCTATCTCACTCTATCTCAAACTCACTCACTCACTCACTCTTTTACTCACTCACTAACTCACATTCTCTATCATTCACTCACGCACCGACCGACACTCAGTTTGTCCATTCAAGTATAAGTAATGTGTGTGTGTGTGTGTGTGTGTGTGTGTGTGTGTGTGTGTGTGTGTGTGTGTGTGTGTGTGTGTGTGTGAAAGCTTCGTTGGATGCTTTGTGTGTTTAGTTTTTTTTAATACATTTTTTTCCCAATTCCTCGATATTTTCAAAGTAACATCATTTTTTTTTTGTAAGATTTTATTGTCAAGTATTTTTTCCCTCGTGTATTTTTTTTCATTAGTTTTTTTTATGACATTTTGCAGTTTTTTGTACGTTCTCACATTTTTTTCGTCTATTCTAAACATTTATTGACATTTTCCCCTCTTTTGTATATTTTCGAGCCCAATTTTTCTGTATTTTTTTCATTTTTTTACATTATTACTCTCCTTTTACTTATCTTTTTTTTCTTGCATATTCTCCTTCATTTATTAATATTACTTTAACACTGTTCCCCCTTTATTACGTCTTTTTATATACATTCCTACATTGCTTCTTCACTTCTTTTTTTTTTTTTTTTACTTATTAACCTTTATTCCTCTTTATTAAACCTTTTTTTACATCTTCTTACACTTCTACATATTTTATCTTATTTTTTCTCACTTATCAACATTATTTCCCCTTTTATTATGTTTTTTTTTTACATTCCTACACTTCTTTTACACTTTTTTCAATATTTTTCCTTCTTATTAACCTTATTCCTCTTTACTATATCGTTTTCCTACATCTTTTTACATTTCTTCTACATATTTTATCATATTTTCTCACTTATCAACATTACTTCCCATTTTATTATATGTTTTTTTACATTCCTACATTTCTTTTACACTTTTTCAACATTCTCACACACTCATAAACATTACATTATTTCCATTTATCATATCGTTGTTGTTGTTGTTGTTGTTTTTCCTCACTTTCGATAATTACTTCCGTCTGCGCGGCGTGGCTGGTGGGCGGCTATCAGGTGAGGTAATGGCGCTGATTGCAGGTGTACGGGGAGGCAGGTAAGCACGATTGGGCAGGGGGGGGGGGGGGGGGCGGCGAAGCGATGAAGAGTGGGCAGCGTGTATTCGATCACCGCCTGGGACCATTACATTACTGACCATTACATTAAATATCCACTTCATTATATTCGGTATTTAACTATATTCTGCATTTCATTACACTTCTTACTGATTCGCTCTTTACCATTTCCCTTTTAGCATAATTTCTTGCCCTTCCCTTTCTTTCCTTTCTCCACTCTTCCCTTCAATCACCTTATGTGCCTCCTTCCCTTACCTTCCCTTCCCTATAACTCTTCACTACAACGCATCCACCTCTTTCTTACTCACAAACACCCATTCCACTTTCATCCTTCCGTACGTTGTATTCACCATGACGTTATATTCACCATTACACTACGTTTGTTTATGTTCACTGTTCACCAATGCAATATTATCCACTGTGGGTTTTTCTCTTCGTTTCATTATATTCACCAAGACATTTCACTATTTTTTTTTTTCACTGTTCGACTTTTCATTATATTATCCGTTACGTTCTATTATCCGTTACGTTAAATTCTTCATTACCTTTTCTCATTTCATTATATTGTGTGTGTGTGTGTGTGTGTGTGTGTGTGTGTGTGTGTGTGTGTGTGTGTGTGTGTGTGTCGAAGAAAAAGGTGTTAGAACATGAGAGAGGTGGTGGTGGTGGTGGTGCTGTCTGTCTGTCTTTCTTTTCTCATTCATTTCTTCTTTGTCTCTGTCTTTCTCTCCCTCTCATTCATTCTTTCACATTCTCTTCCATTTGTCTCTCTCTCTCTCTCTCTCTCTCTCTCTCTCTCTCTCTCTCTCTCTCTCTCTCTCTCTCTCTCTCTCTCTCTCTCTCTCTCTCTCTCTCTCTCTCCCCCCCCCCTATAACAAATGGCCTCTACCGGAAGGCGCCGCCAGAGGGAGTTTTCCATGCCTGATCCGCGTCGGGGGTCCACGCGAGAGACCATCTTAGAGCCGATGAATTCGCTTTTTCGGCGCCATCACAATATTAACTTTAAATTCATCTGGGCACTTCTTGAAGTGTGACAGTTTTCTTGCCGGGGCCGAGGGCCGAGAGGAAAGCCTTGGGCGGGGGTCCCCGGCCCCGGCAGGCGCTCCGAAGGGGCCGGCACACAGAGTCTGACAGACTGACTTATCTCTGACTTGAACGTAAGCACATACTTGAAGAAGATGATTGAAGAAGAAGGGAAGGCTGTTGATATAAAGTCGTACCCTCCGAAAAGGAACAAAAGGTTGTCATGAAAGTTGTATCGTCCGTAAGGGGGGACTCACGCCCGCAAAGTTATGGGCGAGTCTTATTTGGGGTGAATGAGACTCAACCATGACAACAGACGAGGGTAAAAGGAAAAACATATTACACAACATCACCTTTAGCCACTACACAGTCAAAATTATGGGGAGTCTTATCAGGGGTGAATAAGACTTCCCCATAACGACAGACAGCGAGGAGAAAGGAAACACACACCACCAATAGACCACAGCACCATCAAAAGTATGGGTGAGACTTATCTGGGGTGAATAAACTCATCCATAACAACACAGATAAATAAGAACAACAGCACACAACGCCACCTTTAAACCCTCTCACCACAATGAAGGGCGGGTCTTACCTGAGGACGCAACACACTTTCAAGAACCTTCATCACGACAATCAAACTCCATACAAGACATTGCCAAGACAAAGCAGACTTGCTGACCCTGACTTAACTGTCGGGGTGGGATGCTGACCGCAGCTTGAATGTTGGGGTGGGATGCTGACCCCAGCTTGAATGTTGGGGTGGGATGCTGACCCCAGCTTGAATGTTGGGGTGGGATGCTGACCCTGACGTAAATGTTGGGGTGGGATACTGACCCTTTAAGGAAGGAAAATGAGTTGTTGCAATGGTTTAGTTTTATCGACAAAGGAATCGACTTTTTGGGAACAAAGAAAGGAAAATATGAGGTTTTGAGTTGGTTTAGTTTCATCGACAAAGGAATCAAGTTTTAGGAACAAAAGAAATAAAGGAAAATATGAGGTTTTGCGTTGGTTTAGCTTCATCGACAAAGGAATCAAGTTTTAGGAACAAAAAAGGACTTTAAACTAAACTCTGACTTTAACGAAAACAAAAATTTGAAAAGACTGTCAAGCTTAAAAAGAAGAAAAGGCTGTTGATTGACTCGCACCCTTCGAAAAAGAAGAAAAAGTTATGATGAAAGTTGTATTGTTCTTAAGGGAAGACTAACGCTCTCAAAACTATGGGTGAGTCTTATCTGGGGTGAATAAGACTCTTCCATAGCAACAGAAAACAAATAGAAAGGAAAACACACACCACCCTTAGACCACAACGCCCTCAAAACTATGGGTGAGTCTTATCTGGGGTGAATAAGACTCATCCATAGCAACAGAAAACAAATAGAAAGGAAAACACACACCACCCTTAGACCACAACGCCCTCAAAACTATGGGTGAGTCTTATCTGGGGTGAATAAGACTCATCCATAGCAACAGAAAACAAATAGAGAGGAAAACACACACCACCTTTAGACCACAACATAAGCAAAATTATGGGTGAGTCTTATCTGGGGTGAATAAGACTCACTCATAACAACACAGGAAAATAAAAGAAACTACATAACAACACCTTTAGTCATCACAGTGAAGGGCGACTCTTACCTAAGGACACAACACAAACTTTCAAGAACCTTCATCACGACCGCCAAGATCCATACAAGACACAGCCAAAACGGACTTCCATTATTTCTTGACTTAACTTACTTGACTTACTTACAATAGTTACTTACAATACAGTAGTCCCATTCAAAAATAGATTAGATAGATTCAAGGACAGTGATATTAGATGAAGTTAGGCCCCTGTAGCAGCGACGGGCAAAATTTGTGGCTTTACCGTGTAGCAGCGACGAGCCAAATTTGTGGCTTTACCGTGTAGCAGCAACGGGCAAAATTTGTGGATTTACCGTGTAGCAGCGACGGGCAAAATTTGTGGCTTTATCGTGTAGCAGCGACGGACCAAATTTGTGGCTTTACCGTGTAGCAGCGACGGGCCAAATTTGTGGATTTACCGTGTACCAGCGACGGGCCAAATTTGTGGCTTTACCGTGTACCAGCGACGGGCCAAATTTGTGGCTTTACCGTGTACCAGTGACGGGCCAAATTTGTGGCTTTACCGTGTACCAGCGACGGGCCAAATTTGTGGCTTTACCGTGTACCAGCGACAGGCCAAATTTGTGGCTTTACCGTGTACCAGCGACGGGCCAAATTTATGGCTTTACCGTGTACCAGCGACGGGCCAAATTTGTGGCTTTACCGTGTACCAGCGACGGGCCAAATTTGTGGCTTTACCGTGTACCAGCGACGGGCCAAATTTGTGGCTTTACCGTGTACCAGCGACGGGCCAAATTTTTGCCATGATATAAACCCCAAAAACAGATGATGCATAAATTGATCACAAATGCGTTGATATATATTATGAAATGGTTTGCGTGAGTGATGATTTTTTCTCATTTTCTCGCTTAGAGGGACCATTAAGAAACATGATCCCCGCAGCTACCGGGTTAAATTCAACGTTATATCGTGATTATTTTGTATTACGTTAACCATTACTTTATCAGACTCCATTACATCTTTATTATGGTTATTGGTTACGGGCGAAGTAATAAGATAATGTTTAAGTGCAGTTCTGTGACATATTAGTGTTGTTATTAGTATCACTGTTAACATTATTTTCTTTATACTTTCTCCTCACTGTGTCTTTCTTTACTGATTTTTCTTTTCTTTCATACTCTCTTTTTTTGACATTTTCATTTCCATCATTTTATCTATCTACCTATCTTTATCTATTTATATTTTCTCCTCATTATGTCTTTATTTACTGATGTGTTTTTTTCTTACTCTATTTTCTGCCATCTTCATTTCCAGCTTTTTTTCTATCTCCCTATCTTTATCTATCTTTCTCTCTTACTGTCAGTCCTACACTCCCTTCCACTCGCTCCCTTACCCACCTATCCCTACCATCTTCCAATCCTCACCCCTCCTATCCCCCTATCAATACCCCCAGCATTCCCACCTTCATCCCCTTCTTCAGCAGCATCCCTAACCAGTCCTCCCCACCCTCGCAGGCGCCGGTCAGCTGGGTTATCCTCTCAAAATCGTCTGTTTCTCTAGGGCCTAACGCCTTCTGACAGTTTCCCGAGAGGCGATGGGGGGTAGGGGGGGTTCGGGGTGGGTCTGTGGGCGCTACCAGGCAAGAGGAACCCAAGCGGAACAGGCTACCGCAGGGGAAGAGGGTGGAGGAGTGGGTGTTGCGGTGGAACTTGTGGGTATTGTGTGTCATTGGAACTCCACCAGGGAAAGGGAAATGGAGGATAGGTGGATGAAAGTGGAATGAATTGGTGATGGTGAGTAAGGAAGAGGTGGTAGTGACGATAGAGAAGGAGGATGTGAATGAGGAGGATAAGGAAGAGGTGAAGGGAACAGTGGAGAATTGAAGAGAGGGAGGAAGAAGACAAGGGAAGGGAGTTAAAAAAAGAGTTGATGGAGGGAAAGACTGTAGAAGGTAAGTTGTAATGGAGGGGGAGGTGGAGAAGATCTGACTGAGAGAAAGGGAGAAGAAGGAAAGGAGGAGGAAGAAGGGATATGAGAGTAAAGAATAATCCGAGGAAGAGGAGTAGGAAGAAGAGTTAACGAAGGGCTGGAGAAAGAGGAGAAGAAGGAGGAGGAAGAAGAGGGGGTGTCAGAGAGAAGGGTTGTAGGAAAGGGCTTAAACTTGCTTACACTGGTGCCTTAGGACAAGAAGCAGCCGTCTGGAGGGTGATGACGCGAGAACCAGCGAGGATGACTGATGGATGACAGGGGGGCAGGAGGAGAAGAACAGGGACGGGAAAGGGGAGGGTTGGAAGGGTAAGAACAGAGAGGGGAGGAACAGGGAGGAGAAGAAAGAGGAAGAGGAGTGAAGGGGTTGAGGAAGGGAGAGAAGAAGTAAGGAAGAGAAGTGGAATGAAGAGGAGTTAAATGAGATCAAATAGAAGAAGTAGAAGAAGGACTTGAGGGAGGAGGAAGAGGAGTGAAGGGGATGAGTTAGGAGAGAGAAGGAGAGAAAGGAAAATGGAGAGGAAGGGATTGAAGAGGAAGTGAATGAATAAAAGATAAAGTAGAAGACAGAGAAAGAAAGATGAAGATAAAAGAGAGGCAGAAATAGATGATAATGAAGGAAGAGAAGAGTTGGTAAGAAGTAAGAAAACTATGTATAAGAGGAAAGGAAAAAGGAAGAAAGGAAAAGAAATGAGAAAAAAACAAGCAAACTATTTTTTTTTTCCTCCCTCCCTCTGTCTGCCTTTCCTCCTCTCTCCATACACACACACACACACACACACACACACACACACACACACACACACACACACACACACAGATGCTTACTCTCAATTTTCCGGCCATCAGCTCCCATCAGCACACTCTGTCCGCCTAATAAGAGACTTGAATCCTCCTCAAACTCATAGCAGATCACGAAGTCGGGTTTAGTAGCGCCGAAGAAGAGGATCGGACACCACACCTGATATTATACCTTCTCATAGACTCACCTGTCACCTGCTCTGTCCTTCCTACCTGGCTGCTCCCTTCACCTCTCTGGTATTATTAATTGATTTGGTGTTTTAGTTTTTGTTTTGCTTTTTCCTTGGTTTATATTCTATTTGTTTTGTGTTACTTGTGTGGTTTGTGTTTGTTTTGTTTTCTTGGTTTGTTTTTTTGTGTTCGTTGTCTTTGTTATTGTTTGTTTTGTCTGCTTGTTTTGTGTTTTTTTGTGTTTTCTTTTGTGTTGGTGTTTTTGGTTTGTGTTTTTATTTGTTTTGTGTGTTTGTTGTCTTTGTTATTGTTTTGATTTACCCGTCTATTCCTACCTTAATTATCTGTCTTTCTTATAGATGTGTTTAATTGCTTCTTTACCTGTTTGTGTATTTTACCTAAGCCAATGTTCCTGCCTACCTGCCCCTTCCTTCTCACCTTAATTATTTGTTTTTCATATGTACTCGATTACTCTTCTACCTGTTCGTTTCTGTTACCTGTGCTGTTGTTTACCTTTCCTTCTCCTCACCTGAACTGTCTATCTTGTTTACTTATTTACTTCTCTATCTTAATTAACCTAACCTAACCTAACCTTACCTGTGCTATTTTTTACCTTTCCTTCTCACCTGAACTGTCTATCTTGTTTACTTATTTACTTCTCTATCTTAATTAACCTAACCTAACCTAACCTAACCTTACCTGTGCTATTGTTTACCTTTCCTTCTCCTCACCTGAACTGTCTATCTTGTTTACTTATTTACTTCTCTATCTTAATTAACCTAACCTAACCTAACCTGACCTGTGCTATTGTTTATCTTTCCTTTTCCTCACCTGAATTGTCTATCTTGTTTACTTATTTACTTCTCTATCTTAATTAACCTAACCTAACCTAACCTGTGCTATTGTTTACCTTTCCTTCTCCTCACCTGAACTGTCTATCTTGTTTACTTATTTACTTCTCTATCTTAATTAACCTAACCTAACCTAACCTAACCTAACCTAACCTGTGCTATTGTTTACCTTTCCTTCTCCTCACCTGAACTGTCTATCTTGTTTACTTATTTACTTCTCTATCTTAATTATTTCTACACTGCCTATCTTAGTTCTCTCTGTCTTCATCTTCTGCCAATATCTACCTGTGCCTTTTACCTTCATATCTCTTCCTTCTTCTCCTCCACCATTATCCACCACCACCACCACCAGTCCTTTCAGGTGTGTACGCTTTGAGGGAGAATAACAACACGCCCACACACACACACACACACACACACACACACACACACACTAACGACGCCTATCTTCCCTTCCCCTCCCCTACGTTCCCCTTTCCGTCCCTCCCCTCCCTTCCCCTCCCTTCCCTTCCCTCACTTCCCCTCTCTTCCCGTCCGTTCCCTTCCATTCCATTCTCTTCCCTTCCCTTCCATTCCATTCCATTCCATTCTCTTTCCTTCCCTTCTCTTCCCTTCTCTTCCCTTCCCTTCTCTTCCGTTCCCTTCCATTCCATTCTCTTCCTTTCCCTTCCTTTTTCTTCCCTTTCCCTTTCCCTTCCCTCACTTCCCCCCCTTCCTTTCTCTTCCCTTCCCTTCCCTTCCCGTACCTCCCCTCTTCTCTCACCTATATTCCCCCTCTGCCTCTACTATTCTTCCTTTCTCTTCCTTCCTTTCTCCCTCTCTCCGTCTCCCTTCCTCTCCCTGACTTTAGAATCAATAGGAACGCAGGTGAAACATGTCTTGCCAGAACAAACAGACACACAGGCAAGCCACAGTTGTTTGGAATATGTGATAATATTGTCTTTTTGAGTTGGACACGCTGACTAACGGACTGACTGACTGACTGACTGATTGACTGACTAACTGAATGGCTGACTGGCTGACTGGTTGAGACTGACTGACTGGCTGGGATTGACTGATTGACTGACTGACTGACTGACTGACTGAATGACTGACTGACTGACTGACTTTTACACACACACACACACACACACACACACACACACACTTAATACACAACCCAATCCCTAATCTGCTTTTCTTTTTTGTTTTCTTTCTTTTCTTATTCATCTCCTTTTCTGCACCTTTTTTGCCCTTCAAGAAAACACTGAAGAAAAAAAACCAAACAAAAGGAGAAAAAATAAACAACCCGAGGCGTGAAAGCGAATAAGAAAGAGAAGGAATAAAAGTAAAAAAAATAAAAAAGAAGAAAAAAGTGGAGAGGTGTGAGAGGAAAAAATGAGAGGAAAAAAAGGAAGAATCAATGTTTGTGAGTAAATTTAAAAGGAGTACTGGCAACATATTCAATCCCCCCTCTTCCTCCTCCTCCTCCTCCTCCTCTCTTCTTTCTCCTGGTGGCCGTGGGGGGTCGTGTGAATGGCCTGGCCCGTAAGAGGAGGGGGGGAGGGGGAGGGAAGAGAAAGGGAGGGAGAAGGAAAGGAGGGAAGAATAGAGAGAGAGAGAGGGTAAGGAATGGAAGAGGACATTGGTGAGAGAGAGAGAGAGAGAGAGAGAGAGAGAGAGAGAGAGAGAGAGAGAGGATAAAGAAGAGGAAAGAAGATAAAAAGAGAGAAAACGAGGAGAGTAAACCAAAAAACGGAGACAAAGAATAAAGGAAAAACAGAGAAAGAGAAAGACGGAATAGAACTAGAAATATAGAGGAAGAGGAGGAAGAGGGTAAGAGAAAGAGAGAGGAGGAGGAGGAGGAGAAGTAGTAGAAAAGGGGAAAGAGAGAGAGAAGGCGAGTAGGGGAATAGGAAGAAGAAGAGGAAGAAGGGAAGGGGGGTAGTAGGAGTAGAGGGAGCAGGGAAGAGGAAGAGGAGGAAGAAGAGGAGGGAGAACGGGGGACATAGGGAGGGGAGGGAGAGGGGGGGTAGCTTGTGTTTGGTTAGGACACACAATAACAATCAATATAGTGGAGGGCTGGCGGCGCTCAGGGCATTGTGTGGAGCCGGAAAGCCAGCATATGTTGGGTGAGTTATACACTTGAGGGGCAGGGGCGGAGAGAGAGAGAGAGAGAGAGAGAGAGAGAGAGAGAGAGAGAGAGAGACGAGAGACGAGAGAACGAGAGAAAGAGGAGTACGTGTATGGTTTTGGTCTTGTTAAATAGGAGTGAAAGAAAAGGAAAAGAGAGAAGAAAAGTGGTATAATAGAGAGAGAGAGAGAGAGAGAGAGAGAGAGAGAGAGATGGTAGTTTCGGTCTTGCAAAATAAGATAGAAGAAAAAGAGGAGAAAGAAGAAAAAAGCTGTATTAGAATGAGATAGAAAGATAGAAAGATAGATAAATAGATAGATAGGTACAGGAAGAGAGAGTACAAAGCATGCAGAATCTATCCAGGTGTAATAGCCAGTTAATTAACGAAGGTATGACAAGGTAACAACAGTAATTGGCAGCGAAGAGAGAGGGACAGGTAAGCAGGTAGAGCGAGAGCTATAGAGAGAGAAAGAGAGAAGGACAGAGGATGATTTGAAAGAACGAGGAAGAAGGAAGCGAGGAGGTAAACAAGTAAACAACGATAACAGACAATAAAGAGAGATAAATGGGTAAACAGATCAACAGAGGAAAGAAAGAAAGAAAGACAGACAGAGAGAGATATTAAAGAACAAAGAAGGAAAGGTTGAAGAATTATAAAAAAACAAGTGATTATCAGGAGGAAACAATAAAAAAAGATGGATGGGAGAGACACAACGAACAGGTAAACAGGTAAATTAGAGGAAAGGTAGAGAGAGGAATTAAAGAACAAAGAAGGGAAGATAAAATATGGGAAATAAATAAACAACGGAGAAAAAAAAACAATAAAAATATGGATAGGAGAGAGAGAGAGACAGCGAACAGGTAAACAGGTAAATTAGAGGAAAGGCAGAGAGAGGAATTAAAGAACGAAGGAGGGAAGATGAAAATGGAGGAAAAGATAAACAACTGTAAAAACAACTGGAACACACACTCTAACACACCTCAACACACCCCATTACACCCCAACACACATGCAAAGCTCAACATACACTCTCTCTCTCTCTCTCTCTCTCTCTCTCTCTCTCTCTCTCTCTCTCTCTCTCTCTCTCTCTCTCTCTCTCTCTCTCTCTCTCTCTCTCTCTCTCCCCCTTGGCCTTCCCTTCCTTTTCACTCTCCCTTTCACCTTTTATCTTTTCCTTCCCTTTTCCTCTTCTTTTTCTACCTTTCTTCCTCTCCTCTTCTCTCCCTTTCCTTCCCTCACACACCCCAACATAGATAGACCGATGTAGATAGATAAAGAGATAGGGTAATAGATAGATAGAGATAGAAAAATAGATATGAAGGTAGTTAATTCCTTGCCTCACACACCCAAACACAGATAGACAGGTAAATAGATAGAATAGTAGATTGATGGATAGATAAGTAGAATAATACAAAGATATGTAGATAATTCCTGCAAGTAGAATAAAAGAGAGATAGGTAGATCGTTCCTTCCCTCATGCACACCACAGATAAATAGACAGACAGATAGATAGATAGACAAAGGAATAGACAGACAAAGAATTCCTGCAGGTAAAATAATAGAGATAGGTAGATCTTTCCTTCCCTCATGCACACCACAGATAAATAGACAGACAGACAGATAGACAGACAAATGAATAGACAGACAAACAATTCCTGCAGGTAGAATAATAGAGAGATAGGTAGATCGTTCCTTCCCTCATGCACACCACAAGAGAGATAGACAAGAGAAGATGGCGCCACTATAAACACTTGCCTGCGCCATGATGGGCTGAGGCCGAACACCATCCAGGCCTCTCAAGCAGCCTACCGGAGCTATAGGCGTAGACGGTTTTGACCTCTCTTTCGGCCACCTCTTTGGATTCTTTTTGGGAGCAGCGAGTAGCAGGCTTTTTTTATTATTGTTTATTTTTTGTGCCCTTGAGCTGCCTCCTTTGTTGTAAAAAAAAAAAATGACAGGCAAACAGACAGACAGACGAATAAACAGAAAGACAGTGGTTCTCACACTCACTCATGTTGGTGTCCATCGTTTCATCCTTGGGCTTCCTCTTCCTGGGGCGCCCCTTCCCGTGCGAGCCCACCCCGTTGAAGCAGGGAAGGCGCCCCCCATGCTCCGGCGGCGGGTAGCCCTGCAGCATCTCGGGGGGCAGGTGGGGGTGCAGGGGGTGGTGGGCCATGGGGTGGGGGCCCGGGGGAAGGGGTCCGCCGGGTAGGGCACCAGGGGGCATGCCCATGGGGGTGACGTAGCCGCTCTCCAGCAGGGTGGACATCTGGGGGGGAGGGGGGGGAGGTGTTTGTTAATTGGGTTTACCTTGAAATAAAGGCACCTGAGTTTACCTGTTTCGTCTGTAGCTAATTTAACATCTGAATGGGAAGGTGTTTGTTGAGGTTGAGTTACCTTAAGTTTACCTGGTTGTTTGTTAATTGGGTTTACCTTGAAATAGAGGCACCTGAGTTTACCTGTTTTTGTCTGTAGCTAATTTAACATCTGAATGAGAAGGTGTTTGTTTTAAGGCAAGTTAGCTTTTGTTTACCTGTTAGTGTATTAAGTTTACCTTGAAACAAATAATACAAGTGTTTTTGCGGTACAGAGGAAATATCTACCTGTTTATCATTAATCAATTTAACATCTGGGTAAGGATGTGTCTGTTAGGGTCCTTTACCTTTAACTCACCTGTTCGTTTATCAAGTTTACCTCGAGATAGCTACTTTTTTTGTTTTACGGTAAAGAGAATAGATCAAAATAAAAGTTTACCTGTTCTTTCAGTAATTAAGCTTGCATCAGGGTAAGGTGTTTATCAGGGTTACTTACCTTCTTCACTTTACCTCTTCCTTTAATAACTTAGTTGCACACCTAAATATGAACTTCAAAATCCCCTTCAGGAACTCCTTAAGGCACCTGGTTGTGGCCCCGTTACCGTCTACCCCTTTCAAGTCCCATTAACAGACCCCTTCAGCAGCTAATACTTACCTGGTAGTAGCCCCATCACTTCTCCCCCTCCAATCCCCCTCCTCTAACTTCCCTAAAGGAGCTCTCACCTGGTAGTGGCCCATCCCTTCTTTCCCTTCAAGTCCCATCTAAACCCCCTTCAGTACCTCTTTCTCACCTGGTAGTGGCCCATCCCTTCTTTCCCTTCAAGTCCCATCTAAACCCCCTTCAGAACCTCTTTCTCACCTGGTATTGGCCCATCCCTTCTTTCCCATCAAGTCCCATCTAAACCCCCTTCAGGACCTCTTTCTCACCTGGTAGTGGCCCATCCCTTCTTTCCCTTCAAGTCCCATCTAAACCCCCTTCAGGACCTCTTTCTCACCTGGTAGTGGCCCATCCCTTCTTTCCCTTCAAGTCCCATCTAAACCCCCTTCAGGACCTCTTTCTCACCTGGTAGTGGCCCATCCCTTCTTTCCCTTCAAGGCCCATCTAAACCCCCTTCAGTACCTCTTTCTCACCTGGTAGTGGCCCATCCCTTCTTTCCCTTCAAGTCACATCTAAACCCCCTTCAGTACCTCTTTCTCACCTGGTAGTGGCCCATCCCTTCTTTCCCTTCAAGTCCCAACTAAACCCCCTTCAGGACCTCTTTCTCACCTGGTAGTGGCCCATCCCTTCTTTCCCTTCAAGTCACATCTAAACCCCCTTCAGGACTTCTAAATCACCTGGTAGTGGCCCATCTCTTCTTCCTCCTTCAAGTCCCATCAACAAACCCCTTCAGAAGCTCAACTCACCTAGTACCTTCTTCGTTCCCTTCCCCCTTCAAATACCGTCAACAACCCCCCTTTCATTAGCTCTCTCCCTCTCCCTCACCTGGAAGTGGTCCCTGCAGTAGATGACGGGGCCGCTCATGCCGAACTGGTCCCCCTTGGTGAGCTGCACGTGGCAGTGGGCGCACGTGAAGCACTGCACGTGGTAGACGAACTCGCGCGCCCTCATGACGAGCTCGGAGCTGCTGATGTTCTGGGAGCAGCGAGCACACCGCCTGATGCTGAAACACCTGACGGATGAGGAAAGGGACGGCTGACGAGGGGGCGAGAATATAATCATTGCATATATATAAAGTCGTATTATAAGACATTTCGCAGCCCAAGAAAGCATATTTGACAAGGCTTTCGTAAGAGTTGTGGGCATTTTCAGGAGTAGTTTTATGACCCTGGTGGTAGTTTGACCCTTCCTCTGTACCATGAACCTGAAGAAACACTCATTAGAACCCAATTGACCCCCACATTGACCTTTAGAAATAGCTGATGTGAGAAGCGAAACTGTCTTATAATACCATCCATATACACTCCCCCAACACCACGACACCCCAAAACCCCATCATCGTCACCCCAGTACACCCTAACACACACCCCAACACACACCCCAGTACACCCCAACACCACGACACCCCAAAACCCTGTCATCATCACCCCAGTACATCCTAACACACACCCCAGTACACCCCAACACCACGACACCCCAAAACCCTGTCATCATCACCCCAGTACATCCTAACACACTTTCTAACACACTGACAACCCAACACCCCGACACACACCCCAATACGCCCCAAAACTCACCCCAACACACCACGACACCCCATTTTCTTCTTCATTGAGTGGTTATCTATTGGCAAATCACAGACCGTAATTAGTGCTAAAATGAGGAAATTCTCTCTCTCTCTCTCTCTCTCTCTCTCTCTCTCTCTCTCTCTCTCTCTCTCTCTCTCTCTCTCTCTCTTCACTTTTTCTTCATATCCAGTAATACTTCCCATAGATCTTATCGTTAACGGCTCTCCAGGTGTTCTTTACTTTTTTTTTTTTTTTTTTTTTTTTCTTTTTGCTATCAGGGAGGTAAGATAAGGTGGAGTGTTTGTTTGTTTTTTGTCTCTCCCACAGTTCCGGAGTGAGTGAGTGAGTGATGTTGTTTGTCCTTGTCGTATTTTCCTCTCATTCGTATTTTTTAGTGTCCTTTTGTCATATCTTCGTAATTTAGATTCCAGGAGTTATACCGTTTCTTTGTTTATCTCTGTTTTCTCTTCTTCCTCCTTTTATGGCATATGTTCGTTTTTATTATCTGAGGTTTTGTACTTTTTTTTTCGTTTATTTCGTTATTTAAATTCTACTCGTTTTCCTGTTTTATCGATCTTAGTTCCTCTTTCTTCCTTTTATTGTATATGCTCGTTATTATTATTTGAGGTCTCGTTTTTTTTTTTTTTTTCATTGTTTATTTGTAATTTAGATTCTACTCGTTTCCCCGTTTTATGTTAGTTCCTGTTTTTTTCCTTTTTATTGTATATGTTCGTCATTATTATCTGAAGTAACTCGATTTTTTTTTTTTTTGTATGTTTGTTTCTCTCCATTGCTTCTTCTTCTTCTCTTGATTAACCTCAAATTTCTTTACATTTATCTTCTCTCATTCCCATTCTCTTATTCTTCGACCAAACTACAAATATTTTTCAGCTTTTCTTCCTCTCATCGTATATGAACATAAGAACACAAGGAGTCTGCAAGAGGCCGGTCGGCTCATACAAGGCAGCTCCTCTTCTTGCTAACTCTCTAACCACGTTCGTTCCTCTTGCTAACTGGAAATATGTTCTTATAAATGTCGTCAATGGTTCCTGTGATTTTATTTCTTATTAAGTCAAAACGAGGAGTGAATTTTGCGTTAACCTTCCTCACCTTTCCAATATAATAGTCTTTGTATTTAGTTCGGCGCCACATGACCGAGCAGTTGCGGCGCCAAAATGAAAGCTCCAATAACCATCACCTTGACCTTTTCCTTATCAAATCCGTAAGGGGGGGGGGGGGGGGTGAAGTGGGTGAGGGAGGAGGAGTCACCCACGCCACCCACGCCACCCACCCGTCAATACCCCGTCACCTGTCCTTGTTGCGGCGTGTGGCGAGAGACAGGTAGCAAAAAAGAAGACCCAAAGCGGACGAGGTGGCCAATCAGGGCGGGGCGGGCTGTCACGTGACCCCGCCTCCCATCACGTGATTGGCTGATAAGATCGGCGGCGGCGCGTACGGTCGGTTGGCCTGACTTAAAATGGGACTTCCTCACCCGGCGGAACGGAACCGGACACGCCTCGCGCTTCCTTGGTTGGTATTTTGAAACACTTTGGGTCGTATTATAAGACTTCGTCACCCAGGAACACCAATTCGACAAGGCTTTCGCAGGAGTTGTGGGCATATCCAGGAGTAGTTTTATGACCCTGGTGGTAGTTTGACCCTTCTTCTGTACCGTGAACCTAAAGAAATCAATCATTAGAACCTGATTAACCCCTTCTTTAACCTTTAGAAATAGCTGATGTCAGGAGAGAAAGGGTCGTATTTAAGACATTTCATCGCCCAAGAACACTAATTCGACAAGGCTTTCGTGGGTGTTGTGGGCATTTCCAGGAGTAGTTTTATGACCCTGGTGGTAGTTTGACCCTTCTTCTGTACCGTGAACCTGAAGAAATCACTCATTATAACCCGACTGACCCCCTCTTTGACCTTTAGAAAGAGACGATGTGAGAAGCGATAGTGTCATAATATCGACCTTTCGCTCCTAACATCAGCTATTTCTAAAGGTCAAAGAGGGTCAGTCAGGTCCATTCTACCACCAGGGTCATGAAATGTCTTAAAATACGACCCCTTCTTCTGTCCCGGTGACTTACGTTCAACTCTCACTTACGTTCCATCGCTGTGTTTTACGTTCAACCCTCCTTACTTACGTTCTTCACTTCTGACCTACGTTCTAACTTTTTGACTTTCGTTCTATCCCGAGTTACCTTCTTTTTTTTTTCTTTTCTTTTTTACAGCAAAGGAGTCAGTTCAAGGGCATAAAAAAAGGAAACAAATATAAAAAAAAGCCCGCTACTCACTCCTCCCAAAAAGAGTTCGCTATATCCTGCGTTTCGTTATATCCTGCGTTTCGTTATATCCTGACTTACGTTCCTGTTTAACCTACTTTCTGCCTGACTCTCCTCCATCTCTTCTTACTTACGTTCTTGTTCGAAGTTGGCATCAAATAAAAAGGATGAATCAGTTGATACGAATCGGATGGGCTCGCGAAGGATATAGAGCAGGATACCAGATAAGGATCGCAGGACTCATCACTCTGTCTCACGCTCCTTCGCCTTTCTGACACGCTTGTTTATTATGATCCTTTGGTCCTGGGGTGGCATGGGGGGGGGTTAGGGGGGTGGAAGGGGGGTCGTTCTGTGTAGGACCTAAGAGGGTTTGGGAAGAGGTGGTTTGATTGTCGAGGTTGTCAAACTTTCCCTTTCTCTCCTGACCTTCACTTTTTTTACCTTCCCATATCTACCCATCTTCCTCTCCCTCCCATTTCCCCATCTTCCTCCCCATCTTCTTCCCCTTCTTTTCTCTCACCTTTTCCCTTAGTTTCATTCCTACCCATCTCCCTCTTCATTTTCTTCCCCTTCCTTTATCCCCATCTTCCTCTTCCTCCCATTTCCCCATCTTCCTCCCCATCTTCTTCCCCTTCTTTTCTCTCACCTTTTCCCTTATTTTCATTACTACCCAACTCCTCTTCATTTCTCCTTCCTTTATCCCCATCTTCCTCTCCCTCCCATTTCCCCATCTTCCTCCCCATCTTCTTCCCCTTCTTTTCTCTCACCTTTTCCCTTATTTTCATTCCTACCCATCTCCCTCTTCATTTTCTTCCCCTTCCTTTATCCCCATCTTCCTCTTCCTCCCATTTTCCCCATCTTCCTCCCCATCTTCTTCCCCTTCTTTTCTCTCACCTTTACCCTTAGTTTCATTCCTACCCATCTCCCTCTTCATTTTCTTCCCCTTCCTTTATCCCCATCTTCCTCTTCCTCCCATTTCCCCATCTTCCTCCCTATCTTTTTCCCCTTCTTTTCTCTCACCTTTTCCCTTAGTTTCATTCCTACCCATCTCCCTCTTCATTTTCTTCCCCTTCCTTTATCCCCATCTTCCTCTTCCTCCCCTTTCTCTCCTCCATCACTTTTCCCTTATTCCCATTTCGGCCCATTTCCCTTTTCACTTCCTCCCTCTTCCTCACCATCTCTTTACATTACCCATTCCTCCCCAGCTCCCTCTTCCATTTCTCCCCCTTCCTTCCCATCTCCCTCCTCTAACACTATTCTTTCTTTCCCCTCACTTTCCCCCTCGAACCCTTCTCATCCCTACCCATCCCCCTTTTCCTTTCATTTCTTTCCCTTCCTTCTCATCTCCATCCTCTTACACACCCTCATCCTGCCCTCATGTATCTCTTCCCCTTCTTCCCATCTCCCTTTTCCATTTTTAACTAGCTTCTCATTTTTCTCTTTCACACTCCTCCTCTCTTATAACCCCTTCCTTACCAATCACGCTGCCCATCACCTCAACTTATTCACCCATGCCCTTCCCCCCCTGCTCTTACATTAACCCCAAATCACCAAGTCTCCCTCCTTCCTGACTCTTCTTCGCGCCCTTTCCTCCCTGCCGCCCTGTCATCACCCTGCCTGCCTGCGCCCACACCCTTCGTCTGGGCTCCCGTGCTACTGGGAACCCGACGAGGGCGCAGAAAGGAGGAAAAATAAAGAGAAAACAATCCTTGGCCACCGCTCAACCAGGCTCTGTTTGTAGTTAGTCTTCGCTGCTGATAAGAGGCGATAAGGCGAAGGGGAGAGTGTCTGGGGGCGTCTGTGGTGGTGGTGTGGTGGTGGTGGTGACTGGGAGTGAAGAGGAGAAGGACGAAGAGGAGGAGGAGGAGGAGGAGGAGATGAGAAGCGGAGGAGTGATGCGGGAGAGGAGAGAAGAAAAGAAAAGATAGAAGGAAGTAGAAGAAAAAGAAAAGAGAGAAGAGGGTGAAGAGAGGAGAGGATAAAGAAAAAATACAGAAAAATAGGGAGAAAAATTAGAAGAAAAGAGGAGAAAGGAGAGAAGGAGAGGGGGAGGTGAAGGAAGAAGAGTAGAAGGAAAGGTGAGGAAAGAAGAGTAGTGAGATGAGGGAGTGGAGAGAGAGAAGGAACAGAAGGCAATACTCGAGAAGAGGAGAGGAGAGAAGATGAGGGCAGAGGAGGAGGAGGAAAGATGAGGCAAGAAGAGGGGAGAGATGATGTGAGTGAGGAGAGAAATGGGACAGATTGCAATACGTAAGAGGGGAAAGAAGAGAGAAAAGGGGATAGGAGAGGAGAGGAGAGGAGAGAAGATGAGGACAGAGGAGGAGAAGGAAAGATGATGTGAGTGAGGAGCGAGATGGGACAGAATGTAATACGTGAGAGAGGAAAAAAAAGAGAGAGAGGAGAGAAGAGGAGAGGCGGTGGGAGGAGAAGATGAGGGAAATTCAAAAATAGATTCATGGACAGTGAGGTTAGGTGGGGTTAGGTTCACAGGAGCTGCCTTGTACAGACCTACCGGCCTCTTGCAGACTCCTTACGGTTTTATGTTCTTGTGTTTTAATGAAAGGAGGGAAGTGGAGATAGATGAGAGAGAGAAAAGGAGAGAAAAAAGGAAAAGTAGGAGTGAAAGGAAAAGGGTAGGAAGGAAGAGAGAAGAGGAGAAAGGATTAAACATAAGAGATTAGAATAGCATACTTTAGAGTGGGTTAGAAAAGTGAAGAATGAAAGAAAGTAAGAGAAATGAGAATACACGAGTGAAAAGAAGAGAAAAAAGGAGAAGAAACTGGAAATCAAGGAAGAAGACAAAAAAATAAAATAAAAAAAGGAAGAAATTACTGACTCGCATACATGAAGAGAGATAGAAAACAAGGAAGAAGAAGAAGAAGAAGAAGAAGAAAAGAAGAAGAAAATTGCAAAAAAATCTTAGAAACCAATCCAAAACAGGTTATTTTAGTGTTTTTTTTTCCTTTTTCCTTCCTCCTCCGTTCTTCCTCCTCCTCCTCCTCCTCCTCCTTCCTTTTTCTTCAATACAGAGATGACTTTCAAAACAGGTTGCTAGTATATTTTTTCTCTAACTTTGCCTTCATCCTCTCCTCCTCCTCCTCCTCCTCCTTCTCCTCCTCCTCCTTCTTCTTCAGTACAGAGATGACTTCCAAAACAGGTTGCTACTATATTTTTTCCTCAAACTTTGCCTTCATCTCGTCCTCCTCCTCCTCCTCCTCCTCCTCCTCTTCCTCCTCCTCCTTCTTCGCCCCCTCCTCCAGGACAGAGATGAATGGGGCGTCACATCGAGGCTGCCACAGGACGCGCCATAATCAATCCTCTCTGACTCATCTCATTAAACGCCTCACTCACTGCCGACGATTCACCTGATTTTTCACCTGGACTTTATAATTCAGTCACCCGCCACTACCTGGTGCTGATGGTGGCGGCGATTGTGGGGTGGAGGTGGTGGAGAGTGGTGGAGAGGGAGGTGATGAGTGAGAAGAGGTGAGAAGAGGTGAGGTGAGAAGATAGGAGATGATGAGAGGAGAAAGAAAAAAGAGTTTGGGGGAGAAAGGAAGGGTTGAGAAGGGAGGAAATGCAAGAAAGGAAGGAAGAGAAGAGGTAGATAGAAAACGTGGGAGGGAAGAGAAGTTGGAATAGAAAGAGAAATGAAGACGAGAGGATAAAGGAGGGTTTAGGAAAGGGTTGAGATGGAAGGAAAGTTAAGAAAAGAGAAGAGGAAAGAAGAGGTGAAAAGAGAAGAAAAGAAGGAGATAGTGGAATGAGAAGAGAAGATAAGAGATGAAGAGAAAAGAAGATGGGGATGGAAAGAAAAATTGAGAAAGTAGGAAATGTAAGAAAATGGGAAGAAAGGAGAGAAGAGAGAAAAGGAAAGATGAAAATGGGGTTAGGAGAGTAGGAAGGAAGAGGAGAGATGGTCTGGAAGGTTGGGAGAGAGGAGGAAAAATTTATGTCTTTTCTTGAACGGTAAAAAAATAAGATATGTGCTCCAGTTTTTCTCACGTTTTTTGCTTCACTCCTCCTCGTCTTCCTCCTAATATCTCCCTTCTTTCTGTATCTCTTTCTTCTTCCCTCCATGTCTACCTCTTCTTCATTCATCCTCAAAGTTTACCTGTTTCCTATCGTCTCCCTCATTCTCTCTCTCTCTCTTTCCCATTTTTCTTCCTTCGCGTCTCTTCTTTAACCTCAAATCACCCCTCCATGTCTTTCTCTCCTCCTCTCATTCTCCTTTCTCCTTCCTTCGATCCTCTTCCTCCACCCCTCCACATCCTTCTCCCTTTCTCCCTCTTCCATCTTTCTCCACTCAAATATCCCTCGCTTCTCCACATCCTTCTCTCTTTCTCCCTCTTCTGCCATCTTTCTCCAGTCAAATATCCCTCACTCACTCCTCCACATCCTTCTCTCTCCCTCTTCTTCCATCTTTCTCCACTCAAATATCCCTCACTCACTCCTCCACATCCTTCTCTTCAATCCTCATTCTCCACTCCAATACTCCTCAACTCAATCACTCATGCCCTTCCTCCTCAACCTTCTCCCTCCTTCTCCTTCCTCCTCCTCCTCGTCGCCTCGTAAAAAGAAGCAGCCATCGTTGTATGCGCCGCGAATCGTGTGCGGTAAGGAAAATGCTTACTATTATCCCTGAGTTACGACGTGTTCCTTTAGGTAAAACGACCATCACGCCCCGCCGCCTCCCGACCGCCGCGTGGACACAGGTAAATCAGCAACAGAAGTGATTGCACCTCATAACCACCTGTTAATCTTCGCTAATGACAGGGTGAACGCGGCTTCACCCCCACCCAGCCCCCCTCCCCACATCTGTCCCTTCCTCCTCCTCCTCCTCCTCTTCCCCTTCCTCCTCCTCCTCCACCTCCTCCTTCTTCTCTAGCCCAATTCTTTTATACCTGGGCTTCCTACCTATCTGCCTACCTGCCATAGCCTCCCTCACCTGTGTTTATAGATTGGTTTATGGGATTGGTGGGATTGGCTTAGCTGCTTCGGTGTGGGTGGTTTGTGGTGGGGGTGAAGGATTGGGTGTGTGAGGGGGGGATATAAAGGGGGTAGGAGAGGGTGTAGGTGGTGTGAGCTCGATAAAGCACCTTGTTTTAGTTGTATTTGCCTGTTTTGTGTGTGTTTGTTTAATCTTGTTTTGTTGAGGGTTTGTTTGAAGGGAGTGTTTTTTTGTTGTTTTATTATTTCTGTTTTTTCATGTGTTTGATTTTCGTTTTAATGTTTTTCTTGTATTTTTTATTTTCTTTTTTTTCAGGTTTGATTTTCACTTCAATGTTTTTCTCTTTTTTTTTCGTTTTTTTCATGTTTGATTTTCGTTTTAATGTTTTTGTTGTTGTTGTTTTTATTCTTCCTGTTTTTTTTACATATAATTGCTATTCGTTTTAGTTTTTTTTTCGTTTTTTTGTTTTTGTTTTCTCGTTTTAATATTTTCTTTCATTTTCTGTTTTCAAGCATTTCATCGCATTTCCAACCAACTAAACACGCCTTCAAAAACGGACCAGAGAAAGACAAATCATCCATATTATTGTTACTTAAGACATACGAAAAAAAAAAAAACAGGAGTCAGCGTCAAGGAAAGGAAATCTGCTGTCTATTGTTTGATCTTACCTTTCATACTTTCCTCTCCTTTTCCGTTACCTTCTCTCCCTCACCTTTCCTCTCTTTACCCTTCCTTCTCCTACCTTCATATTACTTTTCCTCTCCTTACCTTTCGTCTCCCTTACCTTGCCTATCCCTGCTTTTCCTTACCTCCCTTTCCCTACCTTCATATTACCTTTCCTTTCCTTACCTTTCGTCTCCCTTACCTTACCTCTCCCTACTTTTCCTTACCCTTCCTTCCTACCTTAATATTACCTTTCCTCTCCTCACCTTTCCTCTCCCTTACCTTGCCTCTCCCTACGTTTCCTTACCCTTCCTTCCCCTACCTTCACCTCCCCCTTCTATTTCTACCTACCTTTACCTTACTCTCGACCTGCATGTAATAGAGTTGGTATCGAGTGTGTGTTGAAAGGTACTGACGTCAGGTGTGTACAGGTGACTCATTATCTTCATTGTTTTGCAGAGTCACTTAGGAAGCAAGCAAATCTACTCTTCCCTCTGCCATTATCCTTCTTCCTCCTCCTCCTCCTCCTCCTCCTCCTCCGGGACACCTGACAGCCCGGTATTAACGTTCGCATTATTTTACGGTTTATTTCACCTGTTCACCTTAATTGTTTTCTTCCGTGTGTGCGTGTTGAGTTAATACCTGTGTCGTGGCGTTTATTACACACACACACACACACACACACACACACACACACACGCACACGCACACGCACACAAAGCCTTCCTCCTCCTCCTCCTCCTCCTCCTCCTCCTCCACTTATCACTAACATGTCACTCTTAATCAAACCTCCACCTGTGTTCTCTCTCTCTCTCTCTCTCTCTCTCTCTCTCTCTCTCTCTCTCTCTCTCTCTCTCTCTCTCTCTCTCTCTCTCTCTCTCTCTCTCTCTCTCTCTCTCTCTCTCTCTCTCCTAAAGCAACAAACGCGAGAGAGAGAGAAAGGAAGGAGGAAGGAGATAATGGAGGAGAAAAAAAGGGAAAGGGGAATGGGGAACAGGGAGGGGGGAGGAGGGGGAGGCCTTCCTGTCACCCCTCCCTTCTTTCCCTCAGGTAATAATTAGGACAAGGATGAAAGGGTTATTATCACCTGCATCACCTGTCTGTCTGTCTCTTTCCTCCTTTCCTCCTTTCCTCCATCTTTTTTTCCTCCATCTTCCCTTCATCTTTCGTCTTCCCTTTATATTATCTACATTTTTCTTCCCTTTCCTTTCCTTCCATCTCTCTTCCTTTCATCCTTCTTCTTTCTTCCTTTCATCTTTCCTCCTCCTTTCTTCTCTCTCCTTTCCATATTTCTTCCCTTCATATTTTCTCTTATTTTCTTCCCTCTCCTTTTTTTTTCCCTTCCATCTCTCTTCCTTTTATCTTCCTTCTTTCCTCCTTTCATCTTTCCTCCTCCTTTCATCTTTCCTCCTCCTTTCTTCTCTTTCCCTTCCCTATTTCTTCCTTTCATTTTTTTATCCATTTTCTTCCATCTCGTTTCCTTCAATCATTCTTCCTCTCATTCTTCTTCAATTTTCCTTCTCTTTATCTTTCTTTTTTTCTATCTTTCCTCTATCTTTTGTATTTTTCCTTTCTCTATTTCTTCCTTTCATATTTTCTTCATTTTTCTTCCCTCTCCCTTCCATCTTTCTTTCATCCTTCTCCATCTTTCTCTCCTCCATCTTTCTTTCCTCTCCCTTCCTTCCATCTACCCTCTCTTTACCTTTCCTTCATTTCTCCCTTTTCCTCCATTTTCCTCCCTGCCTCCCTCGTTGCTACTCTTCCTTCCTTTCCTGTTTCTTATCTCCCTCTTTCCTCCCTCCTCCTTGTCTCTCCATCAATGTGTTTCCTCCCCTTCACTTCCTCCCTTACTCCTCTTCCTCTTCTTCCCTTCATCACCCTCCTCCTACTCCTCTTCTCTTCTCTTCTCCACCTCTCCCTTACCTCCCTTCTTCCTTCTCCTTTCCCTCCTCTCTTCTCTCCTCTTTCCCCAGCATCCTTTATCTCTCACCCTTCTCATCTCCCCCATCTTCTCCCTCATCCTACCCATCATTTTCACCTTCCCTTCCCTCCCTTACCCATCCTCCTTTCCTCCCTTCCATCATCTATCACATTTACTCCCCTTCCTCCCTCCCTTCCATTCCCTTCCCTTCTTACCTTCCTCTTCCTCCTCCTACCCCTCCCTCACTGTCTCCCTCCTCTGCCCACTCCCTTTCCTTACCCATCTTCCTTCCTCAGCATCCCTCATTTGACACCGTTTACCTCATTCTTACCTCCCCTCCTCCCTTCACCCCCTCCCTCCCCCTCTCTCTCACCTGGTTCACCTTTCACCTTTATTTTTTTGCATATTCTGGATGTTACTTTGTTTTCCTTCCTCTTTAGATAACCTCCAACGGTCTTTGTCTCTTCTAATTCAAACGTCCCGTAAAAATAGGTAAGGATAAGAAGGAGGAGGCAGGAAGAAGGAGGAGGAGGAGAAAGGAAGAAAGAGAAGGAGGAGGAGAGAAGAAACAAAATTATGAAGATAAAGTTAATTAGAAATAAGAAAAACAGATGAAAAAGAGGACGAGTTAAAGGAGAAAGAGAAGATGAAGAAGAGAAGGCGGGAAAAGAAAGGAAAACTAAATGGAGAAAAATATTAAGAAGTAAACACAAGCAAAAACAAAAAAGACGAAAAGAAGGAGATAAAGAGGAGGAGGAGGAGGAGAAAGAAGAGGGGAAGAAGAGAAGGAGGAGGAGGAGGAAGGAATGGAAAAAAATAAAATGGAAACAAAAAAAAGGAGTGAACACGAAGGAAATAAAAACAAAAGGAGGAAACGAGAAGGAGGAAAAGAAGAGGAGGAAGAAGAAAAAGAAAAAGAAAGTAAAACAAAACGAAGACAAAAAAAAGAAGTGCACAAAAATTTTAAAAAGAGAACAAAACAAAAACAAAGAAAGACGAGGACGAGGACGAATAGGAGAATAAGAGGAGGAGAAGAAGAGAAAGAGGAGGAGGAGGAGGAGGCTCGGGAGTGTTTCATCGTGTCGTTTACGAGTCGTTCATCGTCGTCGAAGCGTGTCCATCGATAAACATCACGCAGCTGCCGCGGTCAACGAGAGAGAGAGAGAGAGAGAGAGAGAGAGAGAGCGGACTAAGTGGGTATTGTTTTTTTGTTTTTTTGTTTATGTTGCATCTCAAGTTTATGTACCGTCAAGTTTTATCATTGTTATCAGTAGTAGTGGTAGTGGTGGTGGTAGTAGTAGTAGTAGTAGAAGTAGTAGTAGTAGTAGTAGTAGTAGTAGTAAGGCAAAAGGTGCAGAGAGACTAGGAAGAAATTACATAAAGGTAGAGAGAAATAAAGATAGATAGATAAATAGATAGGTAGATGGATGGAGAGATAGATAAATAAATAGATAGACATTTTTCCCCCTTGTTTAGTTAGATAAAGAGAGAAATAGATAAAGATAGACAGGTAGACAGGAGATAGATAAAGAGACAGAGAGATAAAGAGAGGCATATTTCCCCTCCCTAAACACAGGTAGATAAATACACATAGACATTTTCCCCTTGTATAGTTAAAGAGAGAAATAGATAAAGATAGGTAGATAAGGAGATAGATAAAGATAGGTAGATAAGGAGATAGATAAAGATAGGTAGATAAGAAGATAGATAAAGAGACAGATAGATAAAGATAGGTAGATAAGGAGATAGATAAAGAGACAGATAGATAAAGATAGGTAGATAAGGAGATAGATAAAGAGATAGATAAAGAGACAGATAGATAAAGATAGGTAGATAAGGAGATAGATAAAGAGACAGATAGATAAAGATAGGTAGATAAGGAGATAGATAAAGAGACAGATAGATAAAGATAGGTAGATAAGGAGATAGATAAAGAGACAGATAGATAAAGATAGGTAGATAAGGAGATAGATAAAGAGACAGATAGATAAAGATAGGTAGATAAGGAGATAGATAAAGATAGGTAGATAAGGAGATAGATAAAGAGACAGATAGATAAAGATAGGTAGATAAGGGGATAGATAAAGACACATTCCCCTCCCTAAACACTCCCTTTCCCCTCCATACACACACCGGCGTTATCTCTCCCCCTTTTCCTCCCCTTCCCCTTCCATATTTCTGTCACGCTACCTTGTCACGCACGCCCCCCCCTCCCCCCCCCTCCCCCCTTACCTGCCCACTTTTATTTACCTTTCCTCACCTTCCCTGTTCCCTTTAAATCCTTACCTGCCTTTCTCTTACCTTTCCTCTCCTTTCGATCCTTTGTCTCCCTTTATTTTGTCTTTTCTACTTTCCACTCTTCCTTCTCTTTCCTCTCTTAACTTTCATCTCCCTTCCCTCCTTAGTCTCCCTTTTCCTTACCTTCCTTTCCTTTCCTCTCCTTTCCATCCTTAGTCTCCCTTTCCTTTACCTTTTCTTCTTTCCACTCTTCCTTACCTTTCCTTCCTCACCTTTCATCTCCCTTCTCTCCTTAGCCTCCCTTTCTCTTACCTTCCCTTTCCTTCCTTTCCTTACCTCTATTTACCCCTCCTTCTTTATCCTCATTTTCATTTTTCTTTCTTTTTCTTACCTCTCCCTGCCCTTACCTTTCCTTCCTCACCTTTCTTCTCCCTTTCTCTTAACTTCCCTCCCTTCCTTAACTTTCCTCTCCCTACCCTTCTTCCCTCCGCACCTCTCCTCTCCCTTACCTTCCTATCCCTGCTTTCCCTTACCTCCCTTCCTTTACCTGCCCCTCCCTTCCCCTACCTGTCCTTTACCTTCCGCTCTACCTGCATGTAATTGACTTCATTAATTATTCACCTCACCTGTCCATATATTGCCTTTACTCTATCTAAATTTCTCGTGTTCAAAGTGGTAATTATATTTTTTGCATACCTGTGAAGTGTTTTTTGTGGTTGTATATTCAGTTAACTCTTTAGAACTACCGGTAATTTTATAGGAGGAGGAGGAGGAGGAGGAGGAGGAGGAAGACGTAATGGAGTGCAAAAGAGGATATGGTGAAAGTTAATGAAAGGAGATGAGATGAGAAGCGATAGCGAGAAGGAAGAGGAAGAGGAGGAAGAGGAAAACAAAAAGACGAAGCACCAAGAGGAAGAAGAAGAAGAAAATAAGAAAAAAATAAGCAATAACAGCAAATAAAAAAGTTGCTAATATTTCTCTTAACACTACTTCCTGATAAGACATAGTAGTAGTAGTAGTAGTAGTAGTAGTAGTAGTAGTAGTAGTAGTAGTAGATCTTCCTCGTGGCTTTCCTTGTTCATGATTCTCTCCCACTCACTCCCTCTCTTTCTCTCCCTCTCTCTCTCCCTCGTATTGGCTATTCACCCTCGAGAGGCAGGAAGGAAGCAGGGAGGTAAGGAGCGAATTACTCTCATTACAGAGACCACAACTTGCATCAGCTGACCCTCGTATGTTTATATGTATGTATGTATGTATGAATGTATGAGTTAGTTGGTGTAATTCTGGTTTTTGCTTGGGGTGTGTGTGTGTGTGTGTGTGTGTGTGTGTGTGTGTGTGTGTGTGTGTGTGTGTGTCCTTTTTCTTCCTTCTTTTTCTACCTCCCCTTCTTTATCTACCTATCACTTTACCCTTTATCATTTTATCTTCTTCTATTCACCTTTTCATCACCTTGTTATCTTCCTCTTTCTCTTTGTCCTTCCTTCCCTTCCTTCACCTTCCTTCCCTTCCTTCACCTTCCTTCCCTTCCTTCACCTTCCTTCCCTTCCTTCACCTTCCTTCCCTTCCTTCACCTTCCTTCCCTTCCTTCACCTTCCTTCCCTTCCTTCACCTTCCTTCACCTTCCTTCCCTTCCTTCACCTTCCTTCACCTTCCTTCCCTTCCTTCACCTTCCTTCACCTTCCTTCCCTTCCTTCACCTTCCTTCACCTTCCTTCCCACCTGTTTTGCACCTTTCCTTCTGGTCTTTCTCTCCCTCCCTTTCCATTTCCCTTCCACCTCCTCCTCCTCCTTCTTCCTTGCCGTTTTCCTCTTTCCCTCCCTCCCTTATTTTCCTCCCTCCCTCCAGGTGTTTTCCTCTTGGACCACAAAGGTAAAAAGAGTGAATGGACATGTTAAGTTAGAATGAAGTTTAAAGAAAAAGATTTAAGATGTGAAAATAGATAGTAGTTTTTTTTTTTTTCTTTTTTCATTGATGACGTTAGAAGTGAGTATTGGTAGTTAAGATTAGTTAATTTGTTTTCTTTTCCTTTTTATTTTTCCTCTATCTTGTTTTTTTACAGTAGAGGAAGCAGTTCAAGGGCAAAAAAAAAAAATTAATGGAAAAAAAAGCTTGCTACTCACTGCTCTGTTTATATTGTGTGTTTTTTTCAATATTGTGGTTTTTATTTGTCAGTTAAGTTGTTTTTTTCTCCTCGTCCGTTGTAATCGCTCCCCGGTGTTCATTTATCTCCGTTTATCAGTTTTTATCAGCCTTCCGTGACCAGAAAAAGGGGAAGGAAACGATTATTGAATTCCCTCCATTCCTCTCCCTCCCTCCCTACCTTCCTCCCCTTCTCCCTTTCTTCCTTCCTTTCTCTCATTCTTAGTCTCCTCATCCTTCCTCTCTTCGTCCTTACAGTTATCATCTTTCCTCACCTCGTTTTCTTCTATTTCTTTTTCCTCTTCCTTCCTTTCTTTCTCTTCTTCCTCTCCTTATTTTTCCTCATTCACTTCCTTTCTAGCAGTTATCTTTTTTTCCTTTCTTTTCCTATCTTTTATTCATTCATTTCTTCATTCCTTCATTCCTTCATTTTTCACTTACTTGCTGATTTTTTTCTCCCTCCTCTTTTCATCTACCAAGCACGATACATGAGGAGGAGGAGGAGGAGGAGGAGGAGAAGGAGGAGGAGGAGAAGGAGGAGGAGGAGCAATAAACACATCTTGAAGGCAGGTAGTCAGTGAGCGTGCGTGTGTGTGTGTGTGTGTGTGTATGTGTGTGTGTGTGTGTGTGTGTGTGTGTGTAAGACTTCGTTAGGGAAAGGAAAGCTACAAAATGGTGATGAAGTGGTGGTGGTGGTGGTGGTGGTGATGGTGGTGGTGGTGGTGGTGATGGTGGTAGCGGTGGTGGTGCAAATGGAGATGAGAGACAGACAGACAAAAAACAGTGACAGACAGACAGAACACACACACAGACAGACAAACAGGGACACACACACACACACACACACACACACACACACACACACACACACACACAGAGGAGTTGAATGATTATACACAAAAAAAACATGAAAAAAGAAAATCATTGCAAAAAATATCAGACGAGAAAAAAAATGTGAATGAAAAGTGAAAAATGACGAAGAACGGATCAGGAGGAAGATAAAAAAAACAGGAGGAGGGAAAGGAGGAAAAGAGAGACGAGAAAAATATGAATAAAAAAGAGAAGAGGATGAAGAGAAAAAAAAGATTAAGAGGAGAAAGAGAGATATCAAAGTATAATACTGATGGTTTACGATAGAAGAATATAGCTCAGGAGGAAGAGTATGATAACCGCTGACATAATACCGAAGAAAATTAATGAAAAAAATATAAACCACACAGGAAAAAGTCTCTTAGGGGCAATTAGAGGAAGGGAAAACACACACAAAAATTTCCCTCCCCTAATATTTTCTCTTTTCTTTTTCTTTATATTTTTTTGGTCAATACTCAGACGGGAACAGAATCTCCTTGAAAGAACAATAAAACACACACACACGCACACGCACACACACACACGCACACACACACTTGGATGCTGTAAAAGGCAGACCCAATTTTACAACCTTAGTGACTGTAGACAAGAGGAGACATTACCATATGGAAATTAGTCCTCCTCTTCCTCTTCCTCCTCCTCCTCCTCCTCCTCCTCTTTATCTTTCTATCTTTCTTATCATGCCTTTTCCTCTCTCTTTCTTCTCTCTCATATCCTTCTAAACTCTCACTTTCCTTCACCTTTCTTTTGCCTTCCTCTCATTTTCCTTTCACTTTCTAGAAACGTCACCTTCCCCTCACTATCCCTTCCCTTCTCTTTTTTTTCACTATCCTTTCAGCCTTTTATTTTCTTCTTTATTTTGTCTTATTTTTTTCCGTTTATTGTTGGCCTTGTATCTTTATTTATCTGTTTTGTTTATCCTGTTTATCTTGTTTGCCATCTTTATTTTCTTTCCTACCTCGCCGTTTTCTTCTTTCTTCTTTTTCTTCGTCGTCTGAGCCCATTTTCTCCACGGTCTTCTTTTCTTCTCTGACCTTCATTCACCTTACTTTTACCTGTCTCAATTACTTCCCTCACCTTCCAATCACCTTCACGTGGTCCTCTCACCTGCGAAACACCTGTCACTTTCTCTCACCTTGTCTTCACCTTCATAACCAATCAATATCGTCTGTTATTTACCTGTATTTATCTCATTCTCGCTTTCTTTTTACCTTCAACACTCTCTCAGGTCACCTTCCTCCGTCTGCTCTTCGTCTCACCTTCCCTGCACCTGTCACTTTCCCTCACCTTGTTCTCACCTTTAATTCACCTTCTGGCGTTGTGAGTGTCATATTCCTTTCACTTTTCAATGTTGCTTGTTCTCATCTTTTCATTCTCGTTTTCAAGCTCTCTCATCATCTTCTATCACCTTTTTTATTTAACTTTCCCTCACCCTTTTCTTATTTTCTCTTTTTTTATCTTTTTATCATCTATTTTGCTCTCTCCTTCCTTCCTTATATTTGATCTCACTTTATTTCCTCACTTTCAAGATATCTCACTTTCTCTTCTCACCTTCTTTATTTTCCTTTTTCATTTACACCTTTTGTTTTCTCATTGTCTTCTTTTTCACCGTTTCATTATCTATTATTTCCTGTCCTTTCCTTCCTTCTTTCCCTTCTTTATCTACCTTCTTTTCTTTCCTTCACCTGATGTCTTATTGTCTTTTTCTATTCATCTTTTCATCACTCTTCTTTTCCTGTCTTTTTTTTCTTCCTTCCTTCTCTATCTCCCCTTCTTTATCTACCTTTCACCTTCCTTTACCTTTTATCTTCCTATCTTCTTCTGTTCACCTTTTCATCATCTTGTTATTTTTCGCCACTTTCTCCTTCCTTCCTTCCTTCCTTCCCTTCCTTCACCTCCCTTCCCACCTGTTTTGCACCTTTCCTTCTGGTCTTTCCCTCCCCCCCCCTCCCTCCTTTCCTCCTCTTCGTTTCCCTCCTTCCCTCCCTCCTCGTTTTCCTCCTTCCCTCCCTCCCTCCATAGACCAGGCAGGTGTTTTCCCTCTCGCAAAATAAACAGGAAAATTCAGCTCACCTGTACGAGGCAATAAAAGGTAATATTATCCTCCTCTCGCCTTCCTCATTATACCATAGAGGAGTGATAATGATAAGCTAGTCCTCCTCTTCTTCTTCCTCTTCTTCCTCCTCTTCTTCCTCCTCCTTGTTCTTCTACGCCTCGTCTGTCTCTGTTTTTGTTTCCATTTGATTATTTCTCCTTCTTTCTTTTCTCCCCTCTTCTCCTTCTCCTCACCCTTCTCTTCTTCCTACTCTCCTTCCTTCTCCTCTTCCTTCTCTTCTTCCTACTCTCCTTCCTTCTCGTCTTCCTACTCTCCTTCCTTCTCCTCTTCCTTCTCTTCTTCCTACTCTCCTTCCTTCTCCTCTTCCTTCTCTTCTTCCTACTCTTCTTCCTTCTCCTCTTCTTCCTTCCCCTTCTCCTTTCATCGTTGTCATTATAGTTGAGAGTAATAAATATGATAGACTTTATATTTACACTTCTCTTTTTTTCTAACTTCTCTTCTTCCTCTCTCTTCTTCTCCTTTTCTTATACCGTTCCCTCTTCTTTCGTTCTCAACCCCTTTCTCTTCATAATTATTTACACTTCTTTTTTCTAACTTCTCTTCTTCCTCTCTCTTCTTTTTCTCCTCCTTTTCTTATTCTGTTCCCTCTTTTTCCTTTTTCATTCCCTTTCTCTTGCACCTCTTCTCCTTTCTTCCAGTCCTCCATCTTTTCCTCTTCATTATTCTTCTTTACCTGCTCCGTCCCTCTCTCCCCTCTCCTCCTCCTACACCTTTTCTCCTCCTCCTCCTCCTCCTCCTCCTCCTCCTCATTATTCTCGGGGGTGATAATAATAAGTTTCAAGCTACAGTCCGCGGCTTTAGGAGGGCCCGAACAGAGGAGGACTGGTCGTCGCGGCGAGGGCCAATAAAACGTTTTATTGCCACTAATAAAGAAACGCTATCGCCCCGCCATCTGTCGGCCGCTAAAACAAACACTCGGACGCGCAGGCAAGTCCATCCGAGACTGCTGCGCCCCCCCCCTCCCCCCCCCCCATTCCTCCTTGCCTGTCTTGACTCACTTGACTTGGGTTGACTGGATTTGGTTCTCCGCTGTCTACTACTACTACTACTACTACTACTACTTCTACTTCTACTACTACTACTACTACTACTACTACTACTACTACTACTACTACTACTGCTACTACAATGTCACTTTCCGCGCTAGCTAAATCACTTTCCTCTTCTTTTTTTTTTTTCCTTCTTTTCCTAATTTTCGTTCTTATTCATATTATTCCTTCATTCTTGCTGTTCTTCTTTATTTATTCATTTATTTTTTTCCTTCCTTTTATTTTCTCCTTTTCTACTTCATTCGTGTCTTTTTTTTACCTCTTTTCTGTTTTGCTTTTTTTATCCTCCTTCATTTTTATTTTCCTTTTTCTTTATTGTTCCTTTTCTACTTCATTCTTGTCTTCCTTTTACCTCTTTTCTGTTTTGCTTTTTTTTGTCCTTTTTCATTTCTTTTATTTTTGGCTTCGTCTCCTTTTTTTCCCTCCTTTCTTGTGTCTTTTCTCTCGCTGTTCTACTCTTTTTTTTTTTTTTTTTTTTTGCTGTTTATCTTCCTTCATTTTGCTTTTTTTTATTTTCATTTTTTTTATCTGGCCTTGTGTTTTTATTCCCTGTTTCTCTTTACTTTCTCGCGTTTTCTTTCTTGATTATCTTTTTTATCTTCGGCCTTTTCTTTTCTTTATCCTTTTCTTCGTTTTTTGTTTGTTTTTCTTCTTCTGTCAATTTCAAGTAATTTTCTTTGCTATCTCTTTCCTTTTTCTTCCTCCTTAACCTCTTCCTCCTGCTTTCCTCCTTTTTTTTCCTCTATCTTGTTCTCACTTTTCTACTACTACTACTACTACTACTACTTCTACTACTATGTCACTTCCACGCTAGCTAAATCACTTTCCTCTTTTTTTTCCTTCTTCTTTTCCCAATTATTGTTCTTATTCATTTTATTCCATCTTCCTTATTTTTCCCTTCAATTTCTCTTCCTCCCACTCCCTTCTTTAGACGTTTCCTTGGGTATCTTTCCTCCTCCTCCTCCTCCTCCTCCTCCTCCAACACCTGGCTTAATGAATGCCTCCCTCACCTTCATACCTTCTCCGGATAGCATCAAACGCATACTAAACCTTTATTTTACGCTCACGGACACGCCCGCACTATCAACGTACACACACACACACACACACACACACACACACACATACACACACGCACACACAAGCCTCCCCTTCCCACACACACACACACATATCAGAGTCTTTCTTCCTCCTCCTCCTCCTCCTCCTCTTCCTCCTCCTCCTCCTCCTCCTCTTCCTCCTTTTCCTCCTTCCCATCATCTTTCTCTCTCATTTATAAAGATGAAAAATATAATAAGATAAAGTTTTGAGTTCAGGAATGAGAGAGAGAGAGAGAGAGAGAGAGAGAGAGAGAGAGAGAGAGAGAGAGAGAGAGAGAGAGAGAGAGAGAGTTGTGAGGGAAAGAAATTCATGTTTTTCTTTTTTTTTTTTTTCTTTTTTGTATTTTTGAAGTAAAGAAAAAATGTGTTAATGAGAAAAAGAGAAATGGAGAAGAGATTTTTTTTCAAGGGTTAGAAAAAGTAAGTGAATTTTAGTTTTTCACGTTTTTCTTTGTTTTCTTCTTCCTTTTCTTCTTCTTCATTTCTTCCTCTGTGTATTTTTCAACTCGCCACTTTTAACATCTTCAGTCTTCCTCCTCCTCCTCCTCCTCCTCCTCCTCCTCCCTCCGTCATCTCCTTCATAATCTTGCTCGTAATGTCTTTTGTTCTCTTACCAAACGTGACCAACCCAAGTCTGTTAGCGATATTTCCGGTTTGTGTTTCCGATTGGATGGTTTGTCTGTCTCCTCTTCCTCTTGTGTGTTTCAATCTTAGCACTTTCTTCTCCTCCTCCTCCTCTTCCTCCTTCCTCTTCCTCCTCTATTTCTTTAAGAGTTACAGTTTGTCCTTTTTTTCATGTTTCTTTATTTTTCCTTATTTTGTCTTCGTTTCGATTTTTCTCTCATCTTTCCTTTTTCATTATTCTCCTCTTTTTCATTGTTTGCTTTTTTCTTCTTTTTCTTCTTCTTCTTCATCTTCTTTTTCTTCTTCTATTTCACCTTCTTTTTCAACTGTTTTGTCCTTTCCTTTCTTCATCTTAATGTGTTTTGCTTCATTTTTCTTCCCATGTCTTCCTGACTTTCTTCTTTTCTTCTTTATCGCCCATCTCTCCTACCTCCTTTTTCTTTCTGCCTTCGTTTTCTTCCCTCCTTCATCCTTCACCCAGATAGTAGGAGAGAGAGAGAGAGAGAGAGAGTGTGAGTAATATGGTATAGATTCTCTCTCTCTCTCTCTCTCTCTCTCTCTCATTGTTGCTTTATCTCCAGCATCAGCAACAGCGATCTCCACTTAGCTTCCTCACCACTTCCTCCTCCTCCTCCTCCTCCTCTTCCTCCTCCGCCTCCTCCTCTTTATATCATGATCGCATATCTTCAGTTTTTCGACCACTTCCCTCAAAACTTCGATCTATTTCCTCCTCCTCCTCCTCCTCCTGTTAATCTTTCTATCTTCACCAATTTCCCTCAGTTTTGAATTTTCCGTAAGTCATATTTAATAATTTTCAAGCTGGTGTGTGTGTGTGTGTGTGTGTGTGTGTGTGTGTGTGTGTGTCGATGTAACACACACACACACACACACCAATTAGAAAAAAAAATCGCAACACTCAAGAATCACTCGACAATACCAAACATTCTCAACACCAGTCATACCTCCTCCTCCTCCTCCTCCTCCTCCTCCTCCTCCTCCTCCTCCTTCTCATGATCGCCTGACAATACCTATAAACTGCCCAGCGGGTGTCCAAGGAAGACCGACACCCACCTTCTGACCCGAGGAGGAGGAGGAGGAGGAGGAGGAGGAGGGAAGGGAAGCCAGAGGTGACAATAGGATGTAAACACTCCCTCAGATGACCTTGAAAGGATAACTCGTGGGGTGTTTACTTGTCTCCGCTTCTGTGTCCTTTGTTTGTAGGAGCGAAGGGGCGTGGCGATAGGGGGGGCGGGGGAAGGGGGGGGGAGGGTGGTAGGGGGTAGAATTGAGGGAAGCTGACACCAAAGAAGGGAAGAAGGAAAGTAGAGATAGAAGGAGGGAAGAAGGGAGGGGGTAGGATAGTATAGGATTAAGGTACAGGGCGTCGGAGTCGTAGAATGCGTGTAGAAGGCGTGGGTAGGTAGGGGGTGTTGTGATAGTGGGGGCGTGAGGGGGTAGGGGTGTGGAGAGGGCATGGGAGGGATGGGTGAGGGGAGAGGGGAGCTTGTGTGGCGTGGGAGGAGGCGTGTAGGGGTCGTGGAATGCTTGGGTATGTAGTAATGGGCGTGGAGAAGGCGTGGAAGGAGCGTGAGATGGCTTTGTCCTTTAAAATTTACCTTCCTTCCTTCCTTCCTTCCTTTATGGTTACCTTCATCTGTCCCTCTTTACCTTTGTTAGCAGTAGGAACAAATTGCCTTCCTTCCTTCCTTCCTTTCTTCCTTCCTTCCTTCATCTATTCCTCTTTACCTTTATTAGCAGATCAAATTACCTTCCTTCCTTTCTACCTTCCTTTCTGTCGTTCTTCCTTCCCTTCTTCCTACCTTCCTTCCTTCACCTTTTCCTCTCTACCTTCCTTCCTATCGTTCTTCCTTCCCTCCTCCCTACCTTCCTACCTTCACCTTTTCCTCATTACCTTCCTTCTTTCCTGCCTTCCTTTCTGTCGTTTTTCCTTCCCTTCTTCCTACCTTCCTTCCTTCACCTTTTCCTCTCTACCTTCCTTCCTATCGTTCTTCCTTCCCTTCTTCCTACCTTCCTACCTTCACCTTTTCCTCATTACCTTCCTTCTTTCCTGCCTTCCTTTCTATCGTTCTTCCTTCCCTTCTTCCTACCTTCCTTCCTTCACCTTTTCCTCATTACCTTCCTTCTTTCCTGCCTTCCTTTCTATCGTTCTTCCTTCCCTCCTCCCTACCTTCCTTCCTTCACCTTTTCCTCATTACCTTCCTTCTTTCCTGCCTTCCTTTCTATCGTTCTTCCTTCCCTCCTCCCTACCTTCCTACCTTCACCTTTTCCTCTTTACCTTCCTTCCTTCCTACCTTCCTTTCTGTCGTTCTTCCTTCCCTTTTTCCTACCTTCCTTCCTTCATCTTTTCCTCTCTACTTTCCTTCCTTCCTACCTTCCTTTCTGTCGTTCTTCCTTCCGTTTTTCCTACCTTTCTACCTTCACCTTTCCCTCCTACAGGTAGAAACAAATCACTTTCCTTCCTATCTTCCTTCTTTTTCTTCCTTTCTTTTCTCTTTCCTTCCCTTTACTACCTTCCTGCTTTCTCATCATCATCTTCATCTTAATTAGTACAGGTAGAAATAAATCACCTTCCTATTGCTTCCTTTTTTCTTTTTCCTTACCTTCTCTTTTTCCTTCCCTTTTCTACCTTCCTGTTTTCTCACCTTTCCCTATTCCTTTTCATCTTTATTAATACAGGTAGAAATAAATCACCTTCCATCGTTACTTCCCTTATTTTTCTTTCTTCCTTCCTTTCTTCCTTTCTTTCTTCCTTCTTACTTTCACCTTTTCCTTTTAACTCTCCATCAGCACAGGTAAATCTGATCACTTTCCTCGCTTCCCTCTTCCTACATATCGTCCTTATCTTTTCTTCCTTCTTGTTACCTTCACTTTTTTTGTCTCTTCATTATCAGCACAGGTAAAACAAATCCCTTTCCTACCTCTCGTTTTTACCTTTAACTTGAATACCTTTTGGACGTTCAAGGCGAATAAGAAAAAGTTTTGGGTACACTTTTTCCCCTCTCATAAGATAGCACATCCCTCCCCCTCTTCTCCCTCTTACCTCCTTCCCTCCCTCCCTCCTTCCTCCTCTCTTTACCCCCTCTCCTCCTTCTTCTTCGCTCCCCTAATCAAGACAATCAATGCAAATGAAGAAAACGCCGTATTTTTAAGGGGCGACGCGGGTAATCTCGTACAGGTTAATATTCTCATTAGTCCAGGTGAGGGAGGGAGAAATGTCAAGGTCACGGAGAGAGAGAGAGAGAGAGAGAGAGAGAGAGAGAGCAGTGTTACCAGATGCAAGAAAAGAAAATACTTGTTACCAGACGCCAGAAAAAAATAGAAGAAAAGAGAAATGAGAGAGAAAGGAAAACGAAAACCATCACAGGAAAAAAGGAAGAAATATAGAAAAAAAAGTTAAGAAATGTTACCAGGAAAAAGTACCAGAAAAAGAAGTTAGATAAAACTGATGCAGTGAAAGAAATAACCGGAAAAGGAGAAAAGAAACATCGAATAAAAAGGAAAAATGTGTTACCAAAAAAAAGAAGAAAAAAATCAAATGAAAAAAATGTTACCAGATAAAAAATAATAAACTCCCCTTCCACCACCATCATCACTATCACCACCACCACCACCATCACCACCAACAACCACAGATACCAGAGCAAAACAAATCCCCACCCAGCAGACCTCCAAGCAGTGTTACCAGACGCGAGGGGCGGGGGCCAGCGGGAGTCTTGTGGTCTCCTGAGGTAATAGACGTGTTGGTCAGCTGAGGAATCTTGTTAATATGGCGTGAAGAGGCGGGAGGGAAAAATGGCCTGGGAGTAAAGTCATCAGTAGGTGGAGGGAAGGAGGGAAAGGTGGAGAGGAGAGAAAAAGCATAGGATGGAGGGAAGATGGGAAGTACAAAGGGAGAGGGAAGGAGGGAGAGAGAGAGAGAGAAAGAGAGAGAGGGAAGGGGGGAGAGAGAGAGAGAGAGAGGGAAGGGAGGGATAGAAGGAATGAAGGACGGATTTGGAAAAGTAACGGCCAAAGGAAGGAAAGAAGGAGAGAAAGAGCGAGGGAAAGAAGGAAAGCAGAAGGAATTGTGGAAAAGGAGAACTAATGAAGGAAGGGGATGGAGGGAGGGAAGGAGCGACTGAGAAAAGTGGAAACGAAGGAAGAGAGGGAAGGATGGGGAAAATAGGGATGATAGAAGTGGAGATGGAAGGGAAGAAGAAAAAAGAGGAAGGGATGGAAGAAAGGAATAACTGAGGCTAAGTGGAAACAAAGGAAGGAAAGAAGGGAAGTAGAAATGGAAGAAGGGAAAAAAGGAGGGAGGTAAGGGGAGTAGAAATGGAAGGAGAGAGGAAGGAAAGGGAGGGATGGAATGAAGGAGAAGGGAAGGGAGAGAGGGAGGGAGAGAGAGATAAGGGAAGGCCTCACGGGGACCAAAACCGACAAAAATTTACCAGAAGCTCCACTACCATGTGACAGGAGGAGGAGGAGGAGGAGGAGGAGGAAGGACAGGTAAGAGGAGGACAGGACATCTCTCTTCTTCTCTCCTCTCCTCCCTTCTCCTCCCTACCAACCTACCTGTCTATACCTCCCTTCGTTCTCCTCCTCCTCCTCCTCCTCCTCCTCCTCCTCCTCTTTATCAGCCATTTTATTATGTTCCTGCTTCTTGATTATATTCGTGTTCTTTAATTGTTTTATCTCCTCGCCTCGGTTTAATTTGTAACGCGACGCTGGGTACGGGTTTTATACGCGATGGTTTAACTTTAAGGGGCTGTCTGTTTTGTTTTAGTGTTTGTGTGTGTGTTTGTGTGTGTCTGTTAGTTTATTTGTTTGCCCTTTGTTGTCTTTGTTTGATTGTGTTTTGTATTAGTGTTTGTTTTTGTTTGTTTTATTGTTTGTTTGTCTGTGTTGTCTTTGTTTGTGTGTGTGTTTGTTTGGGTTTAGTAAAATTTTGTGCTTTTATAATTCACTTAATTTGATTAGGAAATGATTTTTGTTCTTTAATTTCCAAGTTTCTTTTCTTTCTTTCATTCTTTCTTTCTTTTGTTTTCTTTATTAGTCTTATTTTTATACATCATTGTGATATTGTATTAATTTTGTTCTCTTTGATCCAGTTATCTGTTTTTCTTTCTTTCATTATTCATTTATTTACTTTCTTTCTGTGTCTACTAATAGCTACCTTTATTTCTTACTTTCTCTTTCTTTCTTTTTTTCTTTTTTCTTTCTCTTGTTTATTAATGTCTACCTTTCCTAATGACCTGTGAGAACATTATGATAAACGGTTTAACAGTGAGGTAGAAAAGAAGGGAAGGTGGGAAGGGTAAAGAGGGAGGGAGGGAGGTAAAAGGTGAAGAAGAGGAGAGGAGCGGTGTGAAGAGGGTGACGAAGAAGTGATGAAGGGTTTGGAGAAGGGTGAGAAAAAAGGGTGAGGAAAAACGAGGAAAAAGCAAGAGGAGGAGGAGGGAAGAGGTTGAGAGAGAGAGAGAGAGAGAGAGAGAGGAGAGGAGATGATAGACAAAGACAAAAACAAGAGGAAAACAAAATAAAAAAGATGAAAGAAGAAAATAACGAAAAGGAAGAAAAGGAAAAAAACAAAAGAAAAGAGATAAAAATGAAGAGGAGAGAAAACAGAAGAGAGAAGAGGAGAAACAAGGAGAGAAGAAAAAGGAAGAAGAGAACACAGAAAAGCAAACAGGAGAGAAGAGGAGAAGAAAAGAAAACGAGAAAAGAAGAAAATAGAACAGCAAAAAAGAAAGACGAAAAGAGAAACGAAGACAGGATAGGAGAGAAGACAGAGTAGAAGAGATAAGAGGAGAGGAGAAAACAAGAGAAGAAAAGAAAACGAGAAGAGAAAAGAAGAAAATAGAAGAGTAAAAAAGAAAGACGAAAAGAGAAACGAAGACAGGATAGGAGAGAAGACAGAGTAGAAGAGATAAGAGGAGAAGAGAAGAGAACAGACCACCCTCAGCACCGGGCCAGACACATTAAAACAGGGGCGGTCTCATCCATCACTGGTTGAGATACACGCACCCGACCATCAGCCCGCCCCGCCCCGCCCCGCCCCGCCCGCATCCTCCGAAGGTGTAAACGTCCTCATGCACAACTCCTGGAAGCCTCGCCACGCCAGGAATGCCGCCGAAGGACCCCCGAAAGCCGTGTGTCACCATAACTGCCCGCCTTGGATTTTACATTCTCGTAGGTGGTGCTCCCAGCGATAAGGCGAGGCTGGACCCGGGAAATACCTGCCTCTCGCTCTTTTTGTCTCTCTCTCTTTTTAGCCCTCTCCCTCTTTTGCTCTTGCTCTCTGTCTCTTTTGCTCTTGCTATCTTTATCTCTCTCTCTTTTGCTCTCTTTCTCTTTTGTGCAAGCTCTCTTTTTCCCTCTTTTGCTAATTCTCTTTCTCTTTTACTCACTCTCTTTCCCTATCTTTTGCTCTCTTGCTCTTGCTCTCTTACTCTCTTTTGTTCGAGCCATCTTTCTTTTTCTCTTTTGCTCCCTCTCGCTTTCTTTCTTTTGTTCTTGCCTTCTTTTTTTCTGTTTTGTGCCAGCTTTTTTTCTTTCTCTTCCTCTCTGTCTGTCTTTATTTCCTTCTCTCTCTCGATGGTGAAGAGCTATATCTGTCCACGTGTGTATATGAAGAGAAAATATAGAAAGAGAGAAAAGAAGCATGGAAGGGAGGAGGGAAGGAAGGTGGTAAAAAGAGATCTACAGAAGAGGAAGGAGGAGAAGATGAAAATGATGGAAAGGAAAGCAAGAGAAGAAAGAGAGAGAGAGAGAGAAAAGGGAAACAGCAAGAGAAAGAATTGAGTTTTTATTAGTAGTGTACATATTCATAAACGTCTTTAGAATGTGGAGGCACGAGTATATGAATAAATAACTAAATAAGCAAGAAATATAATAAAAGAAGTGATAAGTAGAGAGTAAATAAGTAAATCATGAATAAGAAAGAAAGTTAAAGAGAGATAGAGACAGAGAGAAGGAAAAAATACAGTTATCAACATTACTATATTTCTCTTCCTCTTCTTCCTCTTATTTATGTTCTTTATTTATTGTTAATTACTCCAGCTTGTACTTTATGCCTCTCCCCTCCCTTCTCATTCTTCTTCCTCTCCATATCTATCCCTCCTCCTCCTCCTCCTCCTCCTCCGCTACTCTTCCTCTTATCTCTCATCTTTATTACTCTTTGGACCTCCCTCACCTCGTAGCCAGTGTTTAAAGAGATTTCTCTCTCTCTCTCTCTCTCTCTCTCTCTCTCTCTCTCTCTCTCTCTCTCTCTCTCTCTCTATTTGAGAGAGAGAGAGAGAGAGAGAGAGAGAGAGATGGGTGGGTGTACAGGTAAGGTGCTGGGTGTGGGTGTCAAGGTGTGAGCGACTGGGGTACCTGAGGGCGGGTCTGGGTGGTCCTCAGGTAACACTCCACAGGTAACGCAGGTAAAGGTGAAGCCAGTGAGCGAGTGTGTTACCTGTGGGTGTGGGTGTAGGTGTGGGTGTGTTTTTATTGAATAGTGTTTCTTCTTATTTTTATTTGGTTATATTATTTTTACTATTATTATTACTGCCATTATCTGCATCATCATAATCATTAATAAATCTTTGGTTGAAGCTTTTCTTTTATATGTTCGTGTACTTAAACTTTTCATTGTGACAGACAGACGGAGACAAAGACAGACAGACAGACAAAAGACAGAATAACCTTTAAATTCCTTACTTTTATAGACAGACAGACAAAACAGACAGAATGATCCCTAAATTCCTTACTGGAACAAACAGACAGACAGACAGAACAGACAAAATAATCCATAATTCCTGTCCAAGATAAAGATAAATCCTCTTGAAATAATAATTGTACCTTCTCTTATAATAATTAACAACCCAACTACCTAATGGCCTGAACGGGATGGCCGCGTCTTGGTCCCTTACGTAACACTCGCGATAATGAGGAGTAATTTAGTATACAATAAGAGTCTTCCTCATCGATCTTCCCTCTTCCGACAGTTCCGGTTTCCCTATCCCCCTCTTCTTCTTCCTCCTTCCCCTCCCCCCTCTTCCTCCTCCCCCTCCCCCTTCCTCGCCCTCTCAGTCTCTCTCTATCTCTGTCTGATTTGTTAATGTAATGTTGTGTGAAATTTCTTGTTTTTTTTTGTTGTTGTTTTTTGTTTTTTTTATCACTTTCAGCTGTTGGTTTTTGTGAGGAAGTTTTTTGTTTTGTTGTTGTTTTCTTCCTCGCCACTTTAAGATACAATGACTAACTAATGAGGTTGTTACAGATAAGTATTTATTAGTTTTGTGGATGCTTAGTGTGTGTATGTTCGTGTGTGTGTGTGGGGGGAGGGGGGTATTTTCAACTAGTTTTCGTTTCTCAACTTCCTTCAAGCAACTTCCTTTATTTATTTATTTTCTCTTAAACTTCTATCCTATCCATTCTTCTTCACTCCATTTCTATCGTGTCCATCTTAGTTTTCCCTTCTGTATTTCCTCCAACTTTTTATGTGTGAATTTTCCGATTTTTATTATTACTGTTATTATTTACAAACTTCAATTCTCTTCGTTATCTTTTTTCTCGGTAAATTTCCTCATGAATAACTCCCCTTAGCACAAACAAACATCCTCTGACATAAACATCCTCTTTTGTAAACAAACAGACGACAAAAAAATGTCAGGCAGGTAAGATCAGGTGCCAGCATCCGCCCCGGCAGGTGAGGCATTCGTGTTACCTGCGTGTTTTGAGACTCACCTGGACGATCACAATGTTAATCTATTGAAGTATTCCAGTCCTGCCCTCCCCACTCATCCTCTTCCTCCTCCTACCACTGCTACTTCTTTACTCATCCTCTCACTCCTGCTTCTGCTCACAAAACTGTTCCTCCTCCTCCTCCTACTACTTTTTTCTTACAGCAAAGGAGACACCACAAGGGCACAAAAAAATGAAACAATAAAAAAGAGCCCGCTACTCGCTGCTCCGGTAAAGAATCCGAAGAGGTGGAGCAATCAATTAATACTACTACTGCTACTACTACTACTACTACTACTACTACTACACCTTCTCCAATATTGTTACTCCTCCTCTTCCTCTTTCTCCCACTCCTACTCCTTTACTCGCTGTACTTTCTTTCTTCCCAACATTTTTTCTTCTCTCTCCTGTAAACCCAACCCCACCTAACCTCACCAGCCATGAACCTATCCAATCTTTTCCTGAATGCATAATATCGTATCGGCACAAACAACCTTTTTATTCGTCCACATACAAACTGGAGGGATAAATAGTAAAGCACAAGTCCTATCTCCTCCCCCATCACACACACACACCTGGGAAAGCCTGAACACCTGTCTGACCTCACCTGTGATAATCGTCGCGGCAGAATATTTGTCCCTCCCTGGCGAAGCACGTCACCGCGTCGTCGAGGGAGTTTTGGCAGATGACGCAGCGCAGACAGTTCGCATGCCATTTCCGCTCCACCGCCCGTAGGTAGAAGCGGTCGTTGATGGGATTCGAACAGCCCGCGCAGGACACCTCGCTGCCGTCGCCCCCCGTCCCGCTGTGCCCGACCCCCGAGGACAGGCTGGCACCGGGGGAACCAACGCCTGGGGGAGGATAATTACAAGGATCAGTAATATTCCAGCACTAGGCGGAGAATATCATGGAAGAAAATTTGAGTGTCATGAATGAAGAAAGAGAGTACCATTGATGAAGAGACAAAGTGACATTAATAAGATTCTAGCACTGGGCAGCAAAGATCATGGGAAAAAATTAAGAATGAGTCCTACTAATGAAGAAAGTGCCGTTAATGAAGAAGGTGACATTAATGAAGAGAGATAATGCAACTAATAAGATTGTACCTCTAGGCAGCACGGACTATCATTGCTGAGTCTAATTACAAAAGGGAAAACTACACGAAGAAAGAAAGAGAATGACACCAATAAGATTCTAGCACCATATGGCCACAAGGATCAAGGGTCGCGCTAACTCATAAACACAGACGCCGAGAAAACTTATGAAGAAAAGAAGAGAAGTACTATTGTGTAAGAGTATTCAGAAGGAACTTGATAACAAACCATACCGAGGGAAAACTAACTCAAGTCTCTGACAACACAAAGACGATGAAGATGGAAGAGAAACATATGAAGGAACAAAAACAAACCGAACAACAGTAGACGAGAAAAAGAAACATTGACACCAGAACAGAACAGAGTAACACCAAACAACAGACCAGAAAAAAAAAAAATCTATTGCGAAGTCTTACCTCCTCGACCCTCATCCTGAACAGAACCAGAATGTAAAGGAGGGAAGATTAAAAAGTAAATGAATAATAAGAGGTAGCGTAAAAGTAGGAGATAAGGGAACGAGCAAGATTAGTCAAGTTGAAGGCTGAAGTTCAAAGCAAGAGACGGAGAGAGAGAAGAGAGAGACAAACAGAAAGAGAAAGAACGAAAGAGTGAAGAAAGAGAAGAATGAATGAAGGAAGGAAGAGGAGGAGATAACAGAACAAGCAAGATTAGTCAAGTTGAAGGCTGAAGTTCAAAGCAAGAGACGGAGAGAGTGAGAAGAGAGAGACAAACAGAAAGAGAAAGAACGAAAGTGAAGAAAGAAGAATGAATGAAGGAAGGAAGAGGAGGAGATAACAGAACAAGCAAGATTAGTCAAGTTGAAGGCTGAAGTTCAAAGCAAGAGACGGAGAGAGTGAGAAGAGAGAGACAAACAGAAAGAGAAAGAACGAAAGAGTAAAGAAAGAGAAGAATGAATGAAGGAAGGAAGAGGAGGAGATAACAGAACAAGCAAGATTAGTCAAGTTCAAAGCAAGAGACAGAGAGAAAGAAGAGAGAGACAGTCAAACAGAAAGAGAAAGAACGAAAAAGTGAAGAGAAGAAGGAAAGAATGAAGAGCAAGATAAGTCGAGTTAAGGGCATGAGACTGAGAAGAGATAGAGAGACAGACAAACAGACGGACAGACAGAAAGAAAACGAGAGAGAGACAGCAGAGTTTAGCAGGCTTTATCCACGAGAACACCTGAGATTATGTATACACCAGGTAAGTAATTAACAGGACAGGTGTGTGGGGGGATAATGGCGACAGGTAAATGCTTCTGATTAATACAGGAGCAGCCGAGTGGACGCAGCTTCTCCTAATGGGCGGTAAAGCTATGGAGGAATGCTCATTATCTCCGCGAAGAATAATGGCGTGTCTTTTATTAGATATTTTAGCGGGGAGAAAAATCCAGCTTGTCGATAACCGCGTGCAGGAATAATACAAATTGTTGATGAGGTTGGTGTGTGGAGGGTGGACTGCTGTTTTTTTTTTTTGTTGTTGTTTTTTTACGTTGTTGTTTTTTTTCCTTTTCTTTCGTGTGTGTGGACTGTTTTCTTGTGTGTGTTTGAGTGAGTGTGTGTGTGTGTGTGTGTGTGTGTGTGTGTGTGTGTGTGTGTGTGTGTGTGTGGCCTGTTTTCTTGTGTGTGTTTGAGTGTGTGTGTGTGTGTGTGTGTGTGTGTGTGTGTGTGTGTGTGTGTGTGTGTGTGTGTGTGTGTGTGTGTGTGTGTGTGTGTGTGTGTGTGTGTGTTGTGTTTGTGTGTGTGTGTGTGTGTGTGTGTGTGTGTGTGTGTGTGTGTGTGTGTGTGTGTGTGTGTTTTGTCTGTGTGTGTTGTGTTGTTTTGTTGATGTTATTTCTTTATTGTTGTTGGTGTTTGGAAAGAGGGAAAAAACTTGAACTGCTTTGGGGAAAAAAAAAATAGAGAATGAAGAAATGTTAAATCACACTCGAAAAAGCGCGAAAATATTAAGAAAGGTGGAGGACTGACCGTAAAAAACACACACACTCACAAATATAAAGATGGACCCCACTTTATTTATTTATTTATTTATTTATTCATTTATGTATAAGTCGTGCCCTCCAAAAAGTGAAAAAAAAATCATCAAATTCTCACGCTGTAAATTGTTGTTCATTTAAAAGTCATCCCCCTCCCCCCCCCTCCTGAAAGAGTGTTCCCCCCCCCCCCCCACGATAGCTGTATATAAACTCCATCTGTGCAGTGACTCAAATCGCTACTGTTTTTTCCGCTTTACCACTCGACAGTCTTCTAAATACAAGGTTTCCGGCACGCCATTACCTGCCTGCCTGCCTACCTGCAATTTAGTACTTCTTCAGGTATGTGTGTGTGTGTGTGTGTGTGTGTGTGTGTGTGTGTGTGTGTGTGTGTGTGTTTATTCTTCCTCCCTCCCGTCTCTACCTTCATTCCTTTCCTCCCTTTATCCATTTTCTTCTCTCTCCTTCCCCTTATCTTTTTTTGTTTACCATTCCTTACTTTCCTTCATCTACCTATTCCTCCACTTTCCCTCCCATTCCTCCACCTTCTCTTCCCTTCTTCCATTTCCTCAATGATACCTTTTTACCTTCCCTCCTTTTCAACCTCCCTTTATCCTTTTTACCTCACTACTCTCCATCATCTCCAGCAACCTTCCCTCCAATCACTCCTCCTCCTCCTCCTCCTCCTCTTCCTTGGCCTTACCTGGGAGAAATTGATCACGGAAACCCTCAATTTCTTCACCTGTGGCCTGGTATTTACATAAGATTTAGACGCTGCAGGAGGAGAAGGAGGAGGAGGAGGCAGAGTGTGTGTGTGTGTGTGTGTGTGTGTGTGTGTGTGTGTGTGTGTGTGTGTGTGTGTGTGTGTGATGGCTTGGGGGTCATTGCAGAGGCTGGGTGCGTCTTCCTGGTTTATGGACAGCCTCTCTCGATCCTGCCATGAGCCACCGAGTCTTGGCTTCTTGCATACTAACGGGGCTGCCCTGAAGAACTGCTGTCCCCTCCCTCCTCCCTCTCCTGTTGCCCCCATCCCCATCTCTCCCTATTCCTTCCTCTCTCCCTCTACCTACCTACATACCTTTTCCTTTCGTCTCTCTCCCCTTTATTCATTCACTCTGCCTGCTTCTCTTTCTGCTTCATTTTCTTCCTCTTAATCTTCTATTTTCTCTCCCTTACTCCTGCCTACCTTCCCCTCCTCTTCCTCTATTCTCTCCTTTCTTTATTCAAATACTTTCAGCCTCCTTTCCTTCCTCTTCTCGCTGCCCTTCCTTCTTTCCTTAACATTTTGCTCTGTTTTCTCCTCTTCATTTTTTCTTGTGTCTCTTGAGGGATGTCTCTTCCCCTAGACCCAGCAGACCCTTGTAGCCCCCAGCAAAACCCCAGTAGCCTTCAGCAAACCCCAGTAGCCTTCAGCAAACCCCAATAGCCTCCAGTAAACCCCAGTAGCCTCCAGTAAACCCCAGTAGCCTCCAGTAAACCCTAGTAGCCTTCAGCAAACCCCAGTCCCATAGGAGCCCCAAGCAGGCCCCAACAGCTTTCAATAGCCCCCAGCGGAGCAGCACCCCACCGCCACATCCTCCCGCCGCGGAGAGCAAAAAGTAGGGACAGGATGAGCGCAGGATCCCCTTTTGGCTATAGTTTGTGTGCTAATGGGGTAAGGGGCTTGCTCTTAATGGTTTCCGGTGTGTTTGTGGAGAGGGGGGGAGGGGGTGCATGTACGTAAAGGGGTGGGGGGGGCGTGTTGTGTGTGTGTGTGTGTGTGTGTGTGTGTGTGTGTGTTGTATGGGAACGTTTTTAAGTGAAAGGAAGAGTAAGGTGAAGATGGATAAGATGGAGGAGGAGGAAGAGAGGGAAGGTAAATGTGAAGAGAAATATTAGAAGGAAGAAAATTGAAAAGTGTAGAAACAAGAGAAATTGAAAACTGAGAGGAGTGAAAAACGAGAGAAATGAAGAGAGAAAGAAAGAAAACAAGATAGAAATTGACGGTTAATTAAAGGACGAGGAAAAAGAAATGGCCGGACAAGACAAAATTAATAAAAAAAAAAGATAAAATAGGAAGAGGAAGACAGTCTATTTACACTAAATCTCACACGAAAATGATAAGAAGGAAAAGAAGGGAATACAAGATGAAGGAGGTGAATAAAGAAGAGAATAAAAAAACAATATATTTACACTCACACGAAAATGATAAGAAGGAAAAGAAGAGAATACAAGATGAAGGAGGTGAATAAAGAAGGGAATAAGAAGTGAAAAATATAGATGAATAAGGTAAATGAAGAAAACAAAAAGACTCATCACCACTTCAATTTCTGGTCCAATCTTCACCACAGCAATCACCACCACCACCACCACCAACAACAACAACAACAACAACAACAACAACAACAACCACTCACCTGTCGAGCCAGCATCAGAGCCAGGTGAGACGTAAGTGTTGGCTCGGTCGCTGCCAGGACTAACGAAGGAGGAGGCGCCCGCTGAGGAGGCCGAGGAGTTGGAGGACGAGGAGGAGGAGGGCGTGAGGGGCGCCTGCTCGTGGGCGTGGGCGTGGTCGTGGGCGTGGGCGTGGTCGTGGAGCTGCGGCATGGTGGGAGACGGGTCGCATCCAGGGTCATAGGCTCCCTCTGTAGGCCCAAACTGCTGTAAGAGGGAGAGAGAGGGAGAGGGAGAGTTAGTTAATTTGCTGGAAAAAGTTGAGACTAAATAAATAGACGAAGGAAAGGCGTGTGATGTAAGCAATGCAAAGAGAAAGAAAAGACAAATATGGAGATAATATAACATGTCAAACTCATATATGATAACCGAAAAAAGACTGGAGATAAAAAAGAACTCGAAGGCAAGAAATTGATGGAAGAAAAAAGAAAATACAAGACAAGGCAGAAAGTGACTAGAGATATTGAAGAACTCGAAGGAAAGATATTGATGGAAGAAAAAAGAAAATACAAGACAAGGCAGAAAGTGACCAGAGATATTGAAGAACTCGAAGGCAAGACATTGATGGAAGAAAAAAGAAAATACAAGACAAGGCAGAAAGTGACCAGAGATATTGAAGAACTCGAAGGCAAGAAATTGATGGAAGAAAAAAGAAAATACAAGACAAGGCAGAAAGTGACTAGAGATATTGAAGAACTCGAAGGCAAGACATTGATCGAAGAAAAAAGAAAATACAAGACAAGGCAGAAAGTGACTAGAGATATTAAAGAACTCGAAGGCAAGACATTGATGGAAGAAAAAAGAAAATACAAGACAAGGCAGAAAATGACCAGAGATATTGAAGAACTCGAAGGCAAGAAATTGATGGAAGAAAAAAGAAAATACTAGACAAGGCAGAAAATGACCAGAGATATTGAAGAACTCGAAGGCAAGACATTGAAATTAGAAAAAGCAGATTGAAGAAAAAAGAAAACACACAAGACAAGGCAGAAAATGACCAGAGATATTGAAGAACTCGAAGGCAAAAAAAAAAAAGAAGAAAGAAAGAAGAAAAATATGTGTGACGTATAAAAGTGAGGAAGCAAAACAGAACGAAACAAAAAAGTAGAAGAAAAGAAAGAAGAAAAATATGTGTGAGGTATTAAAGTGAGGAAGCAAAACAGAACGAAACAAAAAAGTAGAAGAAAAGAAAGAAGAAAAATATGTGACGCATTAAAGTGAGGAAGCAAAACAGAACGAAGCAAAAAAAAGAAGAAAAGAAAGAAGAAAAATATGTGTGACGCATTAAAGTGAGGAAGCAGAACAGAACGAAACAAAAAAGTAGAAGAACAGAAAGAAGAAAAATATGTGTGACGTATTAAAGTAAGGAAGCAAAACAAAAGGAAACAAAAAGAAGAAGAAAAGAAAGAAGAAAAATATGTGTGACGTATTAAAGTAAGGAAGCAAAACAAAAGGAAACAAAAAAGAAAGAAGAAAAGAAAGAAGAAAAACATGGAGATTATAATATTAAAGAGAAAACTCACCAAGACAAAACAGCAGAAAAAAAACAGACACACAAACTCGAAAGCCCCACGTATGCTTGAACTGAGCAAGAAAGAAAAAAAAGAAAAATATGAGCAGATTATAATACTACACACCAAACTCACACAAGACAAAGCAAAAAAAAATAAACTGGATATAAAAGTGTAAGACGAGGCGTATGGTGTAAGCAAAGGAGAAGAAAGGAGAAGAGAAAGAAAATATAGCAAGGAAACATAATAACGTAAAACACAGAAGGAAGAAATTATAATACCACAAAGATAACACACATACGATAAACCAGAAAAGGCGAAAGATATAAAGGAAGTGGAAGACAAGACGTGTGATTAAAATTAGCAAAAAGGAAGAAAAGAAAAAAAAACATTATAATACCCCACACCAAACCCACACACACAACACAATACAAAACAAGGAACAAGAAAACAAAACAAAACAACACTAGCACCACCAGCAAACTCCAGAACCCGGCGTGCATGAGGCGAGGGAAGGCGAGGCGAGGCGAGACCGAAGTGACTGCATACCGCCTACCGGGGCTGGCTATGCAAATGTCTCGGAGGCGCGCCGGAACACATGTCCACGGCGGGAAGGTATGACGGGCTTCCATGTCCCTCCGATGTTATCCCCGGCGCAACATGGGCGTGCTAAGTGCCTCTTGTCGCGCCCCAGCCAGTTCGAGCCCCCCCAACATAGCGCCGGGCCGAAGAAGGAGCGAAAGAGCGGGGAACATGGGATCGCGTCTTCTGTTTGGGCGTCCGAGTCGTCTTCGCCGCCTCCGAGGACAAGGGTTCGTGTTTAGCGGAGGGAGGGTGTTGGTTTGTTGGTGGTGGTGTTTTGATGGTGTGTTTTGTGTGATCTGTTTTGGTTGTTTGGTTTGTTTGGGTGTTTCCTTCTTTCTCTCTTTCTTTTGGTTTCAGTATTTCTCTTTCTCATCATCTTCGTTCTCGTGCTCTTCGTCTTTCGTTTCTTTCTTGTTTGTTTTCCTTCTTTTCCTTTTGTTTTGATTTTCTTTCCCTGCTCTTACACTGCTTCGTCGTTCTGCCCTTTCTCCTTCGTTTCTTTCTTGTTTTTTCTCGTCTCCTTTTCTCTTATTTCCTCATTCTCCTTCTTCTCCAATTTGCTCTCCGTCCTCGTCTCCTCCTCCTTGTTCTCCTTTGTCTCATCCTCTTTGTTCCTTTGTCCTAATATTCTTATGATCTTTAGTTTTAAGGATCTTAACGCTCTCTCCTCCTCCCCTTGCGCCTCCTCCTCCTCCTCCTCCTCCTCCTCCTCCTCCTCCTTCTTCTTCTCCTCCTCCTCCTCCTCCAGAGTGGGACAACACCCGGCATATTTACGCGCACAGGTGACAGTGTTCCTCGGGGTGGCGGTGTGTCTTGCTGTCCTCCCCCCCTTCCCCCTCCCCCTACCCCCCCCCGCCCCCCTTGCCCACCTGGGAGTCACCTGAGATACAAAGGGCCTTGCCTACACGGGGTCCATATCTTCGGACTCCCCAAGGATCTCAAGGACCTCACACCCGCAGGACGCGTGTAGGACTTCTGAGTGTAGGATCTTTAGTGTTGAATCCCACAAAGAGAGACAAAGAGCATCACTGAACCCTATGAAGAAGGAATCGAGGAGTTATTTTATAATAGGAGTTGTGTTAGGATTGTGTCTATAACTTAGCACCCAGTTAGGACCCTCCCAGTAGAACCCAAAGGAGGAGGAGGAGGAGGAGAAAACACAAGATCCTTATAACAAAAGATCATAAGAATATCAGGACAAGAAAACAAAGAGGAGGAGATAAATGAAGAGGAAAAGAAGGAGAATAAAATGAGATAAAAAGAAACATAACCGAACCCAAAGAAAGAAGAAATCAAAGTCTAATTTAAAGAGTGGAGTTAGAGTTATGTGTGCCTATGACTTAATACCGACTTACAACCACCCCAATTAACCCCTCCCCCCCCACCAAAAAAAAGAATCACAAAACAAAGCAAAAATAAAAAAAGCATCACAAAATCCTTAAATCATGATCGAGAACTGATGTATAGAGCCATGTTAGGATTGTGTGCCTATAACTTAGTACGGAGTTAGGACCCCCAAAAGTATCCCCCCTAAGGACTCTCACTAGTAACCCCAAGGACCCGGGGGCGCTAAGTGTTCCGCCCCGGGAGATTGATGGGGGCGGGGCGCGGGGAAAGGGGTGCAGAGTCTGGTGTTATTCCCGCCCGTTGTTTACAGCTGAAGGGTTTGTTTACCTCACGTCCTGACCCGATGACTGACGCTCTCCCGCTCTCCTCGTCCTCAAACTCCTCCTCCTGTTCTTCCTCCTTCTCCTCTTCCAAAGTTTATTCGTCCACTAAATTCTCGCAGTAAAATTATCCAAGTTACTTCTACATCATTTATTACTACTACTACTACTACTACTTTTTTTTACAACAAAGGAGACAGCTCAAGGGCACAAAAAAAGGAAACATTAATAAAAAAAAGCCCGTTACTCAATAAAAAAAAAGCCCGCTACTCAAACTACTACTACTACTACTTCTTTTCTTTCATCTCCTTCACCTGCCTCTGTTAATCATTCTTCTACTCCTGTTATTTCTGTTCTTTTTCTTCCCCTTTTCTCTCCCTGTTCGCGGTAATCCCTTTGATACTAATCCTATTATAACATCTAAGAGCGATTCGGGTTTCGTCTAAGTTAAGTTACTCTCCTCTGTGTTTTGTTTCTTTTGTTTGGTTTGTATTTTCACCCGAGTAGAAAGTGTGTGTGTGTTTGTATCCATTCACGCCTTCGTCTTCATGCTATACGCTTCTATGTTCGTATACCCCAATCAATCAATCAATCACTCAATCAAGTCAACTCGTACTAAGTGTGTCATGTTTCTTTATTTGCTTTTGAGAGTCTTTTCTGCATAACGTTCTTTTCCTCTGGTTACTCTTCTCTGATATGTCACCTAAGTTCAGTATTCTTTGTTTCATACACGAGTCAATCTTTATCCTTGGTCTCTCTCCCTCTGGCATCTACTTCGCCTGTTATGTCGCTATAGTGTTCGTTTTCTTCGTTATGTCAAAGAATATTTCCTTGTTCACTTCTCTCGGACACCTTAACTTCGCCTCTGTTATGTCGCTAGTGTCGTTTTCTTCGTTAATATTTCCCTCTTCACTTCTCTCGGTCACCTTAACTTCGCCTCTGTTATGTCGCTATTAGTGTGTCGTTTTCTTCGTTATGTCAAAGAATATTTCCTTCTTAACTTCTCTCGGTCACCCTAACTTCGCCTCTAGAAATATCGCTTTTGTCATTCTCTTCATTCTTTTAAGAGACACAATCTTCTCATCGTCTCTCTCCTGCGCTGTCCGATTTAAATGACAGTCTTTTCCTCGTCCTTTTCCAGCGGTGTGTGTTTTCCCACGCATTCTCGTCTTCAAGGGAGATTAGTTTGTCATCATCTATTTCCGTGGGAGCAAAGTTCAATTCTGATTCATGGCTTCAGATTCATTGGAGGGCTTCCGTCTTATCCTCCTCGTCTTGTAATCTTTCCTAGTGTTGCATTATCCTCCCCCTCCTCTCCCTTCTCCTCTTCCCAGCTCTTATCTTTTATTTATTTCTCTGCCGTGATGTTTTTTTCGTGTTCTCGTCCTTTTTTATTGCTATTCTTCTTCTATTTTGTGGTTTTCCTGTTACGTTTGAATTTCCTTTGTTTCTTCGGTGTCTTTCATTGTGTTTTTTTTCTTTCATTGTGGTTGCAGTTGAGTATTGAAATGAGGGGTAGTTGAAGGAGGAAGAGGAGGAAAGAAAGGAGGAGGAGTAGGAAGAGGAGGAGGAGGAGGAGGAAGAAGAAGAAGAGGAGAAGGAGTAGGAGGTAAAAAAATGCATTAGTTTGGTTAAATTATCAAGTACACACACACACACACACACACACACACACACACACACACACACACACACACACACTTTGGAAAACAAGCAAAAAAACAAACATTCATTGCATTACTACAAAGTTCGGAACAAGAAAAAAACAACTTGTAACACACACACACACACACACACACACACACACACACACACACACACACACACACACACACACACACACACACACACACACACACACATTATATTAGCTTTCCCGGACAAGGTTTGGTCTTAGTAAATTCAGGTTCCGGAGAATTATTCATAAACCCAACGCTGTGCAAATGCTGGGCGGGCGGCGGGAAAGTGGCTGGTGGTGGTGGTTGTGGTGGTGGTGATGATAGTAGTGGTGGTGATGGTGGTGGTGGTGGTGGTAATAGTAGTAGTAGTAGTAGTAGTAAACACACAATTTCTCTTATTTCGTTTTTCTTATTTCTTCTCTTCTATTTTACTTTCCTGTTTCCTATTTTACCATCCCTTTCTTCCTCCTCTCATTCTTTTCTTATATATTTCATTCTTCCTTTATTCTTATCTTCTTCCTCTCTTTCTACCGTTTTCTCTCTCTCTCTCTCTCTCTCTCTCTCTCTCTCTCTCTCTCTCTCTCTCTCTCTCTCTCTCTCTCTCTCTCTCTCTCTCTCTCTCTCTCTCTCTCTCTCTCTCTCTCTCTCTCTCTCTCTCTCTCTCTCTCTCTCTCTCTCTCAAGGGGAAACTCATTATAACCGCCAATCATAATAACGATAATAATAATAATAAAAATAATAGTAATATATCTTAAGAACTCTCTATGAAACGTCACAACTTGTACCCGAAGTAGACTGTGTGAATTCCTGCCTTGCTAAAAATAATGACGTCGGGAACACACAGAGAATTATTATTATTATCATCATTATTATTATTTTTATTCCTTCAGTCGGTCTACTCGTGTTTATAATCAGGCTGAGTGAACAGAGTCTTTGGTTCTTTGTGGGTTTTCAATAGATTTTTGCAGTTTGAGTTTTCTCCCTCTCCCCCCTCTCTCTCTCCCTCCCTCCCTCTCCCTCTCTTTCTCTCTGTTACCTTTCATCTCTTCCACTTTACCTCCCTCCGCTCTGATTCCTGATTCCTATTCCTATTCCTCCTCCTCCTCCTCCTCCTTCTCCTCTTCACGTCTTTTCAAATTCTGTTCCTTTGTGGTTTTCTCTCAAATTCTATATCGTTTCCTCCTTTTTATTCTCTTCTCTCTCTCTCTCTCTCTCTCTCTCTCTCTCTCTCTCTCTCTCTCTCTCTCTCTCTCTCTCTCTCTCTCTCTCTCTCTCTCTCTCTCTCTCTCTCTCTCTCTCTCTCTCTCTCTCTCTCTCTCTCTCTCTCTCTCTCTCTCTCTCTCTCTCTCTCTCTCTCTCTCTCTCTCTCTCTCTCTCTCTCTCTCTCTCTCTCTCTCTCTATCTATCTATCTATCTCTTTGTTTCTATCTATTTCCACTTTTTTTTTGTTTATCTTCACTCCATTCTTTCTTCTTTTCTTTCCTTATCTGTTTTTCCTCCTTCTTTATATCTCCACTTTTCTTTGTCCTCTTTTTCTTTCCTCTTTACGCCACTTTTCATTTAATCGTCTCTTTCCTCTCCTCTCTTCTCTTCCTGCTTTCCTCTCTTCTCCTCTTTTCCATTCTCATCTCCATCGTTCTCCTTTTTTTCTCATTTCTTTTCTCTTCCGTTTAATCCACGTATCTCTACATCCTTCTCTTCTTCTCTCTATTCCTCTTTTTCTCTCTCCTTTCCTCAACGGTTTCCTCTTATATTAACCTTTTCCTCTTCATCTCCTAACGCTC
>NC_066524.1:13205673-13260673 GCF_024679095.1 Eriocheir sinensis | reverse complement strand
TATTATTATTATTTGTGTGGTGTTTTTTTTTTTTTTTCTTCAGGGCGAAACAAAACTTACGATTATTGTTATTACCACCTCCACCTCCTCCACCACCACCACCACCTCCTCCACCTCCACCTCCACCTCCTCCACCACCACCACCACCACATCCATCACCTGTGTAGTGTACCTGGGTGTCCTGTCCCCCACTGAGTCATTACTCCTCCCACCTTCCCCCGTAAACAACCCGCCGAGACACCGCCCCCCACTGACTCGCACCCCCTCCCCCCCCTCCTCACCCCTCACCCCCGTAAAGCTCCGAGAGTGATTCGAACACGTGTGAAGCATGTAAGAGACAGACGATCTGGGTTCAGACACCGCTCCGAACAGACACAGACAGACACGTTTGGAAAGAGTCGCCGGCTGGGTGGTGGGTGATAAAGTTGAGGGTGTTGTTGTTGTTGTTGTTGTTGTTGTTTTGTTGTGAAAGTAGTAGTAGTAGTAGTAGGAGGAGGAGGAGGAGGAGGGTGACAGAAGAAACGAAGTATGGATGAAAAAAAAATATCACAAAGAGGAAATGAGGGATAGAAAGGAAGAAAGAATGAAAGGAAAGAAAGAAAGGAAGGAAAGAAGGAAAAGAAGAATTAGCAAAGGAAGACAAGTATTTGCAAACCATCATCTTCCTTCCTTCCTTCCTTTTCTCCCTTACTTCCTCTTCTTCGTGTCCTTCTTTCCCATCTTTCTTTCCTTCCTCCTGTCTCGTTGCAGTAGTAGGAGTAGTAGTAATAGTAGTAGTAGTAGTAGTAGTAGTAGTAGTATCACAATCATTATCATCATTACTATCATTATTTTTCTATTTATATTTGTTTCCGTGATATGAAAACCCAATATCTTAATTTTTCTTATTCCTATTTTTATTGTTATTATTATTTTCAACTGTGAACGAGGGGGAACTTATTTGACACTTCCTACGCTTTCTTCCACCCATTTTTCTTTCACTCTTTCCGTTTTCTTTCCCGTCTGTATATTTCTCATTGGCTCGTAAATCTCAAGGTGGAGGAGTGGACGTCGAGGTGGAGTGCGGGCCGTTTGTAAATCAGCGAGTGGGAGTGGGAGTTTGGGGGGTGGGGGGGGAGTGTGTGTGCGTGGCGCCTCCTCTGTGTGTGTGTGAGTGTGTGTGTGTGTGTGTGTGTGTGTGTGTGTGTGTGTGTGTGTGTGGTTTGCAAATGTTTATCTTCCTTTGCTAATCCTTCTTCCTTTCCTTCCTTCCTTCCTTCCTTCCTTTTTCTTTCTTCCTTTCCTTTCCTTTTTTTCCTTCCTTTCCTTTCCTCTCCACTTTTTCTCTTCCTTCCTTCCTTCCTTTTTTTCTTCATATATTTTTTTCCTTCCTTCTCTTCCTCATTTCCTCTTCGTTATATATTTTTCCATCTCCCTTTCTTTTCTTCTGTCTTCCTCCTCCTCCTCCTCATCATCATCATCATTATCATCATCATCATCATCATCATCATCTCTTCCTCCTCCTTCCAAGAACATAAACAAATAAAAGCTTTTTTTTTCCTTATTTCCGTGAGAGAGAGAGAGAGAGAGAGAGAGAGAGAGAGAGAGAGAGACCAACGAAAACCAAGCCACTCACCAACACAACACAGACAACATCGGAACAAGGACAAACGGGCCTCACAAACCTAAACGAACACACCGATTTCCACCCTTAAGAACACAAGCTTGACCATGCCCTGCCCTCCGCCCCTGCCGCCCCCCTTCCCCCCCCTTCCCTCCACCCCCTCCACTTCTTTCCTCCCCCCCCGCGGCGACTCACAAGCTGCCCTTTGAGTCACTCCCGCGGTAACGACTCATGGCTGTTCGTTCTGAGGCTGTAGCGATGCCAATTAAAGAGCCGCTAACGAGAGAGAGAGAGAGAGAGAGAGAGAGAGAGAGAGAGAAGGTGCATGATTCATCGTTTTGAAGTCGTGAACGAAAGCAAAAGAGAAAATTTCAGTAAGTTCTTTTTTTTACGTAAGTTTAAAGTGTTTCGTTCGTTTGTATTAGGAAAGTTTTAGTAGGAGGGATGATAATGATGAGAGAGAGAGAGAGAGATCCAATTTACCTGTTACAGTAATTAATAAACACAGGTGACCAAATGAACAGGCAAGAAATAAGTAGCACACACACACACACACACACACACACACACACACACACACACACACAGGGAGGGAGAGAGGAAAGGGTGTGATAAAGGAAAGGGAAGAGAGAGGGAAAGGAAAGGGTCGTGTTATAATTGTCTCTCTGGAGGATAGATGGCGCTGCTGTGGAGGAGAGTGTGGAGGAGACGAGCCAGAGGGGTGGTGACGATGGTGGTGGTGGTGGTGGTGGTGAAGAAGTGGTGATGGTGGTGGTGATGGTGGTGGTGACTGTGTTGGTGTGACTTTCTAGATGATTGGTAGTGATCCAGAGGTGGTGATGATGATGATGATGGTGGTGTAATGGTGATGAAGAGGTGGAGGTGGTGGTGATGAAGTGGTGATGACTGTGACTGTTTGTGTGACTTTCAAGAAGGATAGTGATGGTGGTGATGATAGTGTATAGTAGAATATGGTGATGAAAAGAAGGTTGGTGATGATGATGGTGGAAGTGATGATGTTGGAGACAGACCCACGCCCAAAAATGAATAGATGAATAGACAGGTAAATGAATAAAAACATAAATAGATAAACGTAGTAAATTAAATAAAAACCTGGGCTACCAATATTTTCCCCTAACAACAAAATCCTAATAAAACAAAAACAAAAAGAAGAAAAGAAGAAAGAAAGTCCACCAAACACACGAAAAAAAAAAAAAAGAATAATTAACCAACATAGAATAACCTCGCATAATAAAAAAAATAATAATAATAAATAATAATAACAAAAAACCCGCATAAAGTCATGAAAAGGAAATAAAAGTTAATAATAGCCTCTAATTCTCTTTTGGGGCGGACGCAGGGAGGGAGAAAGGGAGAGAAAAAAAAAGGGAGGGAAAGGGAGGGAGAAGGTAGGTAAGGGGGAGAGAAAGGAAAGGAGGGGAAGGGGAGGAGGAGGCAGACAGGAAGGGAGGGGAAGAGAGGAGAGGAGGGGGAGAGAAAGGAAGGGAAGGGAAGGGGGGAGAGAGAGAGAGAGAGAGACAGAGGGGGGGAGGGGGGAGGGGGGTAGTATCCGTGTTATTCAATATTATGCTAATTTTCCTGCTTCTGTACCAACCGACGAGAGGCACGGGATATTGGCTTCCGATGTGTGTGTGTGTGTGTGTGTGTGTGTGTGTGTGTGTGTGTGTGAAGGTGGAAAGTGACAGACAGACAGACACAAACACAGACAGAAAGATGGAAATAGAGAAAGAAGGAGAAAGGAACACAGAGATAGATAGATAAATAGATGAAAAAGAGACAGAGATAGACAGACAGACAGGTGGACAGATAGACAGACAGACACAAAAACAGACAGAAAGATTGAAAGAGAGAGAGAGAGAAGGAGAAAGGAACACAGAGATCGATAGATAAATAGATGAAAAAGAGACAGATATGGACAGACAGACAGATAGACAGACACAAACGCAGATAGATAAACAGAAATACAGAGAGAGAAGGAGAGAAGACAAATATAAATAGAGAAATGTAAAAAGAACAGATATAGACAGACAGACAGACAGACAGACAGGCGGACAGTAATAGAAAAAGAACGATAGACAGACAGACAGCATGAAAGAGAGAAAGACAAACAGTAAGACAGGATGACAGACGGCGAATGAGAGACAGAATGACCGACAGACAGACAGTGAATAAGAGACAGACAGACAGACCGATAAAGATACAAAACCATTCAGACAGACAGACAGACAGACAAAGGCGGTCAGAGATTCAGTACCACAATCGCCACCCACGCTCCCTTTCTCCCTCTCCCTTTCTCTCCCTCTCTCTTCTCTCCCACCCACTCAGTTCTCTCCCCCCCTCCGTTTTCTTTAAGTGGCCGGAAGCTGTCGAAGAACCACTTAATCATTTTGGAATCGTCACTTAATTGGGGGAGGGGGGGGGGGCTGGGGGGCGTCTCCTATTCTCCCTATTCTCCCTTTGTGATCGTAGCAAACGTCCTCTTTTCTTCCTATTTTATTCCCTCTTCATCCTTTCCTTTTCCCGTTTCCCTCCCTTCCTATATTTTCAGTTTCTTTTTCAGTCTTTATTCTCTCCCTTTCTTTATTTTTCTTCCCTTTTCTCCTCTTTCTTCCTCCTTTTCTTTTCTTTTTTTCCTCCCTCACCTTTTCTTTTCCCCTGTGTATCCATATTCTTCCTCCCTTCCTTTTTCTTCTTTTTTATTTTCGTTCGCTTTTCTTTACTTTTCTTCCCATTCTTCCCTTCCTATTTTTTTCCTTCTTCCCCCGTTAATTCCTTACTTTTCCTTTTTTTTCCTTCCCTTTTCTTTTCCTTCCTCACGTTTCCTTCTATTCTTTGTCTACCCTTTTTTTCGTCCCGCTATTTTTTTCCTCACTTCCCTTATTTTCCCCTCCTCTTTCCCTTACCCTTTTCTTCCCTCCATGTTCTTTCCTTGTCTTCTCTTTCCTCCCTTTCTTCTCTATTACTACGAGTCTCGGCTTCTTCCTTTCCCTCCCTTCCTCGCAGCCTCTCCAAGCCTCTCTGTGACTGGTGGCTCTCGACTTCGCGTGTCACTCCTTTCTTCGCGGCCACAATGCTGTCACCCCGCCCTTTCTTCCCCTGTCTTCCGGCGGTCACGTGTCCTCAAGAGCCTACAGGAGGAGGAGGAGGAGGAAGAGGAGGAAGAAGATGAGGAGTGTTTACATATCTCGCGGCGTAAGTGGTATGTAGGATCGCCAAATATACCGTGTCCTCCTCTTCTTCCTCCTCCTCCTCCTCTTCCTCCTCTTCCTTCGCCTCCTCACTCACTCCCGTAGGTCCTCAATTTTCATATTCTTTGGGTTTTCTCTTAAGTCTTCGTCCTGGTGGTGGTGGTTCAGGTGAGGGTGAGCGATGTGTTAAGATACCGAGCGATGGGTTGAGGGAGGAGCGAAATCTGAGCACACACAGGAGAGGCCGCATATCGGATGTCAACTGTTTTCCCAAATTACTCGAGAACGCCTGACAGTTTGCGTTTCTCACCCTCCACCTCCTTCTCTTTCTCCGTCTCCTTCTTCTCTACTACTGCTGCTACTGCTTCTCCTACTATCTTATTTATCTCGACTTTCCTTTCTATCTCTATCTATCCTCATTATATTATCGTCTTATCGATCTCGACTCTCCTTTCTGTCTCTATCCATTCTCATTATATTCTCGTTTTATCTGCAAACCTTATTTCTTCTTTTTCTCTTTTCCTTTCCTATCTTTTTCTCTATCTTTTACTACTACTATTTCTTCTACCACTATCTTAGCTATCTCGACTCTCTATCTATATCTATTCTCATTATATTCTCGTTTTATCTGCAAACCTCATTTCTTCTTTTTCTCTTTTCCTTTCCTATCTTTTTCTCTATCTTACAATCTTAGCTATCTCGACTCTCTATCTATATCTATTCTCATTATATTCTCGTTTTATCTGTACTCCTCAATTCTTCTTACTTTCTCTTTTTCCTTTCCCATTTTCTTTATCTACTACTAATGATAATACTAAGACTCGATATATCTCTCCTGACTCTATTTCTCTGCTTTTTTTTATCTCATTTCTATCTTTTACTGCCCTTATTTCATTATCATTTTTTAGCCGCAAACCTAAATTCTTCTTTCTTTCTCTTTTTCCTTTCCTATTTTCCTCTATCTTTCTCTTCCTTTCCACTCCATCAACTCCATTTCACTCTTCAGTCTTTCTCCTCCTCCTCTTTCACCTTCTGCTTCTTTCTCTCTCTCTCTCTCACTCCCCACTTCGATTCACCCCTGTCATCTCTTCCCCTTTTCTCCCCTTCCCCTTCCATCACCACCACTACAACCACCACCACAACCGTCATCACCAACACAACACAAACCCTGCCAGAAACACCACCTCCTTTGTCACCACCACCACCACCACCACCACCGTCACCACCACCGTCACCACCACCACCCTGTCAGGAGGCAAACAAAGAGGCGAGAGGTTGAGTAACTTGTCATGAGTTATTGGGTGTAGCTGTCTCACACTTAGGGGGGGGGAGGGGGAGGGAGAGAGGAAGGGGGAGAGAGAGAGAGAGAGAGAGAGAGAGGGTGCATAGGAAGGATGGTAAAGAAGGAAGGGGAGAGGGGGGGAGGGTCTCGTGTGTGTGTGTGTGTGTGTGCGTGTGTGTGTTCTGAAACCATTACTTTAGAACATTATGATTTTTTTTCTTCCTGGCAAACCTCTTATCTCTTTCTTTATCAATTGCATCATCTCCATTTTCTTTCTGGTTTATTTAGGATCTTATTAAAATGTGAAATACCATATAACCTCCTCCTCTTACTCCTCCTCCTCCTGCTCCTCTTCCTCCTCCCCCTCCCCACTCCTCTTCCGCTTCCTCCTCCTTATTACGACAAATCTCTGAAAAACTTGTACTTTATAGAGACATTGGAGGTGGATGTGTCCTCGAAAGGGTCGTTAGAAGGGAGGGAGGGAGGGAGGGAGAGTGAGAGGTAGAGAGGGAGGGAAATGGAAGGGAGGATAGAGGAAAGGATGGAGGGAAACAGAGGAAGGAAAGAAGGACAGAGGAATGGAGCGGGAAGGGAAGGGAGTGAAAAAAAGGAAGGAAATAGGAAGGGAGGGTGAGAATAGGAGCGAAGGGAAGGGAAGAGAAGGGAAGAGAAAGAGTAGGAAGGGGAACAGAGAAAGGGAGGCGGAGTGAGAATATGGGGAGGGAAGGGAAGAGAGAAAAGGGAAGGGAGGGACGAAGGGAAAAGGGGGATTGGGAAGGGCGAGGAGGGAAGGGAGGGAAGGGAGGTAAAAAGGGGGGGAGGGAGGGGAGGGAGGTGCCTTTCCGTCATCCTAAATTATCGGTAATGTGAGTGTTATGATGGAGGGGTGACCTGGTGTTCTCTCTCTCTCTCTCTCTCTCTCTCTCTCTCTCTCTCTCTCTCTCTCTCTCTCTCTCTCTCTCTCTCTCTCTCTCTCTCTCTCTCTCTCCTCTTTTTTTTGTTTTTTTCGTATTTTTATTTTATTTTATTCTTATTTTCTCTTTCCCCTTTCTTTTCTCTCCTCTCCTCTCCTCTCCTCTCCTCTCTCTCTCTCTCTCTCTCTCTCTCTCTCTCTCTCTCTCTCTCTCTCTCTCTCTCTCTCTCTCTCTCTCTCTCTCTCTCTCTCTCTCTCTCTCTCTCTCTCTCTCTCTCTCTCTCTCTCTCTCTCTCTCTCTCTCCATTTTCTCTCTTCCTTTCCTCCCTTCCTCCTTCCTTGTCTCCCTCCCTCCTCCCCCACATTTCTTATTCCTTCCCGTTCTCTAACCTGTAAATCACCACCCACCTTGATAAACCACCTAATTACTCCTCTTTAACACCTGAGTCTCCTTAACCTATAATTTTTTCTCACCTGTGCAAAGCTAAGCCACCCAATAACACACCACACCTTTGCATACCTGATTCTACTCCTGTAAACTCCTGAAAACGCTAATGTCACATAGCTACATCCTTCCCAACATCTTGTAAACTCTATACGTAAGAACAGGAGGAGGAGGAGGAGGAGGAGGACTGGTGAAAAAAAAATATGAGAACTAGAAATGGGCGGGGAGGAGGGAGAGGATAGGCAGTGAAAGAGGATGAGGATAAGGAAGAGGAGGAAGAAAAGTTGGAGGAAGAGGAGGAGGAGGTAACCCCGAAGGAATATAAGAAGAGAGTCCTTGGCACCTGTATAGGATCTCTGGCACTCATTCAACGCACAGGACCTTGCACTTACAGGAGTTTTTGAAAGTACTGCAGGATATATAGGACCCTTTTTAGGACATCTAGCACTCTATAGGACCTTAGCACCCTCTGTAGGATCTCAAGCGCTCCTATAAGACCTCTAATCCCACTTCTAGGATATATAAAACCTCTGCAGGACCTAGAAAACAGCTTGTAGGATCTCTAAAACTCCTGTAGCATTTCTTTCATCCTTCGTAGAATCCTTAGCACTCATATGAAACCTCTAGATCCCTCTCTAGGACCTCTGGCACCCCTGTAGGATCTGTGCCACCTCTGTAGGGCTCCGCAGAAGGTCGGGGCGCCAGAGCTCCCTGACGGCCGGGTCCTTGTGCCTCCCTTGGGGCCCTGCGCGTCAAACCTGGCTGGTAATTGGGTATATTTATGAGGTGGAGGAGGAGGAGGAGCAGGAGGAGGAGAGGAGGAGGAGGAGGAGGAGGAGGAGGAGTGGCACTGGTGAAAAAAATTATGAGGACTAGAAATGGGCGAGGAGGAGGAAGAGGAGAGGCAGTGAAAGAGGATGAAGATAGGGACCAAAAGGAGGAGGAGGAGGAGGAGGAGGAGGAGGAGGAGGAGGAGGAGGTAACTGGTAAGGAATATAAGAAGAGCAAAAGGGAGAGGAGAAGGAATAGTAAGGAGAGGAGAGTAAGTAGGTCAAGGAAAGAAAAGAAAAAGAAGGAAGAGAATAATATAGGAAAAGAAAGTAGAAAAGGTAGAAGCATATGATAAAAAGAAGGAAAAAGAGTAAAAGGGAGATAGAAGAGAAGGGAAAGAAAAAAAAAATACGTAGAGAAGGAAATTATGTAAAAGGAAGAGGAACAAGAGAAAAAGGAAAAGAAAGAACGAAATAGGTAGCAGATAGAAGGATGCTGAAGGGAGTCTGCATCTTCAGTTTCACCTTCATCATCATTTTAACATCTTCACGTTTGCATCTCGTCTTTTCATCACAATTAATACCTCTTCACCTTTTTTATCTTTTTTTTTCATCACAACTATTACGTCTTCCTTTTTTATCTTTTCATCACAACTATTACGTCTTCCTTTTTTATCTTTTCATCACAACTATTACGTCTTCCTTTTTTATCTTTTCATCACAACTATTACGTCTTCCTTTTTTTTCTTTGTTTTCATGTCATTTTCCTTTATACTTTCACTACTTCATCTTCAATCATCTCTCCCTTACATCACTTTCCTCGTTCCCTTCCTTCCTCCTCCTCCTCCTATTTTCCTCTTTTCCTCACGTTCTTCCTCCAAACTTTATCACAACTTTCTTTCTATTTTTATTTATTCCCAAAACAAAATCTCCCGCCCATTACAAACAAACAAACACACAAACCTTTCTTTCCCTAACAAAATATCAAGGAAGAAAAAATGTCCATCTGGTTCTTGTTGACAAATAAAATAACTCTCCTCTCGTTAATTAAGAAAAAATATAGTCGCTTTTTTCTCAGGTAAATATTAAGTCAAGGCAATGGTAATATTTTTTTTTCCTTTCCGTGTGACCGAGACGAAATATTTCTCGGTAATTAGGTTTAAAAATTGATATTGTGTTACGTTCGTATGTTCGCGTGCTTAAAGGGACTTGGTAATATTTTTTTTCATTTTCTATATATTCCACACACACACACACACACGCACGCACACACACACACAGAGAGAGAGAGAGAGAGAGAGAGAGAGAGGGGGGGGGGGGCGGGTGAGAATGTAGAGAAGGGAAGGGAGAGAGGGAGGGAGAGGCAAAGGACATGTGAGGAGGGTAAAGGGAGGGAAGGGAGAGAAGAAGGGAGGGAGGGAGGTAAGGGCTGGGAAGAAGAGAGAGAGAGAGAGAGAGAGAGAGAGAGAGAGAGAGAGAGAGAGAGAGTAGGCGGGAAGGGAGATGAAGGGAGAGAACGAGAAGGGTAATGTAAGAGGGAGATGAAGGAAGGGCGAGAGGCAGTTAGGGGCAAGAATTGTTAAGGGCATGATGGAAAGGGAAGGGAAGGGAATGGGAAGAGAAAAAGCGAAAGGGAGAGAAAAAATAATCTGTGAGACCGCGGACTGAAAATATGAAGAGAGGGAGAAGAAGGAAGAGATTAGAAGGAGGAAGGAAAGGAGAAGAGAAGGCTGATGAAGGGGAGGGAGGAAAAAAAGCAAAATAATAAGAGAAAGGGAGCAGGAAGAGAAGGAAAGAAGAAGAGGTTGCAAATAGAATAGGGTGTAGTGGAGGAGAGGAAGGAGGGAGGGAGGGACTACAGACAAGACGGAAAAGATTATACTAAGAAGGGAAGAAGGAAGAGAAGCGAAGCGAAGGAGAGAAAGAAGGAAATAAATGAACAAAAATCAGTGAAGATACAGACAAAACGGAGATGAAAAAGAATGAGGAAGAGAGGAGGAGGAGGGAGAGAAGGAAAGGATAAAAGAAGAAGGAAGAAGAAGGAAAGGATAAAAGAAGAAGAAAGAAGAAGAAAATAATTACCAAAATCTGACAGGGAAGGAGGGAGGGGAGGGAAGGGATGGAAAAAGAGATTGAAGACCTACAACTTGGGGCAATATTCCTCACTTCCGGGTCTCAGCAGGTGTGTCTGGGGCAGGTGAGCACGCGTCAATCACCCTGAGACACACCTTCACCTTCACTCAACATTAGACAGGTGTGAAAAAAAGGTTATTCAGGTGTCAGTCAGACTTAATTGAATCATAATGAAGGAAGGAATTTATTTAAGTGGACGTAAAAATAAGTTTGGTATAAAATTATCATGAAGAAGATAACTGATTTAAAGGTATGCAAAAAATCAGCAACGGAAGAGAGAACTGATGAATAATACGAATACCAAAAAGGGAATTGATGATGATATATAAGTATTGAGGAAGAGTATTTGAATATATATAAGATTAGAATGTGTGTTTGTAATCTCTTATCAGGTGTGTTGGAGTTAATAGATTCGTAATGGGGGAAAGGAATTGATTTAAATGCACGTAAAAAAATAATTCGCTATAATTTGCAATGAAGAAAATGGATTGAAACATATAAAAAAAATAGTTCAGTTAATATAATTGTAACGAAGAATGAAAGTTATGTAAATGTATGTGCTAAAAAAAAAAGAAGAATATAAAAAGCATAAAAAAGAACTGATGTAGATGTATGTATTGAGAAAGAGTATCTGAATCTCTTTAAAACGGATTGCAAGTTAAGTGTTTATATATATATATTTTTTTTAAGTGCAACAGTTAATTAATCTTAATGAGGAAGGGAAGGAATTTAAACGCATGAGTAAAAACGAGGAATATAAACAACAAAAAAAAGGAGAATTGACTGAGATTTATGTAGTGAGGAAGAGTATTTGAATCTACATAAAGAGGATTAGAATTCAAGGATTTACCCTCGTGTTGTTGTTGCTGTTTTGATCCATGTTTATTTTTTTGTAGGTTAATGTGTTTTTTTCTCTCTTTTTTTTTCGTCATTCATTTATAAGTCATGTTTTTACTCTTCTTTATTTTTATTGCGGTCATTTTCCATCTAATTATTTTTTGCTACTATTTTTCCTGTTCATTAAGTCGTCTCTGTGTGGTATTAATTGTTTTTGTTGTTGCTGTTGTTAATGTTCTTGTTGTCGTCATCTTCCTTCTTTTTTTTCTTGTCATTTTCCATGTAAGCTTTTTTTTTGCCTCCTCATTAAGTCATCCCTAACGTAGTGTTGTTTGTTTGTTTGTTTGTTGCTATTTTGTTGTTGTTGTTGTCCTTTTCTTTTTTTTGGTCATCTCATCTATTTTTTTTCTACCATTTACCTGTTCATTTATTTGTTGTTGTTGTTGTTGTTGTTGTTGTTGTTGTTGTTGTTGTTGTTGTCTTCCCTGTCATGTTTACCGCTGTTATTATTATTTGCATGTTTATTAAATCTCCTTTGAATGCTAATTTATTCTCCTATCACTTTCCGTGTCATCTTTTTTTATTACTTCGGTGTGTGTCTTACTGTCTCGTTAGCCTGTTTGTTTATTAGTCTTTTTTTGTGTGTGTATTTCAATTCTCCGCTAAAAGATGAATGTGTGTTTCAGTTGTTTGTGACGGTGTAATTGTTTGATGTTGTAGTCTGTTTCTTCTATTATAAATTATCTGTGACTAAGAAGAGAGAGAGAGAGAGAGATTAGAAGGAAAAAGAGGACAGTGTGAGGGTCAGGAGAAAGATGAAGGGAAGGGAAACGAAAGAGAAAATAGAAGAGATGGAAGGAGGGCAAGGAGAAAGGCATGGGAAGAAAACGGAGAAGGAGAAGAGGAAGAGAAACAAAGAAGAGGTTACAGGGAGAAGAGAAAAGGAGGAAGGGAATGGAAGGGAATGTGTCTCAGGTGTGTATACGATTCTATTCACCCTGACACCTGAAAAAACAATAAACACACATTCTAATCCCTTATACAGAGATTCAAATACTCTTCCTCAGTACATATATCTAAATCAATTTGTAGTTTCTGAATTATAGTGTTTGATAATAAGAAGAAGAAAAACAAAAACAATAAGAAGAAATATAATAATGTTCGGAATCTTTATTGTTGTCTGATTAGGTTATTAAGGTTTTTATTTTATTTTATTGAAGTCTACTCACTATAATGGATCGGTTATTTTTTTATTTTTTTATTTACTTATGTGTATATGTGTGTGTGTGTGTGTGTGTGTGTGTGTGTGTGTGTGTGTGTGTGTGTGTGTGTGTGTGTGTGTGTGTGTGTGTGTGTGTGTGTGTGTGTGTGTTCTCGTATGAAATTTGTCTTCCTCCTTTCGCATTTTTCAAGTATTTTTTTTTTATGTATTGATATTGAAAGACCTAAATATATCATAACTTCTTTTATCTGCATAGTTTATTTCATCTTTTTATTTATTTTTCATCGACTTATATTTTCCATTTTCTCTCTTTTTTTTTGTAACTGATTATTTTATTTTTCATCCTTTTAATATTTTCCCATTTTTATATTCATCCTTCTATTACATTTTAGCATTTTATCTTTTTTTTTGTGTGTGTGTTTCAGTATCTCTTTTATTAACTTATTTTCCTATTTCTTATTTTCTCATTATGAACTACTAAAGAAAACCAAAAATTAAAATAAATCATCGTATCGCAACGCAACACAAGATTTTACTTCAACATTTTCCTTTTTTTCTTCTTAACTTCGTCGCTGTGTGTTGAAGCGCCCACCACCGCCGCCACTTCTTTCCGCTTTTCTTTCACTAACTCAAATAAACGTTCGCTGAAAGTGTGAAGAGTGAATGAATGAACGGCGGTGATGTTAGGTAGGTAAGAGTGCTCTCTCTCTCTCTCTCTCTCTCTCTCTCTCTCTCTCTCTCTCTCTCTCTCTCTCTCTCTCTCTCTCTCTCTCTCTTCTCTTCTCTTTTTTCTTTTCTTTTCTTTTTTTTTCTCTTCTTTTTTTCTTTTCTTCTCTCTTATATTGTTTTTTCTCTTTTCTCTCTCTCTCTCTCTCTCTCTCTCTCTCTCTCTCTCTCTCTCTCTCTCTCTCTCTCTCTCTCTCTCTCTCTCTCTCTCTCTCTCTCTCTCTCTCTCTCTCTCTCTCTCTCTCTCTCTCTCTCTCTCTCTCTCTCTCTCTCTCTCTCTCTCTCTCTCTCTCTCTCTCTCTCTCTCTCTCTCTCTCTCTCTCTCTCTCTCTCTCTCTCTCTCTCTCGTTATGTCCACTTAGACCCACTCCTTCTCCTGACGGCGTATCATCAATTTCCTTAAGCCCTTCCTTCACATCTCACTCCTTCACCCTCAAAACCACCCCTCCTTCGCCCCCTCCTGCCCCGCCTCCGTCAGCAGTCCTCTTCGAAGCTTGTTTATTAGTGTTCTTTTTCGCCCCACGCTGCCCCTTCATCCCCCTCTATAACTGATTCTTTGGTTTATTTTAGGTGGCGTTGGTTGCGTGTTTGTGTATGTGTGTGTGTGTGTGTGTGTGTGTGTGTGTTGTGTGAGTCCGCCCGCTACCCGCTCTCCCGCCCGTCTTCCTGTCTCTCCGTCTCTCTGCCTGTCTGCCGATCGTCCCGCCTGTCTGTCTGCCTGTCTCTGTGTGCTCTACGCTGTCACGTTCATGGCGGTGTTGTTTGATGTAAGTTAGGGTTGTTTTTTTCTGTTTTTCTTGGTGTTTTTTTGTGGTATGGTGTCTTGTTCTGCATTCCCGTGTCTTTCTCTGTTCCTCTTTTTCCTTGATTTCTGAGTAAGTTTGTGCTGTTTGAGGTATATTTGAGTTGTTTTCCTGTTTTCTTGGTGTTTTTTTGTGGTATGGTGTCTTGTTCTGCATTCCCGTGTCTTTCTCTGTTCCTCTTTTCCTTGTTTATGCTGTTGTTTGAGTATTTTTGTGTTGTTTTCTTCCTTTTTTCTGTTTTTTTTTTGGTACGGTGTCTCGCTCTGCATTCCCGTGTCTTTCTATTTTACTCTTTTCCCGTGATTTCTTAGTAAGTTTGTGCTGTTTTCCTATTTTTTTTCTTTTTTTTTACGTTAAAGTCTCCCATTTTGTACTGTAGTGTCTCTCTCTTTCTTCCTTCTCCCTCTTTCTCTCTCCTTCTCCCCTCTCTCTCCCTCTTTCTCTCTCCTCTCTCATGATTTCTTAGCGGTTCTCTATTTCTTCCTTCTTCGCTTACTTCTACTACTGCTTCTGCTTCTTTTTTTCACTCCTATTCAAGTTGCGCAAAGTATCTCTCTCTCTCTCTCTCTCTCTCTCTCTCTCTCTCTCTCTCTCTCTCTCTCTCTCTCTCTCTCTCTCTCTCTCTCTCTCTCTCTCTCTCTCTCTCTCTCTCTCTCTCTCTCTCTCTCTCTCTCTCTCTCTCTCTCTCTCTCTCTCTCTCTCTCTCTCTCTCTCTCTCTCTCTCTCTCTCTCTCTCTGCTTCAATGCTTGTGTTTATTATAGTCTTTAGTCAGCTGTGAGAGAGACTCATGTGTGTGTGTGTGTGTGTGTGTGTGTGTGTGTGTGTGTGTGTGTGTGTGTGTATCTCTTTCTCTGTTTATTTGTTTATGTTTCGTCATCTGTCGCTTTCTGTCTGTCTCTCTGTTTGTCCTTCTGTCTCCCGTCTACACACACACACACACACACACACACACACACACACACACACACACACACACACACACACACACGTGCTCCTCGGCCTCTTAGCATTTGAGAGTTCGTTGACGGAGGATTGACGGGTGACACTCAACCTCCAGCAACCCTCTCCAAGCTCACCCCCTCCCCCCCTCCTCCCCCCTCCCCCTCTTTCCCCCCTCCCCCAGCCTCTCCAAGCTCCCCTCCACCATCAGTCCCCCCTTAGATCAGCTCTTCCTTAACCCTCAGCAATTTTATTTTTCACCAGTGTGACGGAAATGAGCACTGAGGTCACGCGTAGCTATGGTGTATGCTCCCATCTTTTACCTTACTTATAGACCCTTTCAGTGCACCTTTCCCACCCCTCCCCCCCTTCAAAGCTTACAAGCCGCCACCTCTCTTCACCCTCCTCAGCGTCACCATCTTCCCTTCAGCTTCTTCAAAATCATCACCCCCGTGTATTTTTTTATTATTTTTCATGATGTGGAATTCAATACTCTTGAACGTCGAATTACTAAGTACCACCACCAACACCAACACCAACAACAACAACACCACCACCACCACCACCAACAACAACAACAACAACAACAACAACAACACCACCACCGACACCACCACCACCAACAACAACAACAACAATAACAACAACAACAACACCAACACCCCCATCACCTTAATATTTTTATGAAAAGTAGATATGATAAGATAATATGATTGATTTTCATGGTTCCAGTAACGAAAATTTTTGGTTCTCCCGTAAAGTTAGAATTTGAACCGATGCTTTTTTGTTTAATTTTTCAACGTGTTATTTTTTTTAAACGTTTTTGATTCGGCATCTTAAGTGTAAGTATCATCGGAGGAGGAGGAATTCCCTGCCTGCTTACTTCTTCACAGGGTCAAGTTTTGGGTCCTTCGCTGTTTCTTCATGTTCTTAAGTTCTGATAGAAGTCAAGAGAGGCACCACCACCACCACAACCACAACCACCACCACCACCACCACCAACACCAACCACCACCACCACAACCACCACCGCCACCACCACCAACAACAACAACAACACCAGCAACAACAACAGCACCACCACAACCACCACCAACACCACCACCACAACCAATACCCCCATCACCAACACCACCAAAACAACCACATCAACAACAGCAAAGCAAGACTATCAACACTACCACCACCATCATCAACACCACCACCATTTTAAATACCTCCTCTTTTCAGCAGGTGAGGGAGTGGAAGGTAAGGGAAAGAAGGGAGTGAAGGAGAGGGTCAGAAAAGGGAGGAAGGGATTGAGAGGGATGAGGCAGATGATCAGGGGAAGAGAGAAAGGGAGCCATTGAGGGGAGTGAGGAAGGAGCCCACCATTTTTATATACCAACACCTCAACCAATACCATCTACACCACCAACACCACCAACAGACCATCACCACCACCACCATCACCACTACTACTACTACTACTACTACAAACACCACCAGCAACACTACCTCCCCCTCCCCTATCCCCTCCCCTACCCCCCTCCAGCGCCATTAGCACCCCCCCGCCAGGTCTCGCGTCTCGTATGTCGGTCGAGAGAGAACTTAGTCGAGGGAGGTGAAGGGAGGTGTGAAGGTGGTGGTGATGGTGGTGATGATGAATGGTGATGAGTGGTGATGGTAGTGGTAGTGGTGGTGGTGATGATGGTGAATTTAGCGCTTTCTACCTTTCATTATTTTCATTCTTCCTCATCTTCATCATCTTTTTTCTCTTCTCCTTCTCCTCCTCCTCTTCCTCCTCCTCCTCCTCCTCCTCCGGGTGTCATCTCCTCTTCAGTGGGCATAACTCTCCTCCATCTCCCTCCTGTTATCTCCCTTGTTTTTCCTTTGTCTCCCTTTCTCCCTCCCTTCCCTCCCTCCCTCCCTGACCTCCATTCCTTTCCTCTTCCATGTTCCTGCCTGTCCCTTTCCCCCCTCCTCCTCCTCCTCTTCCCTTCCTCCTCTGATAAACAGCCGCGGTTGACCTGACCCTCCGCCGCAGGTCAGGCCAAACTAGACGTGGGTGATGGACTGCCTGGGGGGGTTGGGGGGGAGGGGGGAAGGGGGGAGGGGGGAGGGGGTCAAGTCAAGCACGTGCTGTAGGTGTAAGGTGACCCCGGCTGACCCTGACCTTCTTCTCCTCTCCATCATCATCCTTCTCCTCTTTTCCTCTTACTCCTCTTCATTCTCCTCTGTCTCCTCCTACTTCTCTTCCTCCTCCTCCTCCTGTTCATACTCTCTTCAGTTTCGTCTTTTCCTCCTCCTCTTCTTTTTCCTCTTACTCTTATTCCTTCTTTTCCTTCTCTTATTCCTTTTTATTCTCCTTTCCCTCTCTTTCTCCTTTTTATTCTCATTTCCCTCTCTCCTTTTAATGTTCAGTTTTTTTCTTCCTTCTCCTCCTCCTCCTCCTACAACTCCTGCCTCCCGTCCATCTGTTGCTTGTGTTCATTCTCCTCTTTTTCTCTTTTTCCTTTCCTCCTCTTTTCTTTCCTCCTCTTTTTTCTCCTCTGCATACTCCTCTCACTGTCTGTCATGTCTTTCACTCTCTCCTCATTATCATTCTCTCTGTTTCTTTCCTCCTCCTCCTCCTCCTCCTCCTCCTTCTTCGCTTCGTCATGCCGTAACGAGGTCAGGTCACGGTGACAGCTGAATCGTAAGAGAAGTCAACGTTTGTTCCTTCCAAGCTGGGCAAACGTTACTCGGCTTCCAATCCCCTTGTGGACGTCGCTGGTGGAGGTTCGAACACCTTTGTAGACATTGTTTTATTGATTTTCTTTTCTTTTCTTGCTATTTTTTTGTTGTTTGTGTTCCTGTGTTGTTTTATCTAATTGTGGTTTGATATATTCTAAAATTTTGGACGTTTTCGATTTTTTTTATTTATTATTAATTTGATTTCTGTATTTTTTTTTTAGTTCATAGATTTCTACGTTTTGTTTTTTCTTGTTTGTCTTTTCTCTGTTGTTTATTATCTATTTTTATACTTCCTCTTTGTTGTTGGGTTTGTCTTACTATTTTATTTCGTTTTTCTTTATTTATTTTTGGTATATTTATCTCATGTATATATATTTTTTTCTTTTCTCAATACTTTTGTTTTCATTACCCGTTTTCTTCTCCCTCAGTTTTATTGGCTGTGTTTTGTTGTTTCCTTTGGTTTAGATAAATATATTCTTATCTTTTTATCTCTCCGCCTTTCTGCTTATATCCACTCTTTTTATGCTCTTATTTTGGGGGGAATATTTTTTAAGCGTTTCCTTTATTTCCGTTAAACATATTCTCGCACTTTCTTTGCTCTATATTTCTTCATTTATAATTTTCTCTCTGTCTTATAAATTACTTCCTTTGGCTTCAATAAGTACACTCGGACACACTCTGTCTCTCCTCTATTATTTTCCTTCATATATTTTCTAGTTGTTGTTGGTCTTTTAAATTGCTTCGTTTGTTTTCGGTAAATATACTCGCTCGCTCTTTGTTTCCTTCCGCTATATTTCTTTCTTCTTGTATCTGCTTTGTTTTTCTTGCTGTTTTTTATTGTTTATTTATTTATTTATTTTTTTTGGTAAATGTATCCGTCCATTCTTTTTTTTTTCGTCTATTACTTTTTTCATGTATATATTTTGTTTTTCTTACTTTTTTATTGTTTCTTTTTGATTTCGGTAAATATATATCCGTCCACACTCTTATTTTTTTCTCTATATTTCTTTTTCCATGTATATATTTTGATATTTTCTTTCTTTTTTTCAACTGTTTTCCTTGCTACCAGTAAATATATTCGTCTATTCTTTCTTTCTTTTCTCTACATTTCGTTTGATTTCCTTGTTCTTTTTATTTTATTCTCTTTGTTTTCGGTAAATATATTCGCACACTTTTTTTCTTTCCTCTATTTTTATTGCTTTGTTGCTCTTTTTTTATTTCGTTATCGGTAAATATATTCGCAAACTCTCTCCTGTTATTTCATCGGCATAGTTTCCTTTGTTTTCCTTCATTATTTTCGTCCACCTTCTTTATTTCCTCTGTGTTTCTTCCTCCGTATTTTTGCTTCTCTTCCTCTTTTCTAATACTTCTCTCAGGTTGTGCATCTTCCTCTCTTCTCTTCCATCAACAGTTGTCATTCCATCCTGTCTTTCGTTTATATTATATTCGTAAGTGTCAACCAACCATTTTATAGTCTCAATTTATACATTTCCTTGCTTTGGAGACAGTGTGTGGGGGGGGGGGAGGAGGGAGGTTCCGTGTGTGTGTGTGTGTGTGTGTGTGTGTGTGTGTGTGTGTGTGTGTGTGTGTGTGTGTGTGTGTGTGTGTGTGTGTGTGTGTGTGTGTGTGTGTGTGTGTGTGTGTGTGTGTGAAGCGATGAAAGTGATGTTGCAATAGCCTTTGAATGCAGAGGAGGAGGAGGAGGAGGAGGAGGAGTTCAAACGAAATTGTAGTGTCACCATCACCACCACTATCACCACCACCATCACCACCGTCACCTTACTAACTGTTACCATTCACTTTCCATCATCATCACCATCATCATCATCATCATCATCATCATTATCATCACCACACTACAGCAACAACAACAACACCAGACACCACCACCACCACCACCTCCACTACTCTCAGCTTAACCCCGACTCACCCTTCCTTGCATCTAGAGCAGGGAGGAGGAGGAGGAGGAGGAGGAGGAGGAGGAGGAGGAGGAAAATTACAAGAACAAGAAGCACGGAAGATTACATACGAAGCACACAACAAAAATAAAACAAAAAGCGAACGAAAGCAAAGAAAAGATGAGGATGAGGAGGAAGAAGAAGGAGACAGAAGCAGGAGGAGGAGGAGCAGGAAGAAAATATAAACACAAAAAGCTCGGAAGATCATAGAGGAAGCGCGCAGAAAAATAAGAATTACGAAGAGAAGGAAAAGGAAGAGAGTTGAGAAGTAGGAAGAGGAGGAGGAGAAGGAAGAGGAGGAGCCACAGGGGGGGGGGAGGGTGACAGAAGAAGAAAAACATAGGAACGAAGGAAGCAGAAGAAGAACAAGAACAAGAAACACGAAGAGGTGGAAAATATTGAGATCGAAGAAGTAGGAGTAGGAGAAAGAGGAGAAACACAAAGACAGAAGATCGAGGAAGATGAAGAAGACGAAGACAGCAGCAGAAGGAGGAAGACCATCAGAAGGAGGAGGAGGAGGTTTATTTTGATGACGACCTGCGGAGGCGCGTCCATCACCACCGTGCGTCAAGGTCGTGGCCGCTGCCCGCCCCCCTGTCGTCGTAAACACAAGAGTTACGGCGAGTTAGCGGAGGTTAGGAGCGGCTGAGTACCGGGCCGGGCGAGCGCCATCTGTCGCCACAAAGAACACTCACATCACAGAGCGTACTTAAAACTCCTGCCATGCCATCAAACACCTCTCCTCTCGCCTATAAAGCTTCTAAGCCGGAGACAGTGAGTTTTAGTGAGTGCGTCTATTACCAGTGAACAGAAATATAACTAACATTCCCTCTCTGCCATTCAAACACCTTTCATCTAGTCTAAAGAGCATCTAAACCGGAGACAGTGAGTTTTAGTGAGTGCGTCTATTACCAGTGAACAGAAATATAACTAACATTCCCTCTCTGCCATTCAAACACCTTTAATCTAGTCTAAAGAGCATCTGAACTTATAATAGTGAGTCGTAAAGAGCGCCATCTATTGCCAAAAATCTATTGCCATTTATTGCCAGACAGAATACACATCTCAGAACTTGCTTGAATCTCATACTAGGCTATTCAAACACCTTTTCTCTAGTCTGAAGAGCATTCGAATCTATAATTGTGAGTCGTAAAGAGCGCCATCTATTGACAAAATGAAAACACATCTTGGAACTAACTTGAATCCCCTGCTGTGCCGTTCAAACACCTTTCCTCTAGTCTAAAAAGCCTCTAAACCCACAATAGCTAGTCGTAGCGAGCGCCATCTACCGTCAGAAGAACACTCACATCTCAGAACTAACTTGAATTACCCGCTACGCCATTCAAACGCCTTTCCCGTCGCCAAAAGAGGATCTAAACCCACAGATATGCATCCTAACCCTCACCCCAAGGAGTTCCCGGGCTTAAAATACACCCTGAACACGCTACACCACATGGCTCGCTTGAAACTCCCAGAATCTCATCACTGCACCTTTCCCCTCACCTGAAGAGAATCTAAATCCAAATATATGAACTCTTTGAACTCTTAGCCCACACCTTTAGTAGTTTCCGAGCTTAAAAGAGTCCCGACACGCGCTGAGCTGAGATATGCGTGAGAGTGAGACTAGGATCGTTATTTCTCCTATACTTGTCTCATCTCACCGTCGCCAGCACTGCACAGGTAATGTCGAGGAGGTATTTCAGGTGTGTGGGGTGGGGAGGGGAGGGGAGGAGGGGGAAGTGGGTTACCTGCATACCTTTCCTTCCTTCCTTCCTTCCTTCCTTCTTCGTCCAAGTATGTGTGTGTGTGTGTGTGTGTGTGTGTGTGTGTGTGTGTGTGTGTGTGTGTGTGTGTGTGTGTTGCAGGTGAAGTTTTTAAAGTAGTTTGTCTGGTGATGGTTGTTGTTGTTGTTGTTGTTGTTGTTGCTCTTGTTGTTGTTTTATGGGCGTGTTTTGTTTTGAGTTTGTTTTGTCTGGTTAGTGTTTGTTTTGGTTGTTTGTGTTTGTCTAAGTGCTTGTTTTCGTTGTTTTTGTTGTTTTGTTTCGTCTTCCTTTTTGTTTATCTTCACCTTTATGTTACTTTAAGTTTAATAATTTTCTAGTATTTTCTTCTTCATTTAGTTATTTATTTCATTATCCATCTACTACCTATTTTCCTATTCATCTATTTCCGTTTATCTTTTTTTCTTCCCACTCTTTATTTTTCTCCACCTCATCGTTATTCCATTCGTTATCCATCTACTTATCTATCCATTTAGCTATTCATTAATTTCTGCTTCCTCTTTTTTCCTCCTCTTTTTCCCACTCTTTCTATCTCTCTTCCTCTTCGTTTTTGTTTTTATCATTATTCGTTTACTTTGACCCACCAACCTCTTCCTCTCTCTCCCTTCCCCCCCTCCCAATCCCAATCCACTCTTCCTCTTCGCTTTTGTTTTTTATCATTATTTGTTTACTGTGACCCACCAACCTCCCTCCATATACACTGTACCTTCCGTTTGTCTTTTTCTCCCTCTTTCCTCTCTTCAATTTCCACCTCAATGTCTTTGTTTTTAGTTTTTATTTGTGTACTCGTATCCCACCAACCTCTTCCTCTCTCTCCCTTCCTCCCATAGCCTCATCCCCTTTCTTTGTCTATTTATACCCACCAACCTCTCCATATACCTTCCGTTTGTCTTTTTCTTCCTCTTTCCTCTCTTCAATTTTCACCTCAATGTCTTTGTTTTTAGTTTTTATTTGTGTACTCGTATCCCACCAACCTCTCCCTCTCTCTCCCTTCCCCCCCCAGCCTCATCCCCTTTCTTTGTCTACTTATACCCACCAACCTCTCTCCATATACCTTCCGTTTGTCTTTTTCTTCCTCTTTCCTCTCTTCATTTTCCACCTCAATGTCTTTGTTTTTAGTTTTTATTTGTGTACTCGTATCCCACCAACCTCTTCCTCTCTCTCCCTTCCCCCCCCAGCCTCATCCCCTTTACTCGCGGTTACGGACGTCGGTAGGGAGGCGGGAGATAGCATCGCCACGCACGCTATAAAATGCAGAGCGGCGATACGGGGCTAAGTCTTGTCTCCATCCTAACATAGTGCAGCTGTAATTATTGCGCGCCCGCCATCCATTCTAAGAGCGGCCTGAAGTCTGGTTTAGGATGCGCGGCCATACTCCTGCCCCTGCTCTCTCTCTCTCTCTCTCTCTCTCTCTCTCTCTCTCTCTCTCTCTCTCTCTCTCGCCTAGGTTGGTTATTTCTTTGTTTTTTTCATGTTTTTTTCTGTTTTTTTTTTGTGTGTGTGTTTTGGAAGTTAGGTTTAAGGAAGAAATGAGAGTGAGTGAGTGAGTTTGAAGTGTTGTCTCTCTCTCTCTCTCTCTCTCTCTCTCTCTCTCTCTCTCTCTCTCTCTCTCTCTCTCTCTCTCTCCGCCAAACAAATTGTGGCTTCAAACCCTTTAATACACTCTCGGATGATCTCCCTCCCTTGCCGTTAATCCCTTGCGCTCCTCCTCCTCCTCCTCCTCCTCCTCCTCCTCCTTCTGAGATCGTTGGTGAAAGGCTAACAACAACCCGGCAAGTTTGTGTAAGGGGAAACTCGTTCAGGCCAAGACGAGAAAAAATATGGCGAGAGAACTATGCATTATGATGGGGACTGAGGGACGAGTGTCTGTCTGTGTCTGTCTGTGTCTGTCGGTGCCCTGCGAAGAGACAGAGGCCGCGGCTGGGAGCTCCCCGTTACAAGAGCCGCTGCGGGTTGACAAATAGCCCCTGAGACAGCTGCGGGGGGTGGACCAGTAGCTCACAATGCCTCACAAGCCTTTTCACCAAGCAGGTCGGCGAGAATTTTAATCTTACCCAACATTCTCCGGTCCGGGCTGCCTCTTTTGCGACACTCCCCCGCCGGCTCCCGCACCCCGCCGCCGCCGCCGCTCTGCCCCTCCTTCAGGCGCTGCTTGCTCATGCTGCCCACGCCCCTGGGACCCTGGGCAGCCGTGGGGGCCGGGCATAACGAGTCTTCATTGGGTCACATTAAGATGGGCGGGAGGCGGCGGCGGGGAGGCGGGGGCCGGCCTGGAGACCCGCCTTACCCCGCTCTGACCTCCGCGGGTTTTATGACGAGGTGTTGACCGACCTGTGACCTCCTGCACCTGTGTAGCCCCACCGGTGACCCCTTTGTTACCTGTGCTTGTCCTTGTGTGACGCCACGTATGATATTTGCATTGGTAACGGATATGTGTTTGTCTGTAACCTAACGTAACTGTGTGTGTGTGTGTGTGTGTGTGTGTGTGTGTGTGTGTGTGTGTGTGTGTGTGTGTACCTGTGATATTGGCCAGGTGTTTCCCCTGTGTATGTACCTCTGCTAATATCCAGATGTCACCACGCATTACACGGTTACCTTCATTAGTTTACCTGTAACTGCGCACCTGTAATCATCACATGTAGACCCTGCATACCTCTGTACCGGGGTATGTACCTGTGTTAATCCCCAGGTGACGCTACGCATAAAACGGTTACCTTTACTAGTTTACCTGTAACCTTGCGCACCTGTAATCATCTCCTATTGACACTGCACTCCGCCCTGTACCTGTATGCGCCTATGTTAATCTTCCATGACGCCGCGCATAAGGATAGCCTCTACTAGTTTATCTGTGGCTGTACGTACCACCGGTGACCCCGCATACCTGTATAATTAACCTGTGGCATGTGTCCGTCCGTCGGTAACCTGTGTGTGCCCACCTGTGGCCCTGTGTACCTGTATAAGCCCACCTGTCGTCGGGGTTACGAGTGGCTTTTCGTGTAGGTTTTGCGCAATATAACGATGCAAAACCTGGCGTGATTTTTATCGTTGGAAAAGATGCGATGAAATTACAACTTGATGCATAATTTGGCGTGAGTCTTAGCGATGGAAAAGATGCATGCGAGTGGTAATGACTTGCCTTAGAGATTTACACCTTGATGCAAAACTTGACGTGAATTTAACTTAGAGAGAAACTTGATGCAAAACTTGACGTGAATTTAACTTAGAGAGAAACTTGATGCAAAACTTGACGTGAATTTAACTTAGAGAGAAACTTGATGCAAAACTTGACGTGAATTTAACAGAGAAAAACTTGATGCAAAACTTGACGTTAATTTAACTTAGAGAGAACTTGATGCAAAACTTGACGTGAATTTAACTTAGAGAAAACTTGATGCAAAACTTGACGTGAATTTAACTTAGAGAGAAACTTGATCCAAAACTTGACGTGAATTTAACTTAGAAACTTGGTGCAAAACTTGACGTGAATTTAACTTAGAGAGAACTTGATGCAGAACTTGACGTGAATTTAACTTAGAGAGAAACGATGCAAAACTTGACGTGAATTTAACTTAGAAACTTGATGCAAAACTTGATGTGATTCTTATCATGGGAAGGGAATTAACTTTACTTACATAATTACTGAAACCTAAGAGATTAACTTAAACCTTACTTTAAAATTCACTTATTAAACCATACTTTGGAATTCGCCTATAAAACCTTACTTTGGAACTTACTTATTAAACCATACTTTGATATTTTCTTAAACCTTTCTTATTTACTTAAACCTTACATATTTACTTAAACTTTACTTCGAGATTTACTTATTAAACCTCGCATATTTACTTAGCCTTGATTGTACCGCGGAAACTGACCTTGTATTTTTTCCTTTCACGGTAACTTGATTTTATTTTCAAGTTTTATTTGGCACGAGTAAGATTAATGTTCTTGTCATAACTACTGATAAGGAGGCTGACTTTTTTTGTTATATTCGTTGGACTGTAATAATAGATGTTTTTTTCTTGTTTTTGTTCATGTTGTTGTTGTTGACGATGCTGTTGTTGAAACTAATGTCTAATGCAGTGTTTCTTAAACTTTTTTGTGCAGCGGACCCCTTTTATTAAAATTACTCATGTAGCGGACCCTTTATTATTATAATTTTATTATATTAAATTACTTCCATCCCAATGTGACTTAGCCACTGTAAAAAGCCATCAGGATTTGGTGCTACAAAAATAGGAATTTATGACGTTTTGGCCGAAAATTTGACTGAAATCGATATTAAAAATTATCCTGCGGACCTTTGAAGACCCAAGAAACACTGGTCTAATGCTTCGTTTTGCTTTTTTAAATTCATAGGTTTTGGTAAGGGAGGAATTATGGGTAGTAAATATTGATGCTGTTTTGTTTTTTTGCTGTTAAGATCAAAGGCTTCATAAAGGATCTGTGTAGTTAGTAAGATATTGACTTTATTTTGCTGCTAAATCCATATGCTTAACAAATGAGAAACTGTAGGTACTGGAATATTGCTGATGTGGTTTACTATTATTAAGTTTATAGGTTTATTAAGGGAATTGTAGGCTGTTAATCTGTTACCGTGGATATTAACCCATCCGCTGTGATTGGCTTTCACTGGTAGCCTGGTAACATATAGTCTCAGGTCTTTCTCTGCTTCAGTGTTGGATTGTGAAGTGTTTCCTATGTGGTATTGGTATGCTGGATGTCCCTTCACTGGTAGCCTAGTAACATATAGTCCCAGGTCTTTCTCTGCCTCAGTGTTGGATTGTGAAGTGTTTCCTATGTGGTATTGGTATGCTGGATGTCCCTTCACTGGTAGCCTAGTAACATATAGTCCCAGGTCTTTCTCTGCCTCAGTGTTGGATTGTGAAGTGTTTCCTATGTGGTATTGGTATGCTGGATGTCCCTTCACTGGTAGCCTGGTAACATATAGTCCCAGGTCTTTCTCTGCCTCAGTGTTGGATTGTGAAGTGTTTCCCATGTGGTATTGGTATGCTGGATGTCCCTTCACTGGTAGCCTGGTAACATATAGTCTCAGGTCTTTCTCTGCCTCAGTGTTGGATAGTGGAGTGTTTCCTATGTGGTATTGGTATGCTGGATGTCCCTTCACTGGTAGCCTGGTAACATATAATAGTCCCAGGTCTTTCTCTGCCTCAGTGGTGGATAGTGGAGTGTTTCCCATGTGGTATTGGTATGCTGGATGTCCCTTCACTGGTAGCCTGGTAACATATAGTCTCAGGTCTTTCTCTGCCTCAGTGGAGTGTTTCCCATGTGGTATTGGTATGCTGAACTTCCCCTCCCAAGTTATATGGCTTTACATTTTTCTTCATTGAATTGTAGCAGCCACTTACTCCTCCACTCCTGTAGCTTGGTGACGTCTTCTCGTAGGTGGTCCGCATCCAAGGGGTTAAGGTGTCTTTGATATATAAAGTCCTTCGTTGTAACAGTTTAGACGCTTTTTCCACTATACCACTTTCTTCTATCCCTTATTCAGTCTTCCACACTAATCAAAACCGTATTCTCCAGTCGTCGATAGGAATTGAATATTCTCTCATTTAGGATCAGAATCTATAGAAACAGGATCACGTGACTCTTATGCGTGGAGTGGAATTTCTAAGGATCGTATTACAAGACATTTCGCTGCCCAAGAACACATATTTAACTAGGCTTTCGTAGGAGTTGTGGTAATTTCCAGGGATAGTTTTATGGTAGTTTGACCCTCCCTCTGTACCGTGAACCTAAAGAAACACTCATTAGAACCCGACTGACCCCCTCTTTGACCTTTAGAAATAGCTGATTTGAGAAGCGAAAGTATCTTATAATACCAACGTAAGTCTCCTCTCCGTTATCAAATCCAATGCTTCATAAGTGGCGAGGTCGTTGTCTTAAGTCATGTATAGGATTGGAATCTCCGTAACGTCCTAATGTCAACCTTTAACTCTCAGTGTGTCCAGAGCCGCATAGCAATTGGCCTCTTCCCTTCAGTTCGAACCCTCCTGCCTCAGCATACTCGCACGCAACGCTGACTGACAAGAAAACAAACTGAATGGAATCGAACCCGAGTCTTATTCGTAAACGTTTCGGCGCCCAACCACGCACACTTTTGCCAAGACTTTCGTATGAGTGGTGGGTCTTTCCGTGGGTGTTTTCATGACCCTGGTGGTAGTCTGACGAAGCTTCCTCACTTCACTGCCTGACACACAAGAGAACGAACTTTAATAATGCGATCTAAGGGACATTTTCTTAAACATTTCGACGCCCACGCGCAAACACATTTTCCAAGGCTTTTGTTTAAGTGGTGGGTCTTTCCGTGGGTAGTTTCATGACCCTGGTGGTAGTCTGACGAAGCTTCCTCACTTCACTGCCTGACACCCAAGAGAACGAACTTTAATAATGCGATCTAAGGGACATTTTCTTAAACATTTCGACGCCCACGCGCAAACACATTTTCCAAGGCTTTCAAGGGAGTGGTGGGCTTTTCCGTGGGTAGTTTCATGACCCTGGTGGTACTTCACTGACTGACACACAAGAGAACGAATTTTAATAATGCGATCTAAGGGACATTTTCTTAAACATTTCGACGCCCACGCACAAACACATTTTCCAAGGCTTTTGTTTAAGTGGTGGGTCTTTCCGTGGGTAGTTTTATGACCATGGTGGTAGTCTGACGAAGATTCTGTAGCATGAACGTGATAAAAACTCATGAGAATCCGTTTTTCTCCTTTGAGGCATTGGGAAAGTTGATATGAGAAGTGTTTGAGGATACGCAACTAAGAGACGCAAAACTGCACCAGTGGATCGTTATACAGACTGAAAGGTGACAGAGAACGAGCGTAACAGCAACGAAGACAAACACACACTTACGTAATAGACTGGAAGGGAGACCAACGAACACAACGAAATTAAGCTAACGAAAAAAAATTCAAAACGAAAGCAAACAAACATATAGAGGAATAGGAAAACAAAGCGACGGGAAACAACGGAAACAAACACAAGCAAGGTAAACAAACAAAAGCAACATCGACAAACAAAGCGCGAAATACGAAAAAAAAAAATCTAACCTCCGTCGTGGGAGCAGAATAAGAATGCAAGTGTATTTTGAAGCGAGCGATGATACACACACACACACACACACACACACACACACACACACACACACACACACGAACACAACTCAAACACAATCACAAGAGACAACAGATGCAACGAGAAATAAACATGACTTATACGTATTGTGTGGACAACCTCGCTCCACCTCCTCCTCTTCCTCTTCCACCTGCTCGTCATTAGCACTTGCATCTCTTCAGGAACGCAACCCCCCCTCCTCCTCCACCCTCCTCTCACCTCCTCCTCCTCCTCAGGCTGTCAGGCAGAATACTAACACCGCAAAGAGGCATCACCATCCATCACTGGTTTGCTCCCTTAATAGCTGACGATCGGCGGACGCGGGGCAAAAATAAGACCGAGAGAAAGAACGACGAGGTTAGTGATTCGTGGAGGTGGTTTTGTTGAATGCCTTGTGTCGCTTTGAGGAATGTTAAGTTTGGGGGGGGGGGGGGGGGGGGTTTTGCGGGGGCTTGTTTTGTTTTGTTTTGTTTTGGTGTTTTTTCCTCTCTTTTCTTCCTCTCTTCTTCCCTATTCCTTCTTCTTCTTCTTCTTTCCCTTCTTTTTTCTTCCTCCTCCTCCTTTTTCTCTCTCCTTCCTTCTTTTTTCTTCCTCCTCCTTCTTCTTCCCTTCTTTTTTCTTCCTCCTCCTTCTTTTTCTCTTCCTTCTTTTTTCTTCCTCCTCCTTCTTCTTCTCTCTCCTTCCTCCTTTTTTTCTTCCTCCTCCTTCTTGTGAATTTTTTTGTGTGTGTTTGAATTTAATGGAAGTATCATAATAAGTTTGCTATTTGCTTTGAGTTAGAATTTCTTGTCTTTTGTTTTCATTACTGCTGTTGGGAATTGTTTGTTTCTTGCTTGCTTGGTTTCTCGTGTTTTTTTTTGTTTGTTTGTTTACATTACACAGTAGGATTAAATAAGTTTGCTATATTTGTTTGTTTTCTGTTCTTTTTTTCCTGCTGTTATTGTTCATCGTATGTTTGTTTGTAATTGTTTGGTTCATGTCTTGTTTTTTTTTGTTGTTGTTGTTGTTGTTTTTACATGGATGCGATAATCAATAACTCTGTCTATTCTGTCAAGGTTGATTTCTTTATTCACTTATCTGTTTGTCTATGTATCTCGTTATCTTGACACACACACACACACACACACACACACACACACACAACTGAAGACGAAAAATACATGCCAATCGTTCTGTGTAGTTCTTTCTTCCTGTCCTCGTGTGGTGGCGTCAGAATGATAATGAAGCGCCGAGTCGATCTTAAATATTAGGTGTTTGGGTGAGGGTTGTTTTTTTCTTCTTGTGTGTCTCGAAATTTGCACCGAGGAATGTTCATAAACTCGCTATCGCTGAATATATTCCGATAGGGTAAACGTGGGTGAGGAGGAGGAGGAGGAGCAGGAAGAAGAGAAAGAGGAAGAATTGGAGGAGGAGGATGAACGAGAGAAAGAGGAAGAATTGGAGGAGGAGGATGAACGAGAGAAAGAGGAAGAATTGGAGGAGGAGGAGGAACGAGAGAAAGAGGAAGAATTGGAGGAGGAGGAGGAGGAACGAGAGAAAGAGGAAGAATTGGAGGAGGAGGAGGAACGAGAGAAAGAGGAAGAATTGGAGGAGGAGGATGAACGAGAGAAAGAGGAAGAATTGGAGGAGGAGGTGGAGGAGGAAAATGGCTAAAGTAAGGATAAGAGAAGAAGAGGGAGGGAACAAGAACAAAAATAAAAGAGAAAAAATATAGAAAAGAAATAAAAGAAAAGAAAAAACAAATGCGAAGAAGAAAAGAATATAAGGAGACGGATAAAACGAAGAATAACAAGACGAACAGCAACAATAAAAGATAAGAGAGGAAGAACAATGATAACAAGAACGAGAATAAGAGAACAACGATGGAGAACAAGAACAACGGCAACAGCAAAAAAGTTACAGGAGAGAAAGAAGAAGAAGAAAGAGAAGAAGAAATAGAACAAAACCAAGAAGAGAGAGAGAGAGAGAGAGAGAGAGAGAGAGAGAGAGAGAGAGAGAGAGAGAGAGAGAGAGAGATATCTTGTCCCACCCCCTAAAGCAAGAAGTTCGCCAGTCTCTCATGCACGTAACCGTCCATTTACATTCTTGCGCGTGCATTTGCTTAACGTTTTGGTGATGACGATGATGGTGATGACGATGGTGGTGGTGACGATGGTGATGGAGGTGATGAGGATGGTGACGCGCGTTTATTTGTGACATTTTTTCTTCTACTTCCTATTTTTACTTTATTTATGAATGTGAAGAAAATTTTGTTCGATTTTTGTTTTCTGTGTGTGTGTGTGTGTGTGTGTGTGTGTGTGTGTGTGTGTGTGTGTGTTAATAGATTGATGTCCAGTAGTAGTAGTAGTAGTAGTAGTAGTAGTAGTAGTAGTAGTAGTTGTATTAAGAAATTTTTATATCGTCTACACTTGAGAGAGAGAGAGAGAGAGAGAGAGAGAGAGAGAGAGAGAGAGAGAGAGAGAGAGAGAGAGAGAGAGAGAGATGCAGACAGACAGACAAACAGACAATGACAGCGCTTAGACGAACTGAATATTCAAAATGTGCTCCAGACGATTCATAAATACATCCTCCTCCTCCTCCTCCTTCGCAGGCGCCTCACACCCGCAGGAGGAGGCAAAGGCCGGCTACAGGTGATCACTTTTACCTGCCTTGTCCATTCTTTTCAATTTATTTATCTCCTGCCTCGCCCACCGCCCCGCAGCCTCCCCCCCTTCCCTCCCCTCCCGCATCCCGACTCGCCGTGTTTTTTCTTGTATTATTTTTATCTTTCTATTCTTTTGGGTTTTTTTTGTATTTTCCGTTTTTTTTTCTTTCTTGTTATTTCTTTCCTTCGTTATCTCGTGTTTTTCCTTTGTTTTATTTTCTCATGTGTTTCTTTGTCACCATTTTTCTTCTTTTCTTTCCTTTTTTCTTCTGATGCCTTTCTCTCCTTTTTCTTCTGTTTATTTTTTCTTTCCCCTTTTTTTCTTTCCGTATTTATATCTTGTCATTCTTTTTGTTTTTCACCCTGCTCGTTCTCTCTCGATTTTTTCTACTACTACTACTCCTACTACTACTACTACAACTACTACTACTACTACTACTACTACTACTACTACTACTACTACCATTACCATCACTACCACCACCACCACATCTCTCACTAGAACCATTCCCCCTCCATCCCACACACACCCACCTTCCCCCCCACCCACCCCCACCCCCCACCCCACACACACCATTCAATCCCCCTTTCTTATCACCGGCCCAACATTGCTATTCCACCCACCGCACCGATAACAATGTCCGATAAATAACGCAGCCGAAGAGGATCAAGTCGCCTCCACTCATGATTAAATGCCGTACCCTTGCGCCTATCGGGGTTGCGCGCGCCGCCTCCGCCTTCACTAATGTTGCCGCTGTTAAACAAGTGATTAGAATGCGCTATGCAAATACAACAGACATCGATATCGACTTTTATTATCATGGCTGTCAGCACCTCAGCCCCACGCCGCGAGGCGGGGATGGACGAGGGGGAGGGAGAGAAAGGGAAGGAGAAGAGGGAAGAGGAGGGGTAGAGGGGAAGAGAGAGAGAGGTAGAAAGAGAGGGAGGTAGAACAGGAGAAATGGAGGAAGGGAAAGGAAAGGAAAGGAAAGGAGGGAGTGAAAGGAAAGGAGAAGAGGGAGGAGGAGGGGTAGAGGGGAAGAGAGAGGTAGAGAGAGAGGGAGGTAGAACAGGAGAAATGGAGGAAGGGAAAGGAAAGGAAAGGAAAGGAAAGGAGAGGAGGAAGTGAAAGGAAAGGAGAAGAGGGAGGAGGAGGGGTAGATGGGAAGAGAGAGAGAGAGGTAGAGAGAGAGGGAGGTAGAACTGGAGAAAGGGAGGTATGGGAGGGAGATAGCGAGAAACAGGAAGGGAAAAGAGAAAGAGGTAGAGAGAGAGGGAGGTAGATCTGGAGAAAGCGAGGAAGGGAGGTATGGCAGGGAGATAGCAAGAGAAAGGAAAGAGAGAGAGGTAGAGAGAAGGGGTAGAGGTGGAGAGAGAAAGGAAGGGGAGGAGAGGGAAAGTTGGGTATTAAGATATATAGATAGACAGACAGACAAATAGATAGGCAGACAAAAGAGCAGGCATCCATTTAGACAGATAGACAAACAGACAGACGGACAGAAAGATAGAAATTTAGACAGCTAGACAGACTTAACACAACCACTTACATTCAAAGAGGTAGAGAAAGAGAGACAAAGAACCAAACATGAGATAACAATGAGAAAGAGAAAAACAGAAAACCAAACAGACTGAAATGAGAGAGAGAGAGAGAGAGAGAGAGAGAGAGAGAGAGAGAGAGAGAGAGAGAGAGAGAGAGAGAGAGAGAATTAGACAGAAATTAAAAAGAAACAAACAGACAATCAGATAAAAATAAGACAGGATAAAACAACAACTTTCTAACCAAATCAAAAGTTTCCAATATAACAAAACCAAAAGCAAACACGAAAATATTTATAAAAACAACAACAGAATAACTAAAACCAATCTGACCTAATCTAACCTAACCTAACCTAAAACCAATCTAACCTAACCTATCCTAACCTAACCTAAAACCAATCTAACCTAACCTATCCTAACCTAACCTAAAACCAATCTAACCTAACCTATCCTAACCTAACCAAACCTAAAACCAATCTAACCTAACCTATCCTAACCTAACCAAACCTAAAACCAATCTAACCTAACCTATCCTAACCTAACCAAACCTAAAACCAATCTAACCTAACCTAACCTAACCTAACCCAAGCCAAGCCAAGCCACATCAACCGCTTCACACCTGGACTAACCTCAGCAGATTCGCGTCAGGTGAGCATCATATCTTCCCTCTTCCTCCTCCTCTTCCTCCTCCTCCTCGCCGACAGGAGCAATTATAGCTGCTATTAATATGCGGAGGAGAGCACCACGAGACGTAATCTTCCTCGACCTGCTTCTGTCCCTGTCGCAACAATTATCAGCAGGAGCAGGGAAGCAGGGAGGCGCTCTCTCTCTCTTCAGCTATCTCTCTCTTTGTTTCTCTTTTGTTCCTCGATCCTCTCCCCATTCCTCTTTCTCTCTTTCTTTTTTTTTATCTTCCCTACTGTGTCCCTTCCTTCCTTCTTTTCTCAGTCATTCTTTCTCGCCATTCCTCTCTATATCTTCTTATTTTTTCTCGTGGGGTGGTGGTGGTGATTTTGGGGTATGGTGATAGTGATGGTGGTGGTGATGGTGATGGTGGTGGTGGTGGTGATGGTTGTGGTGGTGGCGGTGGCGATAGTGGTAGTGGTGGTGATGGTGGTAGTGGTGGTGATGGTGATGGTGGTGGCGGCGGTGGTGATGGTGGTAGTGGTGGTGGTGGTGATGGTGGTAGGGAAGGATATATGACTTTTAATAGTAGTTGTAGTAGTGGTAGCAAGAACGATGGTGGTGGTGGTGGTGGTGGTGGTGGTGGTGATGGTGGGGTATGGTGATAGTGGTGGTGGCGGTGGTGGTGGTGATGATGGTGGTGGTGGTGGTGATGGTTGTGGTGGTGGCGGTGGCGATGGTGGTGGTGGTGGTGATGGTGGTAGTGGTGGTGATGGTGATGGTGGTGGTGGCGGCGGTGGTGATGGTGGTAGTGGTGGTGGTGGTGATGGTGGTAGGGAAGGATATATGACTTTTAATAGTAGTTGTAGTAGTGGTAGCAAGAACGATGGTGGTGGTGGTGGTGGTGGTGGTGGTGATGGTGGTAGGGAAGGATATATAACTTTTAATTTTAGTTGTAGTACTGGTAGCAAGAACGATGATGGTGGTGGTGGTGGTGGTGGTGGTAGTGGTGGTGGTGGCGGTGATGGTGATGGTGGTGGTGGTGGTAGTATGACACGAAGAGGTTATCGAGAATGCCAAACTTCAACAAGCGACGATAAAACTTCCCTTTGACTTTTGTTTCGCATTTTTTAGAACCGAATCTCTTTCCAACATCATTATTATTTTCCGACTTTGTATCCGTTCTCGTTTTCTCTGTGTTATTGTTTAAAGAAAATGGGTCTGGCTTGTCTCTTTTTCTTCGCTCCGTTATGAAGGTAGAGATTTTGTTGTTGTTGTTGTTCTTACCGCGATGATTATTTCTGGTTTGGAAGTAACAGGAAGAACTTTAAGACTGACAATATTGATAAGAGAATAAAACCACGAACAAGATGAAAAAAATAGAAGAATGAGAAAAAAAATATGATGACGGTGAAGAAAAAGAATTATATGAAAACAGAAATAAAAGACGGCGAAGAAGAAGCAAACAGAAAAAAAAGTAGAAAAAAAATAAGTAAAGATTGATGTTAAAGAAAAATTAGAAGAATAAGATGAAGACGAAACAAATAGAAACGAAGAAGGAAACAGAGGATGAAAATAACCATGTGAAGAAAAAGATCAAGAAAATATAAAAGAACCCCAGCATATAAAAATCACACAGCCAAAAAAAAAAATATAGAAAAAAAAACGAAATATAAAACGAGGGAAGAGAGAAAATAAGTAACGAAGCAAGAACAAAAAATAACAAAAATATATATAACAAATCCTCTCACTAAAAACAAAATACCATCGCCGTCAAATATAAACACACCCAAGACGCTAACAACTTCCCAATAGACCCTAAAACCCCGCATTGATACCAGTACTGTCATTATTGGAAGGTTATCGGCGGCCGGGGTCTGGTAACAACTCAATCACAGGGCAGACAGGTGTGAAAATGGTGATGGTGGTGGTGATGGTGGTGATGAGGGGGGTGGTGGTGGTGGTGATGGTGATGAGGGGGGTGGTGGTGGTGGTGGTGATAAACTGTAATGGTGGTGATGATTGTGGTGCTGGTGGTGATGGTGATGGTGGTTTTTTTTCCGGCAGTGGAGGAAGAGGAAGAGGAAGAGGAGGAGGAGGAGGAGGAGGAGGAGGTTCGCGTGTTGTCCCTTACGATTAGACTGATATTCTTCCCTCCTTCTTCCTCCTCCTCCTCTTCCTCTCCCTCCTCCTCCTCTTCCTCTCCCTCCTCCTCCTCCTCCTCCTCCTCGTCCAATTTTTCACTTTTATATTCTTTCATTTTTCTTCTATTTCTTCTCCCTGTAACATTTGGTCGCTTTTTCTCCCTTTTCTTCTCTTTTCTTCCCCCTTTTCTTCTCCATTTCTCTATTAATTCGTCTCTTTTCCTTCTTTCTCTCCTTTTTTTTACTCATCTTTTTCGTCAGCTTTTTCTTCTTTCCTTCCTTCTAGATTCCGTTTTTTCTCCCCATTTCATCACTTTTCCTCCCTCTCCTTCCTCCCTTTTTCCCCGTTTCTTCCCTTTTTCTCCCCATTCCATCAGTCCTCATCCCTTTCTTCCTCCCTTCTCCCTCCCTTTTTCCTCCCTTTCCCTCCCTTTTCCTGCCTTTCCCTCCCTTTTCCTCCCTTTCCCTCCCTTTTTCCTCCCTTTATCCTTCCTTCCTCAATTTGCCCTCCCTTTATCCTTCCTTCCTCCCTTTTCCTCCCTTTATCCTTCCTTCCTCCCTTTATCCTTCCTTCCTCCTCCCTTTTCCTCCCTTTTTCCTCCCCTTTGATCACTTTTCCTCACTTCCCTTCCACCATATGCCTCCCTTTGTCGCCTGTCACACCATTTCCTGATCTACTCCCCATCTACCCCCCCCCCTTCCTCTCCCTCCCTTCTCTCCCTTACCTTACCGTGACCAGCCGTATCTCTCTTCCTCCCTTTCCTCCCCTCCCTGTGTTCATCCATGCCTTCCGTGTCTCCCTCTCCCTTATCTCTCTCCCTCCCTTGTAACATCCTCTCCTCCCCTCTTCCTCCTCCCTTCTTCCTCCTCCTCCTCCCTTCACCCCTTAACCCATGAAGTGAACACCAATGTGATGCTTCCCCTCATCAATGAAGGGATGACTTACGCCCCTTATGTCTTTTGTTAAGGGGAGGAGGAAGAGCAGGAGGAGGAGGAGGAGGAGGAGGAGGAAGAGTGTGATAGAAACTGGTGGCAATATGTAAGCAAGAGAGAGGAAGATGATAATGAAGAGGAGAAAGGGAAGGGAAAGAGGAGTGAGGAGAAGGAGAAGGAGACGAAGGATTGGGAAAGAAGAGAAGAGATACTGGTGATATGTAAGGAAGAGGAAAGTTATAATGAAGAAGAGAGAGGGAAAAGAAAGAGGAGGAGGAGGAGGATAGGTGAGGAAGATAAGAAGAGATACTTGTGATGTGTAAGGAGAAAGAAAGCTAATAATGATAAAGATAGACTAAAGAAAATGGTAGAAAGAGGAGGAGGGAGAAGAAAAAGAAGGAGGGAGGAGAAAGAGAAAAAGGGAGGAGAAAAGAAAGAGGGAGGAGAAAAAGAGGAGACAAGCGAAAAAAGAGACAGGAGATAAAGTGTGATAAAAGAAAAGCTAAAAAATGGTAAAAGTGGAAAAGAGAAAGAAGAAGGGAAAAAGGAGATAAGGAAGATGATAGTAAAAGTGTGTTAGATAAAAATAAGAAGAAAAGAAGAAGAAGAAAAACAAGGAAGTGAAAAGAAACCAAGACGAAAATAGAAGGAAAAATATATAAAAGGAAAGGAAGAGGAATGAAAGACGGGGAAAAACATAGATAAAAATAGCGAAAGAAAGGAAGAAGAAGCGAGGAATAGAAAGACGGAAGTAAAGAAGAATGAATAACACCAAGGGAAAAATAGATAACGGAGAGAAAGAGAGCAATAAAAATAATTAGAAGATAGAGAGAAAAGGAAGAAGCTAGGAATGGAAACAGAGACGGAAGAAGAACAAATAACAAACCAAATAAAGAAGAGTAAAAGAAAGGAGGATAAAGATAGGAATAGAAAGAGAGATAAGAAGAATGAATAACAAGAAAAAGAGGACTAAAGAAATATACAAGAAGCTGTTGATGAAAAAAAAAGTCGTAGGAGGACTCAGGAAGAAAATAAAGAAAAGAGTAAAAGAAAAAAAGAGAAAATATAGGTAATTAAGAAAGGTGAGAGAGGAACACACGCAGGTAGAGAGGAAAATAACCCTTCATTAGAACACCTTTTATGGGATCGATGACCTTCAGTGCCTGGGGTCAGTGTTGGATCCCCTTCCGTGGCACACACACACACACACACACACACACACACACACACACAAACAGACACACATATCCAGACAGTGACCTCCGAACAGACAGAAAACGTAGAAGATTGACAGACACACAAACTTACAGACGAACTAACTACCAAACAGACAGACAGACAGACAGACAGATACACAGAAGAACTAGTAAAACAGACACACAGACCAACCAACACAGACGCACGAACTACCAGTCAGACAGACAGATAAACAGACAAGGTAGTAAAAAGACAGACAAAAAGAAAAAAATAAGAAAAGAAGGAAAAAACTGGAAAGAAGTGAATGAATAAACGAAGGAAGAGGGACGAAGACATTAAACAGACAGACGAACAGACAGACAGACAGACAGACAGGATCATAAGCGTGCTCCTCGTCTCTCCCATTCACCGCCGACTGATCGAATTTTCACGCGCTAAACGACCCAATGACGAGGAGCTGAGCGTGACCAATTGATTTCCGTGGTGAGGCGAGGGGAGAGAGAGAGAGAGAGAGAGAGAGAGAGAGAGAGAGAGAGAGAGAGAGAGAGAGAGAGAGAGAGAGAGAGAGAGAGAGAGAGAGAGAGGAGAGGTAGGGGGTCTCTCATTTTAGTAAACTTTTTTTTATTTTCTTGAGACATAAAAAGAAAAAAAATTAGAGAGGGGAGTTTCTCATTTTAGTATTTTTTTATATTTTATTAAGACATAAAAAGAAAAAGAAAAAAATTGATAGCATATAAAGAGAAATTGATCAGTTGGAAAGGTGAAATTAAAAGATAGATAGATAGTTAGTTAGATACATAGATAGATAGATAGATAGATACATAGATAGATAGATAGATAGACAAAGAGAGATAGAGAGAGAGATGTAGAAAAAATAAATAAAACGGAAAAAAGAAATATAGAATGAATTGAAGAACGAAACCAAAAAAGAAATGAATGGAGAGAGCGAAGAGGAACTAAAGCAGAAGAGTAAAAAGAGAGGAAGAGGAGGAGGAGGAGGAGGTGCATTTCTCTTCCTCCTCTTCCTCCTCCTCCTCCTCCTCCGCCATGCACACACCAGGCCGCGAAGGTGTAAACACGAGTCGAGGCCTTCGTTTAACATATACTTTTTCTCACCTGCCTCGCGCTCACCTGAGGAGGACGCGCAGGTAGACAGGCAGGTGAGGAGGAAAAGAGGAGGAAAGTAGGGAAGAAGAGGAAAGTTGTGAAGGAGGAGGAATGGATGGAAAGTAGATAGGGGAGGAGAAAAGGAGAGAAAATGCACTGAGGGGTGAATGGAATGGAGAGGAGAGGGGAAAGAGAGGAAAGGTGAGGATGGGAAAGAAGGAAGAAGAGGAAAGTTGTGAAGGAGGAGGAATGGATGGAAAGTAGATATGGGGAAAGAGAGGGAGAGAAGATGCCCTGAGGGGTGAATGAAATGGAGAGAAGAGGGGAAAGAGAGGAAAGGAGAGGAGGGGAGAAGAGGATAGTAGTGGAGGATGAAGGGGTGGAAAGTAAAAGAAAAAGAGGAAAGAGAAGGAAAGAAGATGCATCGAGGGATGAATGAAAAGGAGGGAAGCAGAGAAGAGGGGAAAAAGAAAGGAACAGAGACGGAGGTAGAAGGAAAAATGAATGAGAATGAAAGGAGAGAGAGAGAGAGAGAGAGGAAAAGAAGAAGGAAGGAAAAGGAGAATAGCATGAAAGAATGGAGAGGAAGAGAGGAAGAAGAATGAAAAGATAGATAGAAAGGAGAGGAAGGAGGAAAGGGAGAAAAAGAAGGGAAAGAGAAAAACTGAATGAGAATGAAAGGAGAGAGAGGGAAAAGAAGAAGGAAAAGGAGAACATGAAGGAATGGAGAGAAAGAAAGGAAGAAGAAAGAAAAGATAGATAGGAAGGAGGAAAGGCAAGGAAAGGGAGGAAAAGAAGGGAAAGAGAAAAACACGTAGGAAAGGTAAAGGAAGGGAGAGGAGAGAAGGAGAAGCAAGGAGGGAAAGGAAAGGGAGGAAGAGAAATAGGGAGAAGGAGGGAAGGAGGGAGGAAAGTCAAGAGGAGAAGGCTGAGTGGAGGAAAAAAATAAAAACAAAAATAAAGAGAGGGAAGGAGAGGAGGAGGAGGAGGAGGAGGAGGAGGAGGAGATAAAAAAGTGGAAGGGCAAAGCAGTAAACATGAGAGACAGGAATGAGTGAGAGAGTGAGTGAGTGAGTGAGTGAGAGAGTGAGAGCGATAGGAGAGAGAGGGGAGAGTGGAATGAGAAACGTCAAGAGAGAGAGAGAGAGAGAGAGAGAGAGAGAGAGAGAGAGAGAGAGAGAGAGAGAGAGAGAGAGAGAGAGAGAGAGAGAGAGAGAGATGAAGAGCGGATGAGGAAGGTAGGTAGGCAGGTAGGAAGAGGGAGAGGGAGGGAAAAAGAGAGATAGAGAGGGGGAGAAAAACCGACCGAGAGAGGGAGAGAGAGGCAGGGAGGGAGGGCAGGTGAGAGAGTGACTGATGACGGGAGGGAGAGAGAGGGAGGGAGAGAGGGAGAGAGAGAGAGCGAAAGAGGGAGAGGTGAAAGTCAGTCATGAGTGAGAATCGATTTTTCAGTGTATAAGAGGGATGATACTCACGTTAAGAGAATTATGTAGAGTTGACAGAACCGAGAGGGGAGAGGAGGGAGAGGGAGAGAGGGTAAGGAAGAGGAGAGACGTGGGAGAAAGAGGGAAGAGGAGAAAAGAGGGATGGGAAAGCAGGGAAAGAGGAAGGAAGAGGGGGGAAACAGGAGAGAGTGGGAGGATAGAGAAGGGGGGAGAGGGGAAAGTAAGCAGGGAGGAAGTGAGGGGAAAGAGGATAAATAAAGATGAGAGAAGATCGGAAATGAAAGAGAGAAAGAGAGAAGGAATGGGGGAGAGAGGAAGAATGGGAAGGGAGAGGGAGAGAGAGTGGAGAGAAAGTATAATGATAAAGGAGGATTAAAAAGAGGATAGGAGATAGGATAGGATAGGATGGGATAGGATAAAGAGATAAGAAGAAAAGGAATAAGAGGAGAAAGAGAGGGAGAGAAAGCAATGGGAAAGAGAAGGTAAAGAAAAGGAAGTGTAAGAGAGAAGAGGGAACGGGAAGATAGAAGAGGGAGGAAGAATGGAAGTGAGAGAAACAAAAGGAGAAGAGAGGGAGGAAATAAATATAGGTGATGGAGAGGAGACGAAAGGTGAGGGGAACAAGGGAAGAAAGGAGGAGGAGGAAATGAGGGGAAAGGAAGGGAGGGGAGAGGAAGAGGAGGGAGGGGCAGCTGAATATATGGGTGGGAGAAATCTGAGGAAAACAAAAGGGAAAGAAAAGGAGAAAAGGGAGATAGGGAACGAAGAGAAAGCAAGGAAAAGAAGGAAAGAGAAGGGATGGATGGAGGACGGACGGGAAAGTATACGAGAAAGAAAAGGGACAGAAAGAGAGACGGAAGGGAGGGTAGGAGAAGGGATGGAAAAGGAAGGAGAGAGAGGGATAAAGATTAGAAGATAGAAGAATGTTGTTAAGGATAATAATATGAATGAGAGGAAGAGGAGGAGTGAAGGGCTGATGGATGAGATGAGACAAGGGGATGATGGGAAAGGAAGAGAAATGAAAGAAGATAAAAGGAGGAAGATAAGATTGATGTAGATAGGGATAGAAAGATAGAATGGTGATAAAAGATGAAATGAATGAGACAGAGGATGAGAGATGAAAAGAAAGGCAAGGAAGACATTGAAATATATATAAAAGTAAATACATTAGATAATTATACAATCAAATAAAGAGGGAATTAAAATGAACGATACAGGAAAACAACGATGAATAATTTAAACTAGAGAAAAGAAAAAAAAAGAATTAATATCCAATTAAATACAAATAAAGGATGGAATACAAAGATAAAATCGAAAAAATAAATTAATAAACGAAATGAATAATAGATGGAGATAAAGAAATATATGATAAAGAAAATAATAAGTTACGAATAATTATGTTAAAATCTTTCACACACACACACACACACACACACACACACACACACACACACACACACACACGGCTCCCGCTCCGCCCATGTACGTAAAAATGGTCAATTAGTAAACTCTTCCTCGGATTACCTGGAAAATACGTACACAGGCAGGTAATAATTGTGTGTGTGTGTGTGTACCTGTGTGTGTGTGTATGTGTGTGTGTGTGTGTGAGAGAGAGAGAGAGAGAGAGAGAGAGAGAGAGAGAGAGAGAGAGAGAGAGAGAGAGAGAGAGAGAGAGAATGGGGGGGGGGGGAGGCAGGTGTGAGGGAGACAGCGGTTGTGGGTTGTATTGTTAGCTCGGTGGATAGGACAAAAGAGAGCACGTGACCCCTTCCACACACACACACACACACACACACACACACACACACACACACACACACACACACACATATATATCCTCACCCCCCCCCTCTCTTCCTCCTCTCCCACCCACCCACCCACACACACAGTCATACGAATTTGTCCCCTCACGATAAATACCCCAATAATTGTTTTGCCGCCGATAATTCGCTTAATAAACCAACAATTACAGAACATAAATAAAGACTCGATTCGAAATAAAGATAAAACTCAAACACGGATAAATATGTGTGTGTGTGTGTGTGTGTGTGTGTGTGTGTGTGTGTGTGTTTATTTACATTTAAGGGGACAATAATATTACTGTTTGGTCTTCCTCCTTACTCTCTCCCTCTCTCTCCTTCCTTCCTCCTTCCTCTCCTTCCTCCTTCCTCTCTCCTTCCCTCTCTTCCTCCCTCTCTCCTTCCCTCCCTTCCTCCCTCTCTCCTTCCTCCCTCTCCTTCCTCCCTCCTCCTCCTCCTCCTTCCTCCTCCCTCCTCCTCCTCTCCCTCCTCCTCCCTCTCCACACATATAAATCCCTCCTAAGTATACAGCTCCTTGAACACCAGTAGTAGTAGTAGTAGTAGTAGTAGTAGTAGAAATGGTAGTAGTAGTAGGTCAATTTTATTACTATTCACATTTGATTCCGGTTTTAGTGTACTCAAAATATATTCTCCTTTTCATCGTTATTTTTTTCATCCATATCGCAATGTTCAGTTCTTTTTTATAATTCTAGACTGGAGTATCTTAATGAATAACTAGTTTTTTTTCTCTTTCCTGGCTCACCCAAATCACTCGCTTCTGATAACTATATACGAATGAATGAATAAAGAAATAGAATAAATGATAACCGTCTGTATCTTTCTTTTATCGATAACTGAAAATTTGACGGTGATAAAGAAATGAAGAACATGCTGAGAAGAAATAAAAATAAATATAAAAATAAATACAAAAACAAATAAATAATGATAATAGATAACATACTATAGCAACAAGAAATAAAATGATAATGAAAAATAAATAAATGATAATAATAGATAACAAATAACAACAAGAAATAAAATGATAATGAAAAATAAATAAATGATAATAATAGATAACATATAGCAACAAGAAATAAAATAATAATGAAAAATAGATAAATAATAATATCGATAACATATAGCAACAAGAAATAAAATAATAATGAAAAATAGATAAATAATAATATCGATAACATATAGCAACAAGAAATAAAATAATAATGAAAAATAAATAAATAATAATATCGATAACAAATAGCAACAAGAAATAAAATGATAACTACCCGCATCATTCTTATCCGCGGTCGTAACTCAACAGCCCGCGACAGTAAACGTGACAGACACACTCAGGGGGGGATTAAAATAACGTTGTGGCGATAAACGTTTCGTAATAAAGGCGGGGCGAGGGCGATATCGTGACGGCTTCTTATCAAACGCCGGCGATAAATACACTCCACAATAAAACGATATCGCTGGAATCAACAACAACAGCAACAACAACAAAAACAAGCGGCGTGCGTTTTCTGTCTTTCTCTTTCCGCTGCGTGATAGAAAACGGGAAGGGGACTGCTGCGGGAAAGAACGCTGATTTTATGTGGAGAGGTAGCCTATAATAGTACGTTTTCTGTCTCCGGTGTGTGATAGAAAATGGGATGTGACTGCCGACGGAACAAATGCGTAGGTGATATAGAGAGTTAACTTAGTACTCTTGTCTCTCATTTTTGTTTTAAGTTAAGGTCGGTATTCACAGACACTCATACAGAATAACTATTTCCAGATGTTTTAAAAGTGTTCTCATCAGTTTGTTTCCCTTTTTGTCACGTTCATGAGCTTTGTCAGCCTACCACCAGGGGCAAAAAACTAAATGTGCGTGCTTGGGCGCCGAAACGGGTACGAATACGGCCCAAAAGTCCCTGAAGTTACGATTAGTTTCCAAAGTGTATTCGTCCATGTGAAGTTAGTGACAGCTGAAGTTTTTGCCGCCAGTTTCAGCCAACGATAGTTCACTCTTCACAATAAAATAACTTTGCTGGAATAATTAACTTACGGCGTACGTTTTCTGTGTTTCAATCTCGAGCGTGATGGAAAACGGGAAGGAGTTTGCCGCTAAAAAGAACTTGAAGGTTATGTTTAGCGGTGGAAGACTTTATAGCCTGTCTCTATGGTTGTAGGGGGCAGCACCTAATACATATCAGTCTGTCTGTCTGTCTGGAGCTACCGACTTGACTCCTTACAGACGGGCTGCATATTTTCCTTTTCTTCTATCTTTAGGTTGACGGATAATGCCTGTCTCCATGGTGTAGGTACTTTATATTATTTTGGTTCAACTGGGCGATATTTTTTTTCTTGTTGGTTCTCCCGATTATTGATTGTTGATTTTCTTATACTTCATTATCTTTGTCGTCGTCTTCGTCTTCAGATAACACTTTTTTTTTCTTCCTCGTATGTAATTATTAGTTATTATCATTATCATCGTCATGTTTATTGCTGCTCCACGTCACCATCGCCGCCGCATCACCAAGGTGGCGGCGGCGGCGGCGGCGATGCTCCACGGGCGTGTATGGCGCGGAACACCTGGCGCGCGGGTCACCAACTTTTGGGGACCGGGGAAGTAAAGCAGAAATAATAATAATAATGATAAGAAGAAGAAGAAGAAGAAGAAGAAGAAGAAGAAGAAGAATGGAAAAAAAGAGAAAGATAGCGAATGTGTGATATTATCGTCTCCTCCGTTCTCGTAATTCAATCCTTTTCGTTTTGTTTAATTTTCGATTTTCTGCTTCTTACTCGAACGCTGTCTTTCACGTGTGGTTGAAACTTGATGCATGTGATGATGAATAATGACCGTAATAATAATAAAATATATATACGTATTTTTGTTTTTTGTTTTTTTTATTTACTTATCAATACAAACTGGTGACGGCCAAACCCAAACTGTCACACGATAATTGGATGCCTATCACTGTTCACAAAAAATATATATAACAGACATTGTTCGCTGCAAGAAGAAACAGCGTACGGAAATAATGATAAGTCCATCGTGACATTAACCCCTTGACTGCGGATTTCCTACAAGAAGACATCATCAAGCTACAGGAATGGAGCAATAAGTGGCTGCTACAATTCAGTGAAGAAAAATGTAAAGTCCTGCACCTTGAGAGAGGAAATCCAGCACACCAATACCACATGGGAAACACTCCACTATCCACCACAGAGGCAGAGAAAGACATGGGACTATATGTTACCAGGCTACCAGTGAAGGCGAAATCCGTGCCAATCGCAGCGGACGGGTTAAGAGTTGTGATATGTTTCAACTCGCATATTCATTTTAGCGACCATCGCAAAAAATCACATGTAAAGGCAGCAGCGAGTAAGTAATAGGAATAAAAGTAAAAATAGTAAAGATAATAATAATTGCGTACTTTCATATCACTGTTACTGTCTTTGCGTCACTATAAAAAAAGCTTGTGTTTCCCCTCGACGACGACGCTGCCCCGAGAATGAGAGAAAATGATAAGGAAGAAAGAATAGAGAGAAATGATAAAGGAGAAGAATGAAGAGAAAATGATAAAGGAGAAGGATGGAGAGAAAATGATACAGGAGAAGAATGAAGAGAGAATGATAAAGGAGAAAGATGAAGAGAAAATGATAAAGAGAAGAATGAAGAGAAAAGGATAAAGGAAAAGGGTGAAGAGAAAATGATAAAGGAGAAGAATGAAGAGATAAATAAAGGATGAAGAAAAAATGATAATGGAAGGATGAACAAGAAATGATAAAGGAGAAGGATAAAGAGATAAATAAAGGAAAGAAAGGAAGATAAAATAATAAAAGAAAAGAATGAAGAGAAAAATATTAAGAAGAAAGATAAAGAGAAAGTGGTAAAGAGAAGACTGAAGAGAAAATGATAAGGGAGAAGGATGAAGAGAAAAACAAAAGAGAAACGCGTCCCCGCGCCAACCTCGTGTGTGGACAGACTATGAGTTACACCGTTTTTTCGTGTAACATTCGTGGATCGTGTGTCGGGGAGATGTCGTCTAGTATTTCATGATTATAATTTTTTTCTTAACATTAATGGCTACAATTTTGCGGTGTGTCGAGAAGCCGGCAAAGGCGCGTCTCCTAATACTTTTAACGCGGGAAATGGTAGACCGATGATAACGATGACGGAATGAAGAAGACGAAGAAGAGAAAGAAGAAGGAGAAAAAGAAGAAGACGAAGAAGAAGAGAAAGAAGAAGGAGAAAAAGAAGAAGACGAAGAAGAAGAGAAAGAAGGAGAAAAAGAAGAAGGGAAAGGGAAAGATGATAAAAAGAAAAAAGTAGAAGACAAGAAGAAAGATTGATTAAACGAAAAGTAGAAGAGAAAGTATCACGAAGATAACAACAATGATAATGATAATAATAATGATGATAAGAATAATGATAATAAGCGCAATAATATTTTTAGTGTTATTATTATTATTTTTATGATCATTATTATTAGTAGTATCATTAGTATTACATTTAAACCATCATCATCATCATCATCATCATCATCATTATTTTCCGAGCATAACGCTGAGGTAAACACATAAATTTTAAACAAGTGTTGACAACAAACCCCGCCATCATTATACCCCGCACTGATATTACACACACACACACACACACACACACACACACACACACACGCACGCGCACACACGTACATAAATGTGCTCACGCTGTTCACATGACCTGCCGATGTGGAAAGAAAAAGGATATTATTATTATTATTATTATTATTATTATTATTATTATTATTGTTGTTGTTGTTGATACGGGAAAGCGGAAAAGGAAGAGATAGGGAGCACTGAGAAAGAGCTATTAAAAGGGAAGTGAAAAGAAGTAATAAATGTTGAGAGAGAGAGAGAGAGAGAGAGAGAGAGAGAGAGAGAGAGAGAGAGAGAGAGAGAGAGAGAGAGAGAGAGGTCCCCGCCCCCCCTCCCCTTCAATCACAGAAAAAGACGAAATCGGCCTCAGAATGACAGAAACTCACATTGAAGTCTGAAATTCTCACGATAATTCTCAAGAAAATAATAATAGTAGCTGAGAAAAATATATATTGCATTGTATTTGAGGAGGAGAAGGAGGAGCAGGAGGAGGTCGAGTTTGAAAGCACAGGTGAAGGAAAATGTAAAGTATAGATAGATTGAAAAAGAGACGTAGAAAAATAAAGATAAAGATAAAAGATAAAGAAGAAGATAGGAAAAGAAGAAGAAGAAAAGGCAGCAACGAATAGAGGGGAAGAGATTGACGCTAAACCTCCAGCATCATCACACCGCATAAGAGGAAGAAGGAAGGAAAGGACAGACAAGGAGGAAGGAAACATGGAAGAAAAAGAAAAGGAAAAGAAGAAAAATAGAAGACATAAAGAAAGATTAATTAAAACGAAAAGTAGAAGAAAAAATAACACGGGAATTAACAGGAGGAGGAGGAGGAGTAAGAGGAGAAGGAGGAGGAATAAGAGGAGCAGGTCTTTCACACAGGTAAGCGGCCCAGTACTCTCACCTGCGCGGCTAATGAGGTGGACTGAGAGGTCATGAGCCAATTTTAAACACTGCAATTATTATTATCCCGGCCAAGGGCGCTAACTTTTATCTTTTTTTTCTTTTTTTAGATTAATTTTTTACATATATTTTATTATTTTGCTTATCGATTTTTTTTTTCCTTAACTTTTATCATTTATTTTATATATGAATTTTGCCTTTACTTTTTTCTCTTTCATTTTGTTGTTGTTTTTATGTTTTGTTTTTTTTCGTCTACCATTTTTTTGTCATATTTTTGTTTTGTTTTTTTCGTTTCCATTTTTTGTTTCTTTTTCATATATTTTTTGCCTTTAGTTCTTTTCATAAATTTTAAGTTTTTGGTGATTTGATGGGCTGTCTTTCTTTTTCCTTTAAGATTTATTTGTTTTTTTACCATTTTTATAAGAAGGTCATTTTCTCTTCTTGTTATTTTTTTCCGTTACTCTTGGTTTTCATATCCGCAATTTTATTTTAAGACATTCGATCAACTTTCCCGTGTTCCGTTAAGTGAGGTCTCTATTTTCTTTCTCGACAATATCTCTTAATTTAATTTCAGGAGATTGCGCATAATAGATAAGTTAAATAATTTGTCGTCTTTTCATGTTTTCTTCAATAAGGGCAATGATAAATTTTCTCCTACTTATTTTTTTTATTATTTATGTTCGGCAGATTAATTTGATTACTTGATATTTTCTTTAATTAATTTTTACTTTGTTTTATATAGGAAATGGTATGCACAATTTGTCTTATTTTCTTTATTTATCGTGTTAATTTACCTTATTATTTTTATTTTTTGTAATGTGAGAAGTTTGAAATATTTGTGTAACCTTTATGTGCATTGTAGACTCTTATTACTATTTCTATTTCTCTTTTTCTCCCCCATTATTGTAAAAAAAAGTAGAGGGCGATAGTTTATTCAATTTTCTTATAAGGGCACCACCGTATTTTTCTTATTTTTCGATTTTATTAGATGTCATAATTTTCCCACTCACTCTTCTTCCTTCGCTGTAAAAAAAATAAAGAGCGATAGTTTATTTAATTTTCTTCTAAGGGAACCAACATATTATCTCTATCGATTTTTTTTTAGATATCATAACCATCCCACTCAATCATCTCCTTCCTTCACTGTAAAAAATAAAGAGCGATAGTTTCTTCAATTTTCTTCTAAGGGCGCCAACATACCATTTATATTTATCGATTTTTTTAGATATCATAACCATCCCACTCAATCATCTCCTTCCTTCACTGTAAAAAAATAAAGAGCGATAGTTTATTTAATTTTCTTCTAAGGAAACCAACATATTATTTCTATCGAGCTTTTTAGATGTCATAATTATCCCACTCAATCATCTCCTTCCTTCACTGTAAAAAAATAAAGAGCGATAGTTTATTCAATTTTCTTCTAAGGGAACCACCATATATTTCTATCGAGCTTTTTAGATGTCATAATTATCCCACTCAATCATCTCCTTCCTTCACTGTAAAAAAATAAAGAGCGATAGTTTCTTCAATTTTCTTCTAAGGGCGCCAACATACCATTTATATTTATCGATTTTTTCAGGTATCATAATCATCCCACTCAATCATCTCCTTCATTTACTGTAAAAAAAAAATAGAGCAATAATATCTTCAGTTTTCTTCTAAGGGCACCAACCTACCAGTCTTATCGATTTTTTCAGGTGCCATAATTATCCCACTTGCTCATCTCGGTGCAAATAATGAACGGTAATCAAGCGACACGCGGTTAATAAAGGCTTTCTGCGTATCGTTATGTCAATTAGCGAAGAGCGTATTGATCGCGCTAACTGCAGTCTACGCTTTAACGACCCGAAGTGATTTTCTTTACTAATTCATTCACTCTCGCGGTCTAGGGGCTATTAAGGGGATCATTTTTTCAACATCGTCAGCCATTTATATTAGTCATTAGAGTTTGTTTTCCCGTAATATTAGAAAAAAAGATGAGTTTCGATTCCTGTAGTATTAGTAAAAAGAAGAAACACTCGTAACAAAACTGAGCGGTAAAACATTAAGCCATATTTATCTTTTGTTTCCCATAATATCAGAAAAAATAGGCCGTGAGTTTCCATTCCTATGATATTAAAAAAAAAAATTTGAAACTCGTAAGAAAATGGGAAGGTGGAACACTCATCCTTTCGTGTATTTTGTTGTTGTTGTTGTTGTTGTTTCTCCCACTCACAACGGTAACCAACACCACTACCACCACCACAACCACCACCATCACCACTACCACCACCACCATCACCAGTAGAGAGACATGATGAAACAGACAGAGAACGAAGGGGAGAGTTTTGCGCCGTCATCACCAACACCATCATCACCACCATCACCCCCACCTACTCTAAACAGGAAGGAAGGAAGGGCGCAGAGAAGGAATACGAGGAAGGAGGAGACAGAGAGAGACAGCCGAGGAGAGATTTAACGCCACCACAGGCACCACCATAACCACAATCATCACCACCATTACCACATAGAATAGCAGGAAGAAAGGGCGGAAGGAAGGAATATACAGTAGGAATAGGACTCAACATCGCTAACACCACCGCCACCGCCGCCGCCTCAAACACATTATATTAAGAAGGGGAGAAAGAAAGAAGAAAAAAAGGAAGCGCTAACTCAACTCAGCATCCCCTCACAGAATAGGAAGATGAAATAACAGAAAGAAAAGAAACGAGGAATTGACAAGATAGAAAATGGAGTGAAATGAGGAAGGAAACAAGAAGAAAGAGGAAAAATTGACACTACCTCCTCCAGCGTCAACTAACAAAATAACAGGATGGAAGAAAGGAAAGGAGGAAGGAAAGCGAGGAAGAAACAAGAACATAGCGCACAGCCTCCAGCATCCACAAACAGACAATCAAGTAGAAAAGACGGGAAAGGAGAAAGAAAACGAGGGAGAAAGGAAAGAAAGGAGAAAAGGAACGAGGAATAGACAAGAAAATATCAGCGCTATCAACTTACATCACACTATGGGAAGAAAGGAGGGAGGAAGCAAGGAAGAGATTGACACCAAACACCTCCGACAAATCTTCACCGTAAAACAGACAGAAAGAAAGTAGGAAGGAAACAAGGAAGAAGCAGGAAAATAGCGCTACAACCTCCCAACTTCACCCAACAGAATACCAATAAGAAAAGGGATAAGGAGGGAGAGAGGAAAAGAAATAAGGACGGAATTGCCACGCACCACTACCTCCAGCAGCACCATACCGTATAACTGGAAGAAGAACGGTCAGGCAAGGAGGAAGGAAATACAGAGGGAGGACCGCGGGGAAGACACGGGCGGCAGAGATTAGCGCCGCGCTGAAGCCCTATCAAGTAAACAACGGCGGGGCGCTCCAGGACGAGGATGAACTCAAGAACCCAAATTAAGCGGCCCAGTGTTCGCGTCCCTTCCGAGGCTCTCCTATTGAAACATCAGACGCCCTGGAGATGAGCCGTGACTCCCCAGTGGCCAGAGGGCGGCTGCTCAAATGGCCTCCCGCCGCTAAACCCGAAAACTGTGGTTAATCCGTTCATTATCCGACGAATGTGATACAGGGCGCGGAGATGAGCGGCGGCGGCGGCGGGCGGAGCGGGGCGCGGGCTGGGAGGGACCTGCGCTGTGCTCTGGCCTGGGTCCGCTCTCTCTACCAGCCTCTCCCTCTCTCTTCACCATCTCTCTCGCTCTCTCCCATCTACCCTGCCTCCCTCTTTCTCTCTCGCTTTCTCTCCTTCTCTCTTCTTCCTGTCGCTTCTTCGCTCTCGTTTCTTTCTCTTCCTTTTCCTCTCCTATTTCGCTGTCTCTCCCTCTCTCTTCATCATCTCTCTCGCTCTCTCTCCCAGCTTCCCAGCCTCCCTCTTTCCTTCTCGCTTTCTCTCCTTCTCTCTTCTTCCTGTCGCTTCTTCGCTTTAGTTTCTTTCTCTTCCTTTTCCTCTCCCATCTCCCCTGTCTTCGCCGTCACAGATGAGGTTACTTACTGGCTATTTCCTGGCTTTCTGTCCTCTGTCTATCCGTCATTCTTTCCTTTATCCTGTCTGTCAGCCTGTCTCCCGCCCTCCTGTCTCCTTCTCTCACTCTACCCGTGTGTATACCCTTGACTGTAAAGGCCTATGTGGTGTAAAGTGCCCTTATGTCTGTCAAACGTTTTTTTTTTCTTTTTTCCTCAGTTTACCTGTCTGTTTACCTGTCTGTCTCTGGTTAACTCTTCCGTCTGTTGTGTTTTCTGTCTTTTATGTTCTTCTATCGGGATGAAAACGGACGAAAGGAAGGAAGGGAAGGGAAAGGAAAGGAATGGAAAGAAAAGGGAAGGAAAGGAAAGAAAAGAAGGGGAGAGGATAGGAAAGGAAAGGAAGGGAAATGAAGGGATGGAAAGGAATGGCAAAGAACGGAACGGAACGGAAGGGAAGGGGTGAGATAGTGTGTGTGTGTGTGTGTGTGTGTGTGTGTGTGTGTGTGTATCTGCATCACCTCACGCACACACACAGACAAACACAAAGACCATCACATCCACTCGCCTTGTTTATACCACCTCAACCCAACCCCACACACACACACACACACGCACACACACCTCACGACAACGGAACGCCCTGCTGCCGCCACTCCTGCTGTTCTTCCTCCTCCTCCTCCTGCTATTCCTCCTTTTACTGCTGCTGTTTGCCTGTCAGTAGGAGGGCCCGCGTGCTGCCTACCTACCGAGGAGCTGCACGTAACAACCAGGCGAGCAGCGGCGAATGTAAAGTGCGTTGGTTACATATTCATGACACACTCGACACGGCTTCCAGGGAGCGCCCCGCGAAATGATGGAGGGGCGTCACGCATCGCTCAGGGACGAGACTAACCCTTCTTCTTCTTCTTCTTCTTCTTCTTCCTCATCATCACTACTCACCACTTGTCATCACCCGGTACACCTACTCATCGTCGCCATCATCTTCAGTACTCGTGATTGAAACTAACCCTTCTTCTTCTTCTTCTTCCTCCTCATCATCACCCCTATTGTCATCACCCGGTACGCCTACTTATCGTCGCCATTATCTTCAGTACTCGTGATTGAAACTGACCCTTCTTCTTCCTCTTCTACTTCCTTCTCTTCGCCCCCGTCATCACTCTCATCATCACCACTCATCACTATTGTCATCACCCGGTACACCTATACTCATCGTCGTCATTATCTTCAGTACTCATGGTTGAAACTGACCCTTCTTCTTTCTCTTCTTAGCGCCCCCCCGCCATCATCATCACTTTTCATCACTATTATCATCACTCATATTTCGTCATTATCCTCAGTACTCATGGCTGAAAACACCTCTTTGTCCCACCCATCACCATCATCACCACCATCATCACTATTCTCATCACCCGCATTCTATCATTATCTCAAATACTCGTAAGTGCAACCAACTCTTTGCACAGCCTATCACTATCATCATCAATACCAACATCATATCTAGCACTCAGAAACCAACCTCTCCCGCCACCCATCACCATCATCTTAACACCATCACCACCAACAACAACAAGAGAAGAAGGAAGATGTGGAGGAGGAGAAGGAAGAAGAGATAATGATAGGAGACTTTACATATCCTGTTCTTCATCCTAATACACAAGTAGAACAAAAGGAAAAACTATTAAGCTCATAACTATTTTCCTCCTCCGGTTCCTGCTCTTCCTCCTCTTCCTCCTCCTCCTCCTCCTTCTTCTTCATCACATATTAAACAGGTGGGGCAGGTGACAGGTGTGAGTTGCATGGCAGACTCAGTCACACCATCGCCACCTCACCTCTTCACCTGCATGACAATGGCCAACACACCTGAGAGAGTTAATGAGCGACACACCTGTACAACACCTGAGTCACGCTTCACACAGTCCTCTTAGTACGGGTCGCGAATGGGTATTGAGGCGGCTGTATAGGAAGAAGAAGTAAAAGGAGAAAAGAAACGAGGATTGGACAGGAATGACACCAGCCTCACAAAGGAGAAAAGAAACGAGGATTGGACAGGAATGACACCAGCCTCACAGCCACTAACAGAATAACAGAATGGCAGAAAGAAAAGGAGAAAGGAAAAGAAGGAACGAAATGAGGAAGAAGAAATAAAAGGAGAAAAGGAATGAGGAATAGTCAAGGAATATATCAGCCTCACCACCTCCGACATCACCAAACAGAGGAGTAAGAAGAAAAACAAGAGGGAAAGGAAGGAAATCAGGAATAAGCAAGGAAAATATCAGCCTCACCACCTCCACCATCACCAAACAGAGGAGTAAGAAGAAAAACAAGAGGGAAAGGAAGGAAATCATGAAGAAACAAGGAAGACATCAACGTTACCACCTCAAGCGAGAAACAACGCACATAACTCTTACTCTCATCAAAAGACCTCGTAATGTAAAGGAAATACAAAACCTACATAACCAGGTCGCCGTAAGAAAAGTTAAAGGATCGTCGGGTTAAACATGCACTGACGGAACCGCGAGTGCCACACCTGGGCGTTAATTAGTGCCACGTGGAGGGACAATACGGGGGGGTCACCTGGAGGCGTTAATGAGATGAGTGCCACCTGTGTATAGCCGGTCGGTGGCACACTTTGGCTCTTTAATCCACGTAGCAGCACATTACTAGTGCCAAATTTTTTTTACAACAAAGGAGACAGCTTAAGGGCACAAAAAAAGGAAACAATAAAAAAAAGCCCGCTACTCGCTGCTCCTAAAAAAAAAAGAATCAAAAGAGGTGGCCGAAAGAGAGGTCAATTTCGGGAGGAGAGGTGACCTGGTTATAAATACTACCTCGCCCACATCCACCACAGGTATATCCTATTCTTCTCACCTGCCGTCTCTCACCTGAGCAGCGAAAATTCACGTAATTCGCAAGGTAAAGCAATAAGGTTCACGTGGCAACATATATCTAGCGGTACTGCATCTAAACCGTCTTGTTACATTCAATTGAAACACCTCAGTCTGTTTTCACCTGCCGTCTCTCACCTGAGCAGCGGAAATTCACGTAATTCGTAAGGTAAAGCAATAAGGTTCACGTGCCAACATATATCTAGCGGTACTGCATCTAAACCGTCTTGTTGCATTAAACTGAAACACCTCAGTGTGTTTTCACCTGCCGTCTCACCTGAGCAGCGGATATTGACACATCGGCAGGTAAAGCAGTTAAGATTCACGTGAGCGGCATATTATTTTCTAGCGTCCCAGCATCTAAAATTTCTAAACCATCTTGCTACATCCACTTAAAGCACCTGAGTTCGTTGTCACCTGCCGTCTTACCTGAGCAGCGGTTAATCAACGCAAATCGGCAGGTAAAACATCGGTATAATCTCTTTCAGTTGTCGTGGCAGCGCATTTCTATCGGCACACCGCGGTCACTGCCTCGCCACGTCCACCTGGAGCTCATATGATTCGTGTCACCTGGCGTGTTTTCACCTGGGCGGCGGAGGTCGTGCAGATCGGCAGGTGAACCACAGCCTTCAAACACAACCTTCGCTTTCTATAAGTTCACGGGGCGTACATTTCTAGCGGCGTCTTGCAAACACTGCCTCGGCTTCATCCACCTGAGGAA
>NC_066524.1:12995673-13198173 GCF_024679095.1 Eriocheir sinensis | reverse complement strand
AGTGAATGGAAAATAAAAATACCCAACACACCCAATGAAAAAACAAACAAACAAACATACGTACGTGAAAATAAGAGAAAGAAAGAAAAAAAGAAGAAAATGTAAAATCGTTTCCCTTAATTAATTCTCAAGTTACTCTTCGGTGCATCATTAAATATTTTCCTCCTCCTCCTCCTCCTCCTCCTCCTCCTCCTCCTCCTCCTCCTGCCGCCCTTCACACCTCCGTCAGCAGGTAAACAGGTGAACAGGTGCGTCTTTATCGATCACCTGGCGGGGAGCGTAGACCCCTGCCCCCCTCCCTCCCCTCTCCCCCTTCACCTGCCCTCATTAGCACCTGGAGACGTCTGTAGCGAAGGATTTTAGAGCGATGATGATGATGATGGTGACGATGATGGATTTGACTCTCTCTCTCTCTCTCTCTCTCTCTCTCTCTCTCTCTCCTTTCTTCCTTAACCCCGCCTCCACTTTCTCTCCCAAATACCACCATCACTTCCTCCTCCTCCTCCTCCTCCTCCTCCTCTTCCTCCGTCCGTCACGCCCGTAATGACAATAATTCTTTCATCACTGTCTCCTTCACTGAATACGGAGAGAGAGAGAGAGAGAGAGAGAGAGAGAGGGGGGGGGTCCATGTGTGTGTGTGTGTGTGTGTGTGTGTGTGTGCGTGCGTGCTTACTGTGGCATTTTTGACTCCAGAGGAAATATTTTAAAAAGAAACACTAATTGCTGACTGCTTTGTGTGTGTTTTTAACTGACAGACGGAGTGACTTGAGAACAGACAGACGGACAGATAAAAACAGACAAATAATTAAAGACATAGACAGACAAGCAGACACCTAACAATTATCAACAAACACAAGCAGATGGATAGACAGACAGACTAACAAAGAAACAAATAGATAAAAACTGGCAGGTAGACAAATAGACAAGCAGACAAAAAATATATATGCAACAGAAAACAAATAAAAAAAAAATTAAAGGCAGTGCGAAAAAAAAGTCACTCCCGGAAAAAATACTCAAATAGGAACTAAACGCAATATATAATAGGAAAATAAACTCCGCCCACCATCATACCGGTTATCATTTTTTTTCTTTCCCTCGTAGTTTTTTTTTCTTTGTCCTCATAGTTGTTGTTTTTTTCTTTGTCCTCGTGGTTGTTGTTTTTTCTTTGTCCTCGTAGTTTTTTTTTTTTTTTTGTCCTCGTAGTTGTTGTTTTTTCTTTGTCTTCGTAGTTGTTGTTTTTTTCTTTGTCCTCGTAGTTGTTGTTTTTTTCTTTGTCCTCGTAGTTGTTGTTTTTTTCTTTGTCCTCGTAGTTTTTTTTTTTTCTTTGTCCTCGTAGTTGTTGTTTTTTCTTTGTCCTCGTAGTTGTTTTTTTCTTTGTCCTCGTAGTTGTTGTTTTTTTCTTTGTTCTCGTAGTTGTTGTTTTTTTCTTTGTCCTCGTAGTTGTTGTTTTTTTCTTTGTCCTCGTAGTTGTTTTTTTTCTTTGTCCTCGTAGTTGTTTTTTTTCTTTGTCCTCGTAGTTGTTGTTTTTTCTTTGTTCTCGTAGTTGTTGTTTTTTTTCTTTGTCCTCGTAGTTGTTGTTTTTTCTTTGTTCTCGTAGTTGTTGTTTTTTCTTTGTTCTCGTAGTTGTTGTTTTTTTTCTTTGTCCTCGTAGTTGTTGTTTTTTCTTTGTCCTCGTAGTTGTTTTTTTTCTTTTTACTCGTAGTTGTTTTTTTTCTTTGTCCTCGTAGTTGTTTTTTTTTATTTTTACTCGTAGTTTTTTTTTTTTTTTTTATAGTAGTTTTTTTTTTTTTTTTTGTTCTCTTAGTTGTTTTTTTTTTATTTGTCATCGTAGTTGTTTTTTCTTTGTCCTCGTAGTTGTTTTTTTTCTTTGTCCTCGTAGTTTTTTTTTTCTTTGTTCTCGTAGTTGTTGTTTTTTTCTTTGTTCTCGTAGTTGTTGTTTTTTTCTTTGTCCTCGTAGTTGTTTTTTTTTTCTTTGTCCTCTTAGTTGTTGTTTTTTTCTTTGTCCTCGTAGTTGTTTTTTTTTCTTTGTTCTCGTAGTTGTTTTTTCTTTGTCCTCGTAATTGTTTTTTTTCTTTGTCCTCGTAATTGTTTTTTTTCTTTGTCCTCGTAGTTGTTGTTTTTTTCTTTGTCGTAATTGTTTTTTTCTTTGTCCTCGTAGTTGTTGTTTTTTTCTTTGTCCTCGTAATTGTTGTTTTTTTCTTTGTCCTCGTAGTTTTTTTTTTTCTTTGTCCTCGTAGTTGTTGTTTTGTCTTTGTCCTTGTAGTTGTTTTTTTTCTTTGTCCTCGTAGTTGTTGTTTTTCTTTGTCGTAATTGTTTTTTTCTTTGTTCTCGTAGTTGTTGTTTTTTTTCTTTGTCCTCGTAGTTGTTGTTTTTTTCTTTGTCCTCGTAGTTGTTGTTTTTTTCTTTGTTCTCGTAGTTGTTTTTTTCTTTGTCCTCGTAGTTGTTGTTTTTTTCTTTGTCCTCGTAGTTGTTGTTTTTTTCTTTGTCCTCGTAGTTGTTGTTGTTTTCTTTGTCCTCGTAGTTGTTGTTTTTTTATTTGTCCTCGTAGTTGTTGTTGTTTTTCTTTGTTCTCGTAGTTGTTGTTTTTTTATTTGTCCTCGTAGTTGTTGTTTTTTTCTTTGTCCTCGTAGTTGTTGTTTTTTCTTTGTCCTCGTAATTGTTTTTTTTTCTTTTGTCCTCGTAATTGTTGTTTTTTTTCCTTTGTTCTCGTAGTTGTTTTCTTTTCTCGTATTTTTTTTCTTCCCCAGTATTTTTTTTCTTCTTCCCTCGTATCTTTTTTTCTCTTTTTCTTTCGTGTGTTTTTTCTTTCCTCGCGAGTTTTTTTTTTCTTTGTCCTCGTATTTTTTTTATCTTTTCCCGTATTTTTTTTCTTATTTTCTTCTTTCCTCGTATATTGTTTTTTCTTCTTTTCTTTCGTGTTTTTTCTGTCCTCGTAGTTTTTCTTCTTTGTCCTTGTAGTTTTTTTCTTCTTTGTCCTCGTAGTTTTTTCTTCTTTGTCCTCGTAGTTTTTTTCTTCTTTGTCCTCGTAGGTTTTTCTTTCCTCTTATTTTTTCTTCACCCGTATTCTTTTCTTAATTTTCTTCCTTCCTCGTATTTTTTTTCTCGATTTTCTTTCGTATATTTTTTTCTTTCCTCGTATTTTTTTCTTTTTTGTTCTCGTAGTGGGTTTTTTTCTTTTCCCGTTTTTTTTCTTCCCCCATATTTTTTTTCTTATTTTCTTATTTCCTCGTATCTTTTTTCTCCATTTTTTAACTGTTTTATTTTCCTTTCCTCGTAGTTTTTATCTTTATCCGTATTTTTTTCTTCCTCGTCTCAATTTTTTTCTTCCCTCGTATAGTTTTTCTTCGTACATTCATTTTTCTTTTCATTTTTTTTCATTTCTCTTAGTTTTTTATTCTTTTCCTCAAATCTCTTACCAACAAACCCCCCGTTTCCTCCCTTCTCTGCCTACTTTCTTTTTTCTCTCCATTCCTCTCTCTCCCTTCCTTTCTTTTTTCCCATCATTTCCTCTTCCCTTATCACCCCTTCTTCTCTTCCTTCTTTCCTCTCCCTTAATCCCTCTTTTCTTATCTCCCTCCCTTCCTCTCTTCTCCATTTCTTATTCTCTCCTTCCCTTCCTCTCTCCTCCATTCCCGTTCTTCTTTCCCTTCCTTCCTTTTCTCCCTTCCTTCCTCTTTCCTTATCACCCCTTGTTCTCTTCCTTCCTCTCCTTTAATCCCTCTTTTCTTATCTCCTTCCCTTCCTCTCTTCTCCGTTTCTTATTTTCTCTTTCCCTTCCTCTCTTCTCCACTCCCGTTCTTCTTTCCCTTCCTCTCTTCTCCATTCCCGTTCTTCTTTCCCTTCCTCTCTTCTCCATTCCCGTTCTTCTTTCCCTTCCTCTCTTCTCAATTCCCGTTCTTCTTTCCCTTCCTCTCTTCTCCATTCCCGTTCTTCTTTCCCTTCCTCTCTTCTCAATTCTCGTTCTTCTTTCCCTTCCTCTTTTCTCCTTTCACGTTCTTCTTTCCCTTCCTCTCTTCTCCATTCCCGTTCTTCTTTCCCTTCCTCTCTTCTCAATTCTCGTTCTTCTTTCCCTTCCTCTTTTCTCCTTTCACGTTCTTCTTTCCCTTCCTCTCTTCTCAATTCTCGTTCTTCTTTCCCTTCCTCTTTTCTCCTTTCACGTTCTTATTTTGCTTCCTCTCTCCTCCATTCCCGTTCTTTCCCTTCCTCTTTTCTCCTTTCACGTTCTTCTTTCCCTTCCTCTCTCCTCCATTCCCGTTCTTTCCCTTCCTCTTTTCTCCTTTCACGTTCTTCTTTCCCTTCCTCTCTCCTCCATTCCCGTTCTTTCCCTTCCTTTCTAACCAACAAACGCACAAAACCAAACAACTCGAAAAAAATATCCTCCCACCATTGACTCTTTGCAGTTAATTTAGACGAGAAATACAAAAGCCTCCGTTAATGAATCAATAAATAACCTTAATCACTTTCTAATGAATGCGATACCTGGCCTGACGGGAATATGCACATGTATTGAACGTGTGTGCGTATGTATGTCTGTATGTGTGTGTGCTTAGATGTACGTTCTGCTCAATAGGTATGTACAGGTGGCGTTTACCTTAATTAATTTATAGGTAAGATAGAAATGGGGGGTAGGGAGGGAGGGAGAGAGGGAGGGAAGTGATCGGGGTTAATATGAATGGTGGCTTACTGATGGGGTACTGAGAGAGAGAGAGAGAGAGAGAGAGAGAGAGAGAGAGAGAGAGAGAGAGAGAGAGAGAGAGAGAGAGAGAGAGAGAGAGAGAGAGAGAGAGAGATTCCTTTATATTCATCGTAGATTCATTTTGTAACCATTTCAAATTATGTCATTTTTTATCTATTTATCTATCTCTTTATCTGTCTGTCTTTCCTTATATCCACATCAGTCTATTTAAATGTCTATCTGTCTATCACACACACACACACACACACACACACACACACACACACACACACACACACACACAATCACACGCACGCTTTCATCCCGCCAATACATCACCCCAAACACACTGCAATCAGCGCCCAGGTAATCCCCGGCGTGCGGTCATCACCTGTAATTAGCCCCAGGTAACACAGGTAACAAGGGCGGCGGCCAGGTGGTGACGAGGCCCAGGTGGCGTAACTTACCTGGCTTGTGGTCTGCTTCGAGGATACCTTTCTAGCCTCAACCTATTGCCCCCCCTGCCCCCCTCCCCCCCTTCTCCGCCAACCCCCCCCCCCCTTCTTCTTCTCTCTTCCTTCCTCTAGCCTCCGTTTCCTCCTTTATCTGCCTATTTTCATTTTTCTCTCTCCTTTTTTTCTCTACATTTCCTTTTCTCCATCCCTTTCTTTTTCCCTTATCACCCGCTGTTCTCTTCCTTCCTTCCTCTCCCCAAATCCCTCCCTTCTTTTTTCTCCCTCCCTTCCTCTCTTCTCCGTTTCTCTTTCTCTCCTCCATTCCCGTTCATCTTTCCCTTCCTTCCTCCCCCCTCCATTGCATCTTTCTTTCCCTACCTTCCTCTTCCTTTCCGTTCTCTTTTTCCCTCTTTCCTTTCCTCTCCTCTGCATTCCCTTCTTCTCTTCTCCGTTTCTCCTTCTCTCCTTCCCTTCCTCTCTCCTGCATTCCCGTTCATCTTTCCCTTCCTTCCTCTCCCCTCCATTCCATCTTTCTTTTCCTACCTTCCTCTTCCTTTTCGTTCCCTTTTTCCCTCTTTCCCTTCCTCTCCTATGCATTCCCTTCTCCATTCTCTTCTTTTCTTCCTCCCATCCTCTCCCTTCCATTCCCTCTCTGTGTTGCCTCTTTCTTTCCCTTCTTCCTTTCTCCTTCTTTCTTTCCCTTTCTCCCTCTTTCTCCCTCTCTCCCTTGTTCTTCCTTTTCTTCCTTTTTCCTTTTTTTCTACCTCCCTTCCTTTTCCCTTCCCTTCCTTCTTTTCCTTCTCCTTCCTCAATCTCTCCCTCCCTTCCCCTCCTTCCCCTCTTCTCCGTTTCTCCTTCTCTCCTTCCCTTCCTCTCTCCTCCATTCCCGTTCATCTTTCCCTTCCTTCCTCTCCCCCTCTCTTCATCTTTATCTCCCTTGCTTCTCTTCAACACCATCCTCCCTTTTCCTTCCTCTCCCTTCCTCTATATTCCAGTCCCTCTCCGTCATGGCCTTCTCTCCCTCTCTCCCTCTCATCGTTACTCTTCTGTCCCTCTCCTCCCTAATCTCCCTCCCTACCACTCCTTGTTACGAGTACTTGTTGCCCTCTCCTCTCTGGGACTGCTCGAGTTTCGTTCAGTTTGAGGCCTGGAACTGCCCTGAGGATTGGTGTTGTGGGGTGGAACTTGAAGTGGATGGGTGACGTTAGAATCCTGAAATAGTCTTGCCTTAGTCTGTTTTTTGGCGTTTACACAAAGATGAAAAGAAACAGACGGTTGGAGTTCCCCTGAGGATTGGTGTTGTGGGGTGGAACTTGAAGTGGATGGGTGACACTAGAATCCTGAAATAGTCTTGCCTTTGTCTGGTGGCCGAGAATCTCCCAGTGAGTTGGAAAAATGTCTTAACTAGAGTTTCGTTCAGTTTGAGGCCTGGAACTGCCCTGAGGATTGGTGTTGTGGGGTGGAACATGAAGTGGATGGGTGACGTTAGAATCCTGAAATAGTCTTGCCTTTGTCTGGTGGCCGAGAATCTCCCAGTGAGTTGGAAAAATGTCTTAACTAGATTTTGGCGTTTACACAAAGATGAAAAGAAGCAGACGGTTGGAGCTCCCTTGAGGATTGGTGTTGTGGGGTGGAACTTTAAGTGGATGGGTGACACTAGAATCCTGAAGTAGTCTTGCCTTTGTCTAGGGGCCGAGAATCTCCCAGTGAGTTGGAAAAATGTCTTAAACTCCCCTGAGGATTGGTGTTGTGGGGTGGAACTTGAAGTGGATGGGTGAAACTGGAATCCTGAAATAGTCTTGCCGTTGTCTAGGGGCCGAGAATCTCCCAGTGAGTTGGGAAAATGTCTTAACTAGATCTTGGCGTTTACTCAAAGATGAAAAGAAACAGACTGAAACCTTTTGCCGAAACGTGAACTAAAGTGGCGAAACAGTCGACCTGCCTTACGCTAGAGGAGAAAAACTCGTCAGGCAGTTGAAAAAGTACTTAAACTATAGATTCTGCCATTTGTAAGAGCGAATTTTCTTTTTTTTTTTACAGCAGAGGAGACAGTGCAAGGGCGTAAAAAAAAAACAATAATGAAAATAAAAAGCCCGCTACTTACTGATCACAATGAAGAAAGAAGACTTAAATTTTCTTACGTTACCTTCGGTTAACACACTAAAACTTCCTTGCAGATTAAAATATTGGTACGATACAACTAGAAGACTCGGAAACACGCTAAAACTAAAAACTAAAATGCCGAAAAAATAAAAAAATAAATAAAAATAAAAAAAATAAAAAATAAAATGCCGAAACAGTCGCTCTACCTAACCCTGGACACGAAAAATCCCTCAGAGACTCAGAAAGACGCTAAAACTACATGCTGACAGTTGTAGAAAGAGAAGGAGACGGAGGGGGACAGGGGGAGGGGAGGAAGGAAGGAAGGAAGGCGCGTCTGCTGTGGGCGGGAGCGCGTGTGTTGTGCCCCGCCACATCCTGCTTAGGACTGAATTTCCAAAGGCGGGACGAAGGGGATCCTATGGAGAAAGAAGGAGGAGGAAGGAGGGAGTGGGAAAGGAGGGAGACTGGGAGAAAGAAGTAGAGGGGGAGGAGGGAGAGAGGGAGAAAGAAGGGAGAAGGGGACCAGGGAAAGAGAATGAAGAGAGAAAAAGGAAGGAGAGCGAAAGGAGGGAAAGAGGGAGGAGAGAGAGATGGGGAGGAAGGAAAGAGGGAGACAGGGAGAAAGAAGAAGAGAGGGAGAGGGAGGAAAACTGAAAGAAAGAAGGAAGGAGGAGGAAGGAGGGACTGAGTGAGGCAGGGAGGAGAGAGAGAGAGAGAGAGAGAGAGAGAGAGAGAGAGAGAGAGAGAGAGAGAGAGAAGGAGGAGGAGGAAGGGAGTGAAGGAGGGAGGGAAGGGCGTGACATCCACCGGCTTAGAAAATGCAAGACGTTCTGGGAGACACGAAGAAAGGAAAATGAGGAGAAGGAGGACCGAGAATAGAAGAGGAGGAAGAGAAAATGGTGGAAATGAGGACGCGGAAGAGGAGGAGGAGGAGGAAGAGGAGAGAGAAGAGGAGGAGGCTGTGTGTAGGTGTACAAAAATAAATATATGAGGTAAAGGAACGCGAAAATTCTGGTTGGGAGAAAGAAAAGCTGGAAAAAAAGGAAGAAAAACGAGAAAAAATGAAAATGTGGAAGAGGGAATAAAGAGGAGGAAGAGGAGGAGGAGAAAGAAGTGTTGTGTGTAGGTGTACCAAAAAAGAACTTAGGGAGGTCAGGAAGAATAAAAAGTAAAGCCTGGAATAAAGAAAAGCTGAAAAGGAAGAAAAACGAGAAAAAATGAAAATGTGAAAGAGGGACTGAAGAGGAGGAGAAGGAGGAGGAGAAGGAGGAGGAGAGGGAAGTGTTGTGTGTAGGTGTACCAAAAAAGAACTTAGGGAGGTCAAGAAGAATAAAAAGTAAAGCCTGGAATAAAGAAATGCTGAAAAAAGGGAAGAAAAACGAGAAAAAATGAAAATGTGAAAGAGGGACTAAAGAGGAAGAGGAGGAGGAGAGGGAAGTGTTGTGTGTAGGTGTACCAAAAAAGAACTAAGGGAGGTCAGGAAAAAAATTAAAATAAAGTCTGGAATAAAGGAAAGCTGAAAAAATATTGACGAAAGAAAAGAAGCGTTACACAAAAAAATAAAGAAGATAAAAGGAAAGCAATAAGGAAAATGAGAAACTAAATAAATAAATAAAGAACAATAATAAAGTCTGGAATAAAGAAAAGCTGAAAAATGTGGACGAAAGAAAAGAAAAAGCGTTACAAAAAAATAAAGATAAAAGGAAAGCAATAAGGAAAATAAGAAAATAAAGAAATGGATAAAAATAAATAAGGAAACAGGAAATAAATAAAGAAAGAAAAAGTTAAGGAAATAAGGAAGAAAGAAAAGAAAAAGCGTTACAAAAAAATAAAGAAATGGATTAAAGGAAAGCAATAAGGAAAATAAGAAAATAAAGAAATAGATAAAAGTAAATGATGAAACAGGAAATAAAGAAAGAAAGAAAAAGTGAAAGAAATAAGAAAAAAAGGAAAGAAAAAAAAGAACAAAAAGAACAATAATTATACACGCTTACCTGCAAGAAAACAGAACAGGTAAACGACGCTCAGGTAAAAAAAAAAAAAAATATGAAAAGAAAGGAAAAGACGCGATAAGAATTAAAAAAACAAAACAATCAAATGAACGTTCGTAAAATAGAACAAGTGAACGAAGACCATATTTTCTTTACAACCGAAATAACGAAATGCAAAAAAAAAGAAAAGAAAAAGAAAACAACTCAACAACTATAGGTAAACGAATATTAGAAAAAAATAACACTGTAACGAAGAAATTAATAAGAAAACAAAAAAAAATATTACGCAAAACGCCAACAAACACGACGAAGATAAATATTCAGGTAAAATTGATAAGGTAAAAAAATAATTGAAGACCTGTGTAAGAAATAAAGGAAAGGGAAATTATTAAACAAACTATTATATAAATGTAAAAATAAACGAATATCACTTAGACAGGTTAATTAGTTTGATAAGTTTTGATAATCGAACTTAAAAAACGATAAAATGGATATAGAAAGTAAAAATTGATAAAGAATGGATAAAAATGGATGAAAATTGAATAAAAATGGACAAAATGGATAAAATAGAATAGAAAAAAGTGGATGTGAAGGAAAATAAAAATGTTAATTGACTAAAACATTAACACAATACCGTGAAATATATTAAAATTGTGACCGAATTTCGCTTTCACAAGAACAGACGAACAGACAGACAGACAAGCACACAGACACAGACAAAAACAAACACTGACTCATACAGACACAAACAGAGACACAGATGATAAAGGAACCACACAGACATATACAGACACAGACATAGCGAATAAATGAGGTACACACACACACATATACAGACACAGAGAGGAAATGAGACCCACACAGACATAGATAAAGATATAGACAGAGAATAAATAGAAATAGAAATAGGAAAAATAAATAGAAAATGGAAAAATAAATGTAAATAGTTAAGAAATAAATGAACTACTCAGACAAACACACAGACAGACAGACAAGCATCCACAGACACACACAGACACATTCACAGACACACAGACACAGACACACTCACAGACACACACACACACACACACACACACACACACACACACACACACACACACACACACACACACACACACACACTCACAGACACAGAGACTCAGACAGACACAGACACAGACGTAGACACAAACACAGACACACTCACAGACACACACAGACACTCACAGACACACAGACTCAGACAGGCACAGACACAAACACAGATTCAGAGAGACACAGACAGAGACGTAGACACAAACACAGACACTCACAGACACTCAGACACAGACACAAACACAGACCCAGACGCAGCTTACAAATGACCCCCCAGACGGCCAGGCAGGTGAGGCAGCACGTGAGCCACACAGGTGAGCCTCGGGCAGGTAATTGGCTTAAGTGCCGCGGCCAACCATCACAAGGGCGGCGACACTTCCCTCTCGCCCTCACCTGAAATAATATCTCAGGTGTGGAGTGGATGCTGCTCAACCCCCCCCCCCCCCCAACACACACACACACACACACACCTCCTCTCCTCTCCAATTCTCTCTACCGCTCCTCTCACTAACAAGGCTCTTCTCTTCCTCTTCTTCCTCCTCTTCTCTTTCATCTCCTCTTCCCTCTAATGTTCTTCCTTTAGTCATTCTCTTTTTTTTCTTATTCCTCATTTTTCGTTTCCTTTTTTTTATTTCTTCTGGTGTTCTTTTTTTTCATTATTTTCCTCTTTCTCTTCTTCCTCCTCCTCCTCCTCTATCATCTCCTCATTCCTCTAATCTTTCTCTTATATTCCTCCTTTTCTTGGCATTTTTCCGCTTCTCTTCTCATTAACAAGGCTCTTCTTCCTCCTCTTCTTCCTCCTTTTTTTTCTTTCATCTCCTCTTTCCCTCTGGTGTCCTTCTCATAATCATTCTCTCTCTTATTCCTCCTTTTCGGTTCCTCTTCTAGAATTTCTCCTCTTTCTTTTTTTCTTTTTCTCTTCTTCCTCCTCTTTCTTCCTCTCCTCTTTCCACTTTTCCTTACCTTAATTATTCTTCTTTTTCTCTTCCTTCTCCTCTTTATACTCCTTTCTCCAGACTTTTTCCTTTCCTTAATCATTCGTCTTTTTCTCTCCTTTCTCCTCTTTATTCCCCTTTCTCCAGACTTTTTCCTTTCCTTAATCATTTTCTCTTCTTTTTTTCATCTTCTTTCGTCTCCTCTTTCTGCCTCTCTTCTCCTCCTCCATCTTTTATCCCTTCATAGATTATTCTCCTCTTCTCTTTTTTTTATTTCCCTTTTCTACTTCTCTCCTCATACCTGTGCTTCTTCCCTTTACTGTCTAACTTTTCTTCCTCCTCCTCCTCATCCTCATCATCATCATCATCATCATCATTATCATCATCATCATCATTGTTACTCCTCTTCTTTTCTTCTTTTTATCTCCCCTTCCATTTGCTCTTCTGTTTTTCTCTTTCCCATCCTCATCATCATCATCTTACTTTTTCTGTTTCTCCTCCTCCTCCTCCTCCTCCTCCTCCTCTTTCCTCTTCTTTATCTCCTCTCCTTTCTGCTCCATTTTCCTCCCCTGTGCCTTATTTCCCTTCTTCTTTATCATCATTATTATAGCTTTTTTATTCTCTTCCTCCTCCTCCTCCCCCTCCACCTCTTCCTCTTCCTCCTCCTCCTATTCCTTCTCCTGTTTCTCTCTCTTCTCTCCTCTTTGTATCTTCTATCCATATTCCTCTTCCCCTCTTCTATGCTTCCCTTCCTCCTCCTCCTCCTCCTCCTCCTCCTCCTCCTACTCCTCTGCAGCAATTAAAGCGGTAGAGAACCAGCTTATAGACAGACAGACAGACAGACAGACAGACACATAGACAGACAGACAGACAGACACAGGAAAACGGGCTGTCTGCAAACCCTCCAATAGAAATAGACAGGAAAAGCAGCAACGAACAGACAGAAAGACGTATAGACAGATAGACAGACAGACTCATAGACGGGAAGTTTTAGAGATAGATAAGAATGTATGAAGATGGAATAGGAAGACAGACAGACAATGAAAACAGGTAGATAGATAAACAGATAGATTATTAATTAGAGAAAGATGGAAATGGTGTAGATGAAATTATTTAGATAGGTATACAGACAGACAGGTAAAGACAGGTAGAAAAAGACAGGTAAAAGGACAGACAGACAGACAGACGTAGAAAGGGACAAAGATATAGAGAATACAAAAAAAAGATGTAACGCCTCCTCCTCTTGTTTTTTCCTCCTCCTCCTCCTCCTCCTCCTTCTGCCTAAAACCATCTCGTCTCTCACCAGGAAAATCTAAAAGTCAACCTTCCAGCGCCTATAAGAGGAGGAGCAGGAGGAGAAGGAGGAGGAGGAGGAGGAAGAGGAGGAGGGAAGTAACGAAGGAGGGAAGAAAGGAACGAGGGAATATAAAGTTTGTTTTGTAGGGAGAGAAGGGGAGGAAAAATTTATTATGGCAAGGGTTTGAGTTTGGTAAAAGTAGCAGTAGTAGTAGTAGTAGTAGTAGTAGTAGTAGTAGTAGTAGTAGTAAGAGAGAAAGAGACAGAGAAAGAAAAGGAGATAGAGAGACAAAACGGAGAAAGTAGTAACAGAGAAAGACAGAGAAAGAGAGATACAGAGAGACAGAAACAGCGAGAAAAACCCTTATAGTAGTAGAAAGAGAAAGAGAGAGACAGATAGAGAAAACCCTTTACACTCTAACGTAATACAAACCCGTCCTTCGTTATCTCACACTAAGCGACGTTTAACGAAGAGACAGCGTGATCAACGGAGGGACAAACCAGTGTACGGAGAGATAAGGAAGTGCCGGGGAGATAAGAGCGAGAGTATGTACACATTCTTGAGGTCACGCGCGGCTTTGGCAACGACGTCAGGGGCAGCATACGATTAAGGAAAGGTTGTCGTACGCTATGCAAATTGTCTTAAATAGAGATGTAAGAAGAAGGAGAGAGAGAGAGAGAGAGAGAGAGAGAGAGAGAGAGAGAGAGAGAGAGTAGAATGTGAAGAGAAAAATTAAAAGGAGGTCCAGAAATGTTAAGCTAGTGTGTGTGTGTGTGTGTGTGTGTGTGTGTGTGTGTGTGTGTGTGTGTGTGTGTGTGTGTGTGTGTGTGTGTATGTGTTTCTTTGCAGGTGTTTGCGTGCTTGTTTACCTGTGTTTAAGAGTAATTAGTGAACCAAGTGGTGGTGGATTATATGAAGGTGTGTGGAAGAGATAAATTATTCAAGTGGTTTAGTTGAGTGGTTTATCGTTGTTTTGCTTCGCTTAATGAGTTTTTTTGTTTTGTTTTGTTTTGTTTTGTTTGCTGTTTGGTTTGATTTTCTTCTACACGTTATTGTTGTTGTTTTTTTGTTGTTGTTTTGTTTTTTGTGTTGTTTTTTACGTGTTATTCTTTTTTTTTTTCCTTTGAGCTAAGAGAAAATATTTTGAAAGTAGTTCGTGATTCCTTGGCCTGTTTTTGAGTTTATTTTTATTAATTTATTTTTACGTGTGGGGAAAAACAGAGGCAAATAAGAAGGTGGGAAATAAGACCGAAATAGGCAGATAGAAAAGCATAGCGATAGACAGGAAGAGAAACATCAGAAATTGACAGACAGGGAAGAGATAGAAATAGACAGACAAACAGGAAAGAGAGAAGACAAGAGACAGATAAAAGGAGGAAAGACAGAAAGGAAAAAGAAAAGACAAAGAGGCGGACTGAAAGAGAAAAGAGGAAAAGACAAACAGAGGAAAACATCAGAGAAAAGAAAGAGGAAAGACAGAAATAGACAAACAGACAGACAGAGGGAGAAAGACTATAAACAAAAACAACCAAAAAAACAAAACAAAAAAACAGAAACAAAAAGAAAGACGTCTAGAGAGAAAAAAAACAAAAAACAGCCACAGTAGACCTAAAAAAAAAAGAAAAATAAGGGCCCCAGCTTATCCAGACTTCGGTGAGAGAGGAGTAGGAGAGGAGGCGAGGAGAGAGAGAGAGAGAGAGAGAGAGAGAGAGAGAGAGAGAGAGAGAGAGAGAGAGAGAGAGAGAGAGAGAGAGAGGGAGAGGGAAGGAGGAGCCGACTATCGTGCTGGTCGGCGTGAACGGGGTGTGAGGGAGCCGAGTGGTCAGTGTTTACAGCCGGGAAGCCGAGAAGCCGAGACGCAGGTAAGGGCCAGCGTGAGAACGTGGGCGCGGCGGCGTGTGTGGTGGCGCCCTCTGGAGCGTGAGAACACTGAGCCGCCCGGAGTGTGGCATGCTTTTAAGGCCGTGGGTTTTAGTGTATGTTATTTTTTAGTTAGTTTTTTTTATTATTAGTCGTCATGTTTTTATGATGGTGGGAGGGTACTTTTTTTTCTCTCTTACTTTTTTCGCTGTTTTAAGTGTGTTTTTTCTAGTGGTTTTCAGTGAGTTATTTAGGGTTTGAAGTGAGTTAGGTAGTTAGTTAGTAGTAGTAGTGGTGGTAGTAGTAATAGTAGTAGTAGCTTGTTTTCTAGTGTGTTTTTTAGTTAATTATTTAGGGTTTCAAGCGAGTTAGCTAGTTAGTTATTAGTGGTAGCAGCAGTAGTAGTAGTAGTAGTAGTAGTAGTAGTAGTAGTAGTAGTAGTAGTAGTAGTAGTAGTAGTAGTAGTAGTAGTAGTAGTAGTAGTAGTAGTAGTAGTAGTAGTAGTAGTAGTAGTAATAGTAGTAGTAGTAGTAGTAGTAGTAGTAATAGTAGTAGTAGTAGTAGCAATAGTAGTAGTACAGAAACCCGTAGAGAACAAAATTCGTGTTACAGGTTTCTTTCGTCTTATTTATTCATTCACTTGTTTTTAGTTATCGAAGAATGAAGCAAAATGTGAAGGACTTTCTTTCTCTCCTCTATACTTCTCTCCATTCTTCTTTCCTTCATTCCCATTCCTCTCTTCTTCCTTCTTCTCCCCTTTCTCCTATTCCTCGTGCTACTAAGATTTGAAGGTAAGGGAATGAAAGACGAAAAAAAGGGAGAAAAGAATTAGAACGAAAAGGGGTAGAAAGAACAGCTAATAGGAGGAAAAGGAGTGAGAAAAAGAGAGAGAAAAATTACATATGGTGTGAAGATGTGGAGATGAAGAGGGTGGAGGAGGTGGAGTTGATGGACAGGTGGAGATGGATAGGTGGCGAAAATGGGAGAGATAAGGATTAAGGGAGGAGACTAAGGAGGAGGAGGAGGAGGAGAGAAGGTTACAGGAGAAGGGAAAAAGAGGAGGAAGGATGAAGAGCACGGAGAAGAATGAAGGTGTGCTAGGAGAGAGATTACGAGGAGGAAGAGGAGGAGGAGGAGGAGAGGAGGAGAGGAGGAGCGTGGGAGCCTACACCTTCAGCAGCAACCATAAAACAAGTTACCGCACAGGAGGAGGAAAGGAAGGAAGGAAGGAAGGAGAGGACGAAGGAGGTGACAGGACTGACGGAGGAGGAGGAAGGAAGGAAGTGAAGGATTAGAAAAAGATAAAAGAATAGAAGAAAAAGATGAAAGGAGAATTTGATGATGATAATGGTGAAAAGGAAGATGAAGAAATAAAAAAAGAAGATGGAAAGAAAGGGGAAGGAAATTAGAGGTTGATTTCATTATTATTTTTTTCCATAGAAAGATAAAAGAGTAGAAGAAAAAGATGGAAAGAGAAATGGAAGGAGAATCTGATGATGATGGTGAAAAAGAGGATGAAGAAATAAAAAAAGAAGATGGAAAGAAAGGGGAAGGAAATAAGAGGTTGATTTCATTATTATTTTTTGCATTACACATTTTTACTCTTTTTTTTTCCTCCATTTTCTCCAACTTTTTATTTATTTTCTCATCTTTCTTCCTTTCTTTTCCTCTACTCTCTATTACCCTTTTTATCAATCTCGTTCTTTTTTCATATTCTTATTATTATTCTTATTTTTCACTTATCACCATTATCATCTTTACCTATTTCTCTTCTTCTTATCCTTCATCTTCTTCTAACCATTTTCTTCATCTCTTTTTCTTACGTCTCATTATTATCATCATCAGCAGCAGCATTATCATCATCCTGTTACCTTCTTCTTATTCTTCCTCTTCTTCTTCTTCTTCTTCTTCTTCTTCTTCTTCTTCTTCTTCTTCTTCTTCTTCGTGACCTTGAAGAGAAGACGACGTGACTGATATATTCGAGTATGCAAAAACTTCGGAAGAGAGAAGGAAGAAAAACGGAGGAAGAGGAGGAGGAGAAGAAGGAAGAAAAGGAGAAGGAAGATGAGGATAGAGAACGACTGAGGGGGGAAAAGAGGACTAGCAAAAAAAAGGTAGTGGAGGAGGAGAAGAAGGAAGAAGAGGAGAAGGAAGATGAGGATAGAGAACGTAAGTAAGAAATGCATAGAAGGAGGAATAGAGAAAAGAGGAGGAAGCGGAAAAGTGGAGAAGGTGGAATAAGAGCAGAAGAACAAGAAGCAGAAGTAGGAGGAGGAGGAGGAGGAGGAGGAGGAGGGAAAGAAGTGGAACGAGAGAAGGAAGAAGAAAAGCAGGAAAAAAAGGAAGAAGAGGGAGGAAAAGAAAAAGAGGAAAACATCATCATAAGAGGAAAAAGGTTGAAGAAAACAGAAGAAAAAGTTAGGAAAGGATGAGAAGGAGGAAAAGGAGGAGGAGGAAGAGGAGGAAAAGAAGCGGAACGAGAGGAGGAAGAAGAAAAGCAGGAAAAAAAACTGGAGGAGGAGGAGGAGGAGGGGAAGGAGGAAAAAGAGGAAAACATCATTATAAGAGGAAAAAGGTTGAAGAAAACAGAAGAAAAAGTTAGGAAAGGATGAGAAAGAGAACAAGGAAGAGGAAAAGGAGGAAAAGTAGCATAAAAAGAAGGAGGTTGAAATAAAGCTGAAAAATTGGAAAAGGATGAGGAGGAGAAGGAGAAGAAGAGAAGAGGAAGAAGAAGGAGGAGGAGGAGGAGGAAAAGGGGGCGTGAAGGGGGTGACATCTCTTGCCCCTTCAGACAATAGAGAGATAATGGGTGTTACTCAGCGCCCTTTGTGTGTGTGTGTGTGTGTGTGTGTGTGTGTGTGTGTGTGTGTGTGTTTAAGGGAAGATGTTTGCTTAATGGAGGTTTTAAGAGCGACTCGATATACCTTTGTGTGTGTGTGTGTGTGTGTGTGTGTGTGTGTACTCTATTTTACGATTGACACTTTTATGTATACATCCTCCTCTTCTTCCTCCTCGTCCTCCTCCTCTTTCTCCTCCTCTTCCTTCCCATCATCATCATCATCATCATCATCATCATCATCTTACTACTCATCCTCCTCCACTGTTTTCTTTATTTTTTTTTCTACCTTTTTCTCCTCCTCCATTTCGTTCCGCTCTCTTTCCTCCTGCTCTTCCTCCTCCTCCTTATGCTCTTCCCCCTCTTCCACCTTCTCCTTTCTTCCCTCTTCCTCTATTCTTCCTCCTCCTACACGTCCCTTAATAAGAAACACAATAACACTGAAAGAGGTAAACTAATACACCTGGATTGATATTAATTTACTACCTGTCCAAAATTACCGTCATTAGAACGTTAAGTACCTGAGCCATAGTCCCGAGCTCTATATTATTACAGGTAGATTTTTTTTAATGGACGAGTTACTAATTGTCTTGAGCCCCTTGGAAACAGACATCTATTTATTTACCCACAAAGGCAACATCAATCAGTTTCCTTATGGGTAGTTATGTTATTTTTGCTTATTGGGTAAAAGAATATATGAGGCTTCTCTTTCACCCCCCCACCCCCACTCCCCCCCTCTCTCTCTCTCCACACCCCTCCCCACCCCACCCCTCCCCTCCCTCCCTCCATCCCCCCTGGTCAGTGGTTGCGGTGTGTGGTTAGTTTCACGCGTCGTTGTCTGGTCCAGGACGTCTCAGGGAGTGTCCGGGGGAGTCCTGCTGATGGGTCCTACTGAGGGGTCCTTCGTCTCCTCCTCAGGGTGGTCCCGGAGTCCCTCACGCGGCGCTGGTGATGGCCCGATGACCGCCTACCTTCACTGCCACCACCGTCTGTCTGTCTGTCTGTCTGTTCCTTCGTAAGTATTTCCCGTCTTGAGTTTGTGTTTATTTTCTTTATTTTTTGTTTTATTTGCTTTTTTTTGTGTTGTTTCGTACCTTCACTGCCACCACCGTCTGTCTGTCTGTCTGTCTGTCTGTCTGTCTGTTCCTACGTAAGTATTTCCCGTCCTGAGTTTGTCTTTATTTTCTTTATTTTTTGTTTTTTGTGTTTTTTGTGTTGTTTCGTACCTTCACTACCTCTACCACCGTCTGTCTGTCTGTCTGTCTATTTGTCTGTCCGTCTGTCTGTTTATCTGTCTGTCTCTGTCTTCGTTCGTAAGTGTGTGTTTTCAATGTGTGGTTTTTTTTTGTGTGTGTTTGTGTATTTGTGTTTCGTAAGGTTGGTGTCTGTTTTTGTTATCTCTTGTTATCTCTTGTTCTCTCTCTCTCTCTCTCTCTCTCTCTCTCTCTCTCTCTCTCTCTTTCTCTTTCTCTCTTTCTTTATTACTCTCAAGGTAGTTTGTGGTTTTGCTCTTATTAGTCTCAGGTATGAAGTGATTATGGAAATGTTACCTGCCGCTGCTCACCTGGATGGAGGAAAACACAGGTGCGAATGAAGAGGAGGAGGAGGAGGAAGAGGAGGAGGAAGTGATGATGTTGACTTGGAAGAAATTTGGATGTTTTTTCTTCTTTCTTTTTCTTTTTTTTATATGAAACTACTAAACATTTAGAGGAGGAGGAGGAAAAAGAAGAGGAGGAGGAAAGGAAGAGGATGATGTTAACTGGAAAGAAATTGTGACGTTTTTTCTTCCTTATTTTTCTTTTCTTTTTTTAATATGAAACTACTTTACATTTCGTTTATATATTAAGGAAGTTCAACACGACTCGAACCTTTCACATCAGACAAACAAACACACAGAAAGACCATAAACACAAACAAAAACAAAGCACAAACACACACACACGCACACGCACACACACACACACACACACACACAAGCAAAATCACTGCAACAAAACAAACCAATAACATATAATCAAACAGAAAACAAACACACACGAAATAAAGCAAGTAAACGAAGAACACAAACAAAGTCACTAAACAAAGAACCACCAAAAACAAGTCAGTATTACCAGAAAAAAAAAACACACACACACAATAAAAACAAACCTCTTCCTCAGCCCACTAATCATCCTCCCCCTCGCGCCCCGGAAGTCCCCCGCCGCGCTGGTAACACTGAGCCACCCCGGAGTAAGAGATCAGGGCGGAGTGGATCAGTGTTACCAGCTTACCATACTCACATCACTCCATTCCTCGGTTTCACTCCCAAAAACTGCCATACCCACACTAATAACCATATCTAACTCAAATTATCGTTAAAACCGTTACTTAGCGATCTTTTTTGGCTATCGTTATGGGTCAAAAACCTTCAGAAACTCGTAAATTCAATGTGGTGTGTGTACGATAATCTGGTAACTCGCCGCGGACTGTCTCTGTTATCGTACGTTCATCAGGGCTCACCGGCGCCGCAGACACGCCTCCCGCACTGTTCCCGGCGGCGCCCTTTGAGTGGGTCTAGAGGGGTGGTCCCGTCACAGGCAGGCCCACAGGGGTCCTACCGCGAAGGGCGTGATGGTCGGTGCCTCCCGCCGCTACCCTGCCCAGTAAGTCCTCATCCTTGTCGTGTCCTGTCGTGCTGTGTTCCGTGTAGGTCTCGGGGACAAGGAGGTGGTATAGGAGAAGATATATGAGTATGTTTGACCGTAGGAAAAGAGAGTTGGATGAGAAGGATAGAGGTGGAGGAGTGACGCTATCCTACCCAGTAAGTCCTCGTCCCTGTCGTGTCCTGTCGTGCTGTGTTCCGTGTAGGTCTCAGGGACAAGGAGGTGGTATAGGAGAAGATATATGAGTATGTTTGACCGTAGGAAAAGAGAGTTGGATGAGAAGGATAGAGGTGTGTAGAAGTGACGCTATCCTGCCCAGTAAGTCATCAATGTCCTGCTGTAGTTGTGTGTAGAATTGTAGGAGGTGGTATATAAAGAGAAGATATGTTAAGGATTGTAGGAAAAGAAAGGTGTATGGATGAGAAGGATAGAGATGTAGGACTTCCGCTAACCTGCCCAGTAAGCTCCGTGTATAGGAGAGAGGACAAGGAGGTGGTATAGGAGGAGGTGGTTTATGTAGGATTGTAGGAAAAGAGATGTGTATGAGAAGGATAGCGATGTAGGACTGCCGCTAGCCTGCCCAGTAAGTCTTCATCTCTGTCGCCCCGTGTTCCGTGTAGGTCTCGGGGACAAGGAGGTGGTATAGAAGAAGATATATGAGTATGTAAAACCGTAGGAAAAGAGAGTTGGATGAGTAGGAGATGACATAGGAATGACGCTATCCTGCCCAGTAAGTCATCAATGTCCTGTCCTGTAGTTTCGTGTAGGAGGGAGGACAAGGAGGTGGTTTATGTAGGATTGAAGGAAAAGAAATATAATCAGTCTTACCAGCTTACCGTACTCACATAACTCAATTTCTTGATTTCACGCCAAAAACTGCCATACCATCACAAATAACGATACATAACTCAAATTATCGTAAAAATTGTTACTTATAAGGAGTATGGAGGTATTGAGAAAGGTCATAGGCGGTGTAGAAAGAGGTGGAGGAGAAAGAAAATGGTATTGGAAGTGCGTTAGGAGATAAAAGAACAACTCCTAAGGGATATGAGATGCAGAGGGAATGTGGACAGTACTTCGAAGTCATGAGGTGAGGGTGAATGTGTGGGTGGGTGGGGGAAGAGGAGGACAGGTGTGAGTGATGCATGGAGGGGGAGGAGTGCGGTGGCGGTGGTGGTGGTGGCGGCGGGGAAGAGGGGGGGGGGGGGGGGGTCAGGTGTGGTTTCGCCAGGTAGAGTCCCGTCGTCACGCCTCTGATGAACGGGGGCTGCGGGGAGAGGCCCAAAGCAACAATTACTCCAAGACAACAGCCTCCTCCTCCTCCTCCTCCTCCTCCTCCTCCTCCTCCTCCTCCTTCTTCAGTTTTCGTCAGGAGTTGTAAATTGCATGCATGGGTGATTTTTTTTGTTTTGTTGTTGTTGTTGTTGTTGTTGTTATTGTGTTGTTATTATAGTAGTAGTAGTAGTAGTAGTAGTAGTAGTAGTAGGAGGAGGAGGAGGAGGAGGGGGAGAAACACAGAACATACATCCGCCTTTGCCCTTGTATAACTCCAAACACACACACACACACACACACACACACACACACGGACAGGTACATTACGACAGGATTCTTAAGGTAAGGTGCGAGGTCCTGATTATCCTGTGATCTAAGAGGGAGGGAGAGTCCTACGATGGAATGCGAGGAGGAGGAGGAGGAGGAGGAGGAGGGGGGGGGTGAGGGTGTGTGGAGTATTGAGTGGTGTGTATTGTGAGTGGGGATGGTGATGAGGTGGTGGTGGTGGTGGTGGTTGTGGAGTTGAAAAGAAAGATGGTGTATAATTATCTTTCATCCACATCCTCTCGCCTTCATCACCATCATCATCATCATCATCATTAAAATCACCAGTATCATTATAATCACCTTTTGTCATTATTATCGCTATTATCATCATCATCATCAGCTTATTCTCATTCCTTCCTTCTTTTGCTATTTCCTCTACCTCCTCCTCCTCCTCCTCCTCCTCGTTTCAAAGATGGAGGAAGAGATGACCACCACGAGGAAGAGGAGGAGGAGGAGGAGGAGGAGGAGGAAACAGACGACTTTCCTCTCTTTCCTCCATTATCTCAAAAACGCGGAAGAAGAAAAGAAAACAGCGCGTGATAGACAAAAAAAAAAAGAGAGAGAGAAAGACTGATTGATCTGTATCGTTACCTGTCCTCCCCACCCCCACCCCCACCCCCCACCCCACCCACCACCTTCCTTCCCTTCTTCTATACATTTGTTTGCTCTTTTTTCTCCTAAGGAACACACAAGGGCGGAAGGCCATTGTGGAGGAGGCGGGCGGGGTTGTTAGCACCCGCGACTCTGAAGGGAGGCTGGCGTTGGGGGCGTGGGGAGGGGGGTGGGGGGCGTGGAGGCCTTTGTTTTCCCGTCACCACCTGAAGAAGGGAAGGGGAAGGGAGGAAGGGGAAAGGGTAAGGATAGGTAAGAGGGTAGGGTAGGGAATGGGGGTGTGTGGGGGTGAGGGGGGAAGAGGTGTGTGTGTGTGTGTGTGTGTGTGTGTGTGTGTGTGTGTGTGTGTGTGTGTGTGGTCCATGTGGTTTGACGGTTAGTTGAGACAGAAATTTCTCTCTCTCTCTCTCTCTCTCTCTCTCTCTCTCTCTCTCTCTCTCTCTCTCTCTCTCTCTCTCAATAATAGTTCTCCTTTCCTTCTTTCCCTCTTATCTCCCTTTTCCATTATCTCCTTTCCTTCCTTCCTTCCTCTCTTTCCTACCTCAACTCTCTCTGATTCCCCTCTTCTTCACAAATAGAGAACTAGACACCAAACAACGAGAGACACACAACTCATAGGATTCAAATTGGGTTCTAATGGTAAAGCTTAACCTGAAAAAAAGACCTGGACCCTAGTGGAAAATGAAAGCTTGAAGAACAGAAGATATTTAGAGTTTTAGTGAGAACATCTTCGGTCCAAGTCTACGGAATATTCACGCCACAAAAAGACAATCAACGGAGAGGAAAGAGAAGTGAAAAAGTGTAAGAAGAGAAAGGAGAATGAGAAGATGATGTGGAAGTGAGAAGGTATAAGAAAAAAAAGAAAGTGGGAAGGAGGAGAGGTTAGGGAAATAAAAACGCATAGGAAAAAGAAGAAAAGAAGAAAAGGAGAAGAGAATAGAGAACTGAAAATTCGTTGGTAGAAGAGAAAAGAGGGAAAGGAGAAGATAGAGAAGTGAAAACAGTGGGAAAAAAAGGAAAAGAGGGAAAGGAGAAGACGATAGAAAGGTTGAAATTAGTGAAGAAAAAAGACGAAAGAGAAGAAAACAGAGATGTAAGAATTAACGTATAAAAACAGAAATATTGAAGGAAAATGAGAAAGCGTTGTAAAAAGAGAAAGAAGAAAGGGGAAGAAGAGAATAGGGAAGAGAGCAGAGCAGGTGAAGATAGGTGGTCGCATGCTAATAGGAAGATAAGCACCTTCGTTATCAGCTCAACGGGAAGGGGAGACCATGAGTACTTCCCTTATTTATGCGTCCAACACGAGGCTCGGTTTATGGCTTCCCGCGCGGCGCCGAAGTGTGTTATTAAAAGATTATGTGCCGTTGGAAAGAGAGAGATCCATATTCTTAACCGTATCGGACTCCATTTACGACTATTCCCACGTTGTTTGCAGATTAAGCTTTACGATTGGAACCCATTTTGAGACCTAAGAGTTCTGTTATTAAAAGATTATATACGCCGTTGGAAAGAACATAAGAACAGTGAGATCCATATTCTTAAACGTATATCGAACTCCATTTACGACTATTCCCAGGTTGTTTCAGGTTAAGTTTTACGATTGGAACCCATTTTGAGACCTTAGAGTTCTGTTATTAAAAGATTATATACGCCATTTTGAGACGTAAGAGTTCTGTTATTAAAAGATTATGTGCCGTTGGAAAGAGCGACATCCATATTCTTAACCGTATCGAACTCCCCTTTACGACTATTCCCAGGTTGTTGCAGATTAAGCTTTACTATTGGAACCCATTTTAAGACCTAAGAGTTCTGTGCTATCCTCCATTTGGTATATCTATTACTGAAGAAGAGGGGAATTAGAGAGAGGTAAGGGAGAGTAGAAAGGAAGGAAGGAAGGAGAGATGATGAAAAGGGAGAAGATTAAGAGGCTATTACACTGGGCAAATTTTCCGTGGATCTTCAGTCAAACCACGATTTCCGCTGGCGTGGTTGTCATTTGTTTCTTGTTATTGCTGATGATGATGATGGTGAGTAATACCGTCGTCCTTCTGTGAAATCTACCGTAGCTTTGGAAGATCGTGGACACGTCAGAAAACCACGGAAATATGAGAACCACGCCAGCGGAAATCGTGGTTTGACTGAAGGGAAATAGAAAGGAGGTAGAGTGGATAGGAGGGGAATAAAGTAGAAGGGATGAAAGAGGAGGGAAAAAGAGTGGATAAGAGAGGAAGAAGGGAGGAGGGATGAGGAGTAAGGAGGTAGAAGGGAGAGAAAGGAAGGAGGAAAACTGGATGAAAGGGGAAGAGGGAAGGAGAGAAGGAGAAAGAAGGGATGGATGGGGGATGGGGGAAGGAGAAAGGAGGGATAGGAAGGAAGGAGGATGAGTGGGTAGGAGGGGAAAAAGGTAAGGGGGGTGAGGGGAAGGAGGAAGAAGGTAGAATGAAGAGGGAGGAAAGAGGGAAGAGTGGATAGGATGGAAGAGAAGGTAAGAGGGACGATGGGAAGAAGGAAAGGGAAGGAGGGACGAATAGGGGGGGTGGGGGAGGAGGAGAATTGATAAGATGAAAAGTATAAATGAATGAAGAGCGTCACGCAATGGAAGGAGAAAGCCGGGTTGTCATAGGTGATTTTCCGGCTCAAGACGCAGATGTCGTGTAAAACTATCACCTACATCACAAAATGGTCCATGGATATCCCGGCAACTTCTACGAGAGGCTATTGAGACGGGTGCGGATCCCTTTTAGAAGACTGGCCCAGGCATACATATTTGACAAGGCTTTCGTAGGAGTTGTAGGCATTTCCAGAGTTACTTTTATGATCCTTCTTGTAGTTTGACCTTTCTGCTGTACCACGAACCTCAAAATACACTCATTAGAACCCGACTGATATCCATTTTTGGCCTTTGAAAATAGTGGATGTGGGAGGCGGAGGCATCTGGGAGTTTTGGGCATTTCCAGGGGTAGTTTCATGATCCTTCTTGTAGTTTGACCCTTCTGCTGTACCCTGAGCCTAAAAACGCACTCATTAGAACCCGACTGATCTCCATTTTTGACCTTTGGAAATAGTGGATGTGGGAGGCGGTAGCGTTTGAAAATACCGACCTGTAAGTTGTGTTGGCGAAGATGTGGTGTTGGTGTTGCTGGTGTCTGTATGTGTGTTGTGGTAGGTGTTGTTGTGTTTGTTTGTGTGTGTTTGTGGGGAGGAGTAGGGGAAGGTGGGAAGGTTTTTTTTTTTTTATTATTTTTTTTTTTAGGGGAATGGGAAAGTGAAATTGTGTGACCTGTAGTTTTTAGGATCTGTGGATAGATTACCTGACCCTACCTGTACCTTCTCCACTAACCCACTTCCTCTTCTTACTAGAGAGAGAGAGAGAGAGAGAGAGAGAGAGAGAGAGAGAGAGAGAGAGAGAGAGAGAGAGAGAGAGAGAGAGAGAGAGAGAGAGAGAGAGAGAGAGAGAGAGAGAGAGAGAGAAAGTTTCGTTTGTGTATGTGTGTGTGTAGGTGAGGTTGTGTGTGTGTGTGTGTGTACTGAGTGAAAAATGAAGGGAATTGTGTGTGTGTGTGTGTGTGTGTGTGTGTGTGTGTGTGTGTGTGTGTGTGTGTGTGTGAAACAGTAGCGTGTTTTCTCCGCGGGTTCAGAGTAAAACAAGTGTCAGGAGGTTAACGGAAGTCAGTAGTGAGTCGGGTTGGATCCTATCATTGAACGTGCGTGTGAAGGAAGAAGGAAGAGAAGGAAAGGAAAAAAAAAAGCATGTATCTCTGTTGCATCTGGCGGCGAGTGACAAAAAGTGGTTAGTTATCTCCTCGGTGCTGACTAAATAATGAAGGAAGAGGGAAGAATTGAGGAGGGGAGAAAGGAGGTAAAAGTGGAGGAGAGGGAAGGAGGAATGAGGGATGAATTGGGGGGAAGGAAGAAGAGATAGGAGGGGAGAAAGAAACAGGGATGGAGAGAAGGAGAAAGAGTGGATAGAAAAAGGAGGAAGAGTTGATGGAAGGGGAAGAAGTTAAAATGGATGAGAGGGAAAAGAGGAAGAGTGGATGGGAGGGGAATAAGTTAGAAGGGATGAGAGGGAAAGGAGGAAGAGTGGATGGAAGGGGAAGAAGTGAGAAGGGATGAAGGGAAGCAGTAATAGTGAATGGGAGGAGAATGAGGTAGAAGGAATGAAAGAGGAGGGAAAAAGAGTGGATAAGAGGGGAAGAAGGGAAGAGGGATGAGGAGTAAGGAGGTAGAAAGGAGAGAAAGGAAGGAGGAAAACTGTATGAAAGGGGAAGAAGGAAGGAGAGAGGAGGAGGAAGAAGGGATGGGTGGGGGATGGGGGAAGGAGAAAGGAGGGATGGGAGGATGAGAGGAAAGAGGAAGAAGTTAGAATGGAAAGGGAGGAAGGAGGGAAGACTGGATAGGATGGAGGAGAAGGTAAGAGGGACGAGGGGATGGAGGAAAGGGAAGGAGGGACGAACAGGGGGGGTGGGGGAGGAGGAGAATTGATAAGATGAAAAGTATAAACGAATGAAGAGCGTCACGCAATGGAGTCTATTATTAAGTGGTGGCAATGGTGGCAAAAAAAAAAGCGCTATCTGCTGTCACTGATTAATGGAGGGAGTTGGATCGCACGAAGAGTATAAACGGATGATTGATAATGAATAAGAGGAGGGTTGGATCCTTTGCAGAAACGTATGATTATGTAAGAACGCCACAAGAAAGAAGGAGAGGAAGTAAGTAATCCACAATAAAGGAAAAAAAAAGAGGGGAAGAAAGATGGAAGGAAAGAGAGAAAGAAAGAAAGAAAGAGAAGAAAAGAAAGAAAAAGAGAAAGAGAGAGAGAGAGAGAAGGAAAGACTGAAAGAAAGGAAGAAAGAAAAAGAAAACTGTAAAGAAAAGGAGATAACACAAATATGGTAAAGGGTATTGCATGGAGTTTAATCTTCGTAGAATATAAACAAATGAATGACGAATAAGGGAGTGGCTTGAACCTTTTAAAATACAAGAAAAGTAAGAACATATACAAAAAAGAATATGGTATAGAGGATTGAAATGTTAACTAATCTCCTGTCACTGACTAAATAAGAGAGTTTGAACCTTTGGGAAGTATAAACAGAAGAGAAGAGAAGAGAAGGACTGGAGCCTTTGTAAAGAGAAGAGAAATAAAACATAAAAGAAATAAAGACCACACAAAAACTAAGTGGTATCGAAGACTATTTATCATTTGTCAGTAACTAATGAACGGATTTTGAACCCTTGAATTGAAACAGAGGATAAGATAATAGTGGAGGATAACATAAGAGAAGTAAGGAAGAGCATCACTCGCAAAAAAGAATATAAGGGCAATGGAAAGTTACCTCTGTCATTTACTAATAGATGGATTTTGAACCCTTGTGAAATATAAACAGAAGATGAGAGAAAAACGGAGCATGAACCTTTTGCGAATATAAGAAAAAGAAGATCACAAAAAAAAGGGAAATATAAAATACTTATCATCTGTCAGTGATTAATAAATGGAGTTTGATCCCTTAAAGAGGCGTATAAAAGGAAGCTAACTTGAACCTTTGTGAATATAAGAGAAATAAAGATGTCACACAAAAATGCTAAGTGGAATAGAAGAGTACTTACCTTCTGTTACTAACTCATGAATGGAGTTTGAACCATTAAATACAAACAGGTGAGTAAATAACGGAGTACTGAAAGAAAGAAAGAGAAAAAGAAAGAGAGAAAAAGAGAAAGAAAGACTGAAAGAAAGGAAGAAAAAAAGAAAGGAAGGAAGAAAGAAAAGTATAAAGAAAAGGAGATACAAGAAATATGGTCGACACAAGGCACACAAAAAAATGTTATAGAAAAGCATTTACCTTCTGTCACTAATTAATGAATGGAGTTTTATCCCTTGAGAAGCATAAACACAAATTAACAGATGAGAAGCGTCGTGCACTGCTATAACGGAAGCGATAAAGGATATACGAAAAAATTATCATCATCGTGGCGTTGTCGTGGTGTTGTCGTGTTGTTGTCGTGCACCATGAAAGGAATTTATCGTCGTGTCAAGCGCACTGTTCTTATTTATACTTAATATTATCGCCAGAAGGGACTCGTGTGTGTGTGTGTGTGTGTGTGTGTGTGTGTGTGTGTGTGTGTGTGTGTGTGTGTGTGTGTGTGTGTTTTACATCAAAAGAGACAGCAGAAGGGCACAAAAAAAGGAAACAATATTAAAAAAAGCCCGCTACTTGCTGCTCCTGTGAAGAATCCGAAGAGGTGGCCGAAAGAGGGGTCAGTTACGTGTGTGTGTGTGTGTGTGTGTGTGTGTGTGTGTGTGTGTGTGTGTGTGTGTGTGTGTTTAAATAAGAAGTGTTTTATAACGAAGCGTCTCGGGGCGGCGATTGGATCTCTTAAATGCAAATAATGAAGTCAACGTTTAAGTGTTTGGCGGGGCGGCGATGGGCATGATAAAGCTGCATCCGGTGGGGCCGGGAATGCGTATAAGTCGCCCCTCAAATAGTACGGTTTCCAATAGTTCGGTTTCGGTTTTATACGGATTGTCATTGAAGATCTTTTGGGGATTTTTAAATTTTCTGCTCATCGGGAAATTAAAAAATCCTCAAAAAATCTTCTTTGAAAATCCACATAAAACCGAAACCGAACTATTGGAAGCCGTACTATTTGAGAGATGACTTACCCACCTAACTACCAACCTTCCTTCCTTCCTTCCTTCCTTCCTTCCTTCCTTCCTTCCTTCCTTCCTTCCTTCCTTCCTTCCTACCTACCTACCTACCTACCTACCTTCCTTCCTTCCTTCCTTCCTTCCTTCCTTCCTTCCTACCTACCTACCTACCTACCTACCTTACATACATACATACATACATAAAGAGTGAGTTAGGGTAATAAACACAAACATCAGTGCATTCTTATAGCCTTTAGCAGAATTTAGGTCGTTTTTTTTAGCACACACAGACAATACTTTCGCTTTCAAGAGGGGAGTATCAGGACACCTCTCCATCTATATTTTCACTCTTTATTTGGATTTTCTTTTTCTTTTTTTTCTTTTTTCGGGTTTAGGGAATATTGTTTTTCCGGAGGTTTTGGTTCCGTTTTTGTTTGTTTGTTTGTTTGTTTGTTTGTTTGCCTTAGCTGTCTCCTTTGCAGTAAATAAAAGAAAAAAAAACTTACTCGTTACAACTACAAAATCAAGTAACAACAGGAGGCATTTTACGCACCAATAATTTTACTTTTACTTATGATTACTTACCCACTTATATCTACTCACCCATTTATATCTACTCACCCACAATTACCCACCCACTCATCCTTTATCACCCACTCATTTTTACACATTCACTTTTACACAATCATTTTTACCCACTCAAAATCACTCACGATTACTTATACTCACTTTTGCCTACTCACTCACAATCACCCACTCACTCACTTTCACTCACCCACTTTCACCCACTCAGTTTTACCCACTCACTATTAATCACTCACCCACGATCACTCACTCACTCACTCACTCATTCACTCCCTTTCACCAACAATCAATCACTCACTCACTCACTCACTCACTCATTCACTCCCTTTCACCCACAATCACTCACTCACTCACTCACTCACTCACTCACTCACTCACTCATTCACTCCCTTTCACCCACAATCACTCACTCACTCACTCACTCATTCATTCACTCCCTTTCACCCACAATCACTCACTCACCCATTTCCACCCACAATCACTCACTCACTCACTCACTCACTCACTTTCACCCACAATCACTCACTCACCCATGTCCACTCACAACCACTCACACTAACAGTCACCCACAATTACTCACTCACCCACTTCCACCTACAATTACTCCCCCACAATCACTCACTCACTCACCGCTCTTAGCACCCACGCACTCACCAACCGGCCATAAAGTCTGAGTCAACACCGGGATTGCTTAATATACCCTTTCACTTCCCTTTTATCCCCAACCCCTTTTATTCCGCCCCATTTCACTAATCTCTAATGGCCCACTCACTCTCCATATCACCGAGAGGCCGCCCATAGCCTTTATAAACACTTAGGTAGTACTCGATTCGCTATATAGGGGATCTGATCGCTTATACATCCATTAACTGCACTCTACTTCATTACCTCTATATACATTATCATACATACATACATACTTTCTTATATTCTCTATTCTATTTTCTATTCTGTTTCCTCTACTTCTTTACCTCTATCTACTCCATCGTATCTACTTACTTCATCTATTCGTCTCTACTTCATTATCTCCCTATAGACGTTATGTACCAAAAATTTCCATTAGCTCAATATTTCATAGCGTTTATAGCTTTATGTACAATATCTTTACCTGTCTTGGCGTTTATAGCAGTTTTGTTTCATTTATTACTTCCATTATTCCTCCTTTATTTGTTTATGCGTTATGTTATACTTTTATCTATATACAGCACGGAGATGAGCACTGAGGCCACGCGTAGCTTTAGCGTATGTGCCCTCAACTTAACTTTTACCTTTTTATATGCTAAACTTATTCTTATTTACTTTCATTTCGTTTATAGCAGCGTTTAAGTCGTTTATTGATGGCCGAAACGCTATTTATGTCAACTCCTATTTGTTTTGTTTATTTTTTCTTCCTATTCACTCTCATATATATTCAGAGCTTCCTTCCTCTTAGCATTCACGTCGTCTATAGCAGCGTTTAAGTTGTTTATTGATGGCCTAAACGCTATTTATGTCAACTCCTATTTCTTTTGTTTATTTTTTCTTCCTATTCGCTCTCAAATAGATCCAATACTTCCTTTCCCTTAGCATTCACGTCGTCTATAGCAACGTTTATGTCGTTTATTGATGGCCTAAACGCTATTTATGTAAACTCCTATTTTTTCTTGTTTTTCTTTATCTTCCTATTCGCTCCCATATATATTCAGTACCTCCTTCCTCTTAGAATTCACGTCGTCTATAGCAGCGTTTATGTCATTTATTGCCTACCTAAACACAATGTCCACTTATATTTACTCACTCCTTATATGGCGGAGTTTATCCCTTTTACTGTCTTTCTTTATGCTCACCACTCCCATATATATCCGGTAATTCCTTCCTCTTAGCATATAATCGTCTAAGGCAGCCGTAATGACGTTTTTTTCCCTTATATTTACTCAGAACTTGCGTATATGTCAGTTTATATATATTCCGTTAAGTGGTTTCCTATTCACTCTCTGCTTCAATATATATTTAGTATCTCCTTCTTAAGCCATTCACGTCGTCTATAGCAACATTTATATCGTTTATATCTCCTTTGTCTGCCTACGTATGCTTTTATTTACTCACTTCTTTCGTTTATTGCCTTCCTTTACCCTTAACACTCCCATATATATCCAGTACTTCCTCCTGTTACCATTCACATCGTCTATAGCAACATTTACATCGTTTATATCTCCATTGGTTGCCTGTGTATGCTTTTATTTACTCACTTGTTTCGTTTATTGCCTTCCTTTACCCTTAACACCCACATATATATATCCAGCACTTCCTTCCTGTTACCATTCACGTCGTCTATAGCAACATTTACATCGTTTATATGTCCTTTGTCTGCCTACGTATACTTTTATTTACTCACTTCTTTCGTTTATTGCCTTCCTTTACCCTTAACACCCACATATATAATCAGTACTTCCTTCCTGTTACCATTCACGTCGTAACACCCACATATATATCCTGTACTTCCTTCCTGTTACCATTCACGTCGTGTATAGCAACAATTACGTCGTCTATATCTCCATTGGTTGCCTGTGTATGCTTTTATTTACTCACTTCTTTCGTTTATTGCCTTCCTTTACCCTTAACACTCACATATATATCCTGTACTTCCTCCCTCTTACCATTCACATCGTCTATAGCAACATTTACAGCGTTTATTGCCTACCTGAGCACTATGTCCACTTCTATTTACACAGTCTTCCTTATATTGCAGTTTATTTCATTTATTGCCTATCTTAACGCTGAACCTTCCCATATATGTCCAGTACTTCCTTCCCCATACCATCCACGTCCTCTATAGCAACATTTACATCGTTTATACCCCTCACCAATGCCCGCCCACCGCTGCCACCGCCCGTTTTATAGCGCGCCATTTCCATAATCCCAGCGTCGCCCTCCTCTACTTATGCAAATCGGCCACCAATTACCTGTATCGTGGGGGAGTGATTCCTTACCTGATAAAACAAATGACTCGCGCAGGCCACCAAGGCAGGAACTGTGGGCTTCCGTTGCGTGCGTTTGCGTGTGTGAGTGAGTGAGTGAGTAAGAGGAGGAGAGAGTGGAAGCAGGTGAAGGAAGCAAAGGAAAGGAGGAAGGGGAGGGAAGGGGTGAGGGGCGGACGTCAACGAAAGGTTAATGAGGCTTATTCACCCTCAGGCCAAGGAAGGGAAGGAAGGGGAGCGTGCGTCTGTGAAAAAGTGGAAGGGAAGGAAGGAAGGAAGGACGAAGAGGAGAGAGAGAGAGACGATAGAGAGAGATAGACGGAAGACGAACAAAGGGAAGAGAGGAAGTAAAGTGGAATAAAGTGAAGGAAAGATGGTAAGAGCTTAAAAGGGATGGAAAGAATTAGAGGGGAGAGTTCGATAAAGGGAGATAAAGGGAAGAGACAAGAGAGACTAATGGAGAAGAAAACACCAAAGGGAAGATGGAGAGATTTAGAACAAAGGGAAGCGTCAAGAGAGGCAGTAAGGGGAAAGGGAGGAAAGGGAAAGAAAAGGAAAAGAAAGGGAAGTTGGTGATGAAAACGTGGGTGAAGAAAGGGCGATAAAGGGAAGACAAAGGGAAGAGAGGCGCTAAGAAAGAGTGAGGCAAAGGGAAAGAAAAGGGAAAGGAAGGTTGTGAGAGCTAAGCATGTGGATGAAAAATTGGACGAAAAGAAAAATAGAGAGAATTGGTTGATAAAGGAAATAACGTAGAAAATAAATACGTAAAAGGGAAAGAATAGAACATGGAATAAAGTAAGGTAAAAAAAAATGATAATTAAGAAGCGGAATATCAATTATAATAAGAAAAAAAGGCACAATTATTGATAAACGAGAAAACGAAATAAAAACAAATAAATACAGAAATAAATAAAATACCAAAGAATAATACAGAACAAAATTTATTGAAGTTGGGCTCACAAATTAGTAGTTTTAATATCAACAGAGATATGTAATTATTCCCTCGCCCCCAAATAATTAAGCTGAGAACCTAATTTATGATTGTTAATAATTTTGTGTTAGACTTAAATGCATGAGTGTAATATATCTTGTATACGTAAATAATATGTAAGAGAAATTAATAAGAAAACCAGGTGGGACAGATGAAGTTAATTAGTAAAAAAAAAGTGGAAGATCAACAGAAATCATTAACAATACACAGATGAAGCAGGTGAAATTAATGAGTGAAAAATATAGTCAACAGTAATGCTTAACAATGCTCAGGTGGAACACGTGAGACTAATTAATGAAAAGTGTAAAATCAACAGAAATCATCAAATACCAATGTGAAACAGGTGGAACTAATTAGAGTGAAGAAACTTAAATTAACGGAAATAAACAGGTAAAACTAATTAGGGTGAAATAACATAAATCAACCGAAATAAACAGGTAAAACTAATTAGGGTGAAGAAACATAAACAGGTAAAAATAGGTGAAGGAAAAAGAAATCAAAATCAATAAAATAACAAAAATTAAACTGCTAATTACGGTGAAGAAACATAAATCAACCGAAATAAACAGGTAAAACTGCTAATTAGGGTGAAATAACATAAATCAACAGAAATAAACAGGTAAAACTAATTAGGGTGAAGAAACATAAATCAACAGAAATAAACAGGTAAAACTGCTAATTAGGGTGAAGAAACGTAAATCAACAGAAATAAACAGGTAAAACTGCTAATTAGGGTGAAGAAACGTAAATCAACAGAAATAAACAGGTAAAACCGCTAATTAGGGAGAAGAAACGTAAAATCAACAGAAATTATTAACTACTCGAGTGAAACAGGCGAAAAAAAAATTTAAAGTTGCAGAATGTAAAATCAGCAGAAACTTTTTAAAACTCCCAGATGGAAGTAATTAGAGAAAAACAAACAAAAAAACATAACATCCACCCGAAATTGACCTCTTTTGACCTCTCGTTCGTTCTTTTTTTTCTTTTTTTGTGTGTGTTCGGAGCAGCGTCTAGCAGGCTTCTTCTTCTTCTTCTTCTTCTTCTTCTTTTGGCTGTTTTTGTTTTCCCTTGAGCTAAAAAAAAAAAAGATTGAAAAATAATAAATGATCAACAGTACCCAGGTGGAACAGGTAAAATTAAACAGTGAAAAACGGAAAATCGAACAGGTAAAACTAATCAGTGAAAAAAATAAAAAAACGTAAAATTAACCGAAATGATCAAGCACTCCCAGATGGAACCAATAAAACTAATCAGAGGGAAAAAAACTCAAAGTCAACATGAATGATTAACAGTACTCAGGTGGAACAGGTAAAGCTAATTAGTGGAAAAACGGCAGATCAACACAAATTCATCCCAGACTTTCACATTCCCTCCCAGCGCGAATGCCACGGGATCCAAGAACTTTCTCAACCACGGTGGAGGAACGTTCTCATATCTTACCGTGGGAGACTGATTTTCGAACCCGTTAGTCAGTCATTTCACCAGTCAGCCACTCAGCCAATCAGTCATCCAGCCAACCAGTCAGTCGTTCCGCTAGTCAGTCATATAGTTATCCAGTCAGTCAGTCAGTTAGAAAACACTCATCCAGTCAGTTAGTCAGTCAGTCAAGCATTCATCCAGTTATTCATTCAGTCAATCAGTCAGTCAAACATTCATCCATTCAGTCAAGTCAGCCAGTCCAAACCCAGTCAGTCAGTCAAAGATACATCCAACCAGTCACTCTGTCAACCACTCATCCATCCAGTCTGCCACTTGTCCGGTCACCCATTCATCCAGGTAGCCAGCCACCCACTCACTCAGTCAAACATTCATTCATCCATCCAGTCAGTCAGTCAGCTAAACGTTCATCCATTCAGTCAGTCAGCTAAACGTTCATCCATCCAGTCAGTCAGTCTTTCAATCAGTCTGTCAACCCCTCACCCACTCAGTCAGCCAGTCAGTCAGTCTTTCAATCAGTCGGTCAACCATCCTCTCATCCATCTAACCCTCCAGTCTGCCACCCGTCCACTCGTCCAGTCACCCAGCCATCCAGGTAGTCAGCCACGCATGACGGCCAGCCTCACAGGTGCTCCGTTCCGCCTCGTTAAACATTTTCGATCTGTCTCCCCCTGATAATGTTCCTCCGCTCCAGAGATCGACATCATCTGGCTCTGTGGGGTGATGCTGCTGCCGGTGGTGGTGTACTGGTGGGGGGGGAGGGTGATGGTGGTGCAGTGTGGGAGAATGCATTGGTGATGATGGTGGTGATGGTGATAGTGAAGGGAGAGGAAGAAAGGTTATCGGTGTTGGTGGTGATGGTGGTGGTGATGAAGGAAGGTTGGTTGGTAGTGGAGTGTGGGAGAATGCATTGGTGGTGGTGGTGATAGTGGTGATGGTGAGGGAGAAAGAAAGGTTATAGGTGATGGTGCATAGTGGTGATGATAGTGTATGGTTAGGGTGTTAAGGGGAGGACTCATATAGTGAAGTTGATGGTATTGAAAGAAGATAGTGATGGTGGTGGTGACTGCAAGAGAGGGGGTGATGATGATGATGATGAAGTGTGGTGTGGATAAAAAGGTGGACGTTAAAAATGGTGTAAAAGTGATGTATAGGAAAGACTCAGTGGTGTGCATAGTGCAATATATAGTGTAGGTCCTCTTATTATTATTATTATTATTATTATTATTATTATTATTATTATTATTATTATTATTATTATTATTATTATTATTATTATTCCCCCCCTTCTTTATCTGTTTCTTCGTCATTTTCTTTTTAACTTTCTTTTCCCTTTCCATCTTGTCAACGGAAAACATCACCATGAAACACGACACTAAAAGAAAGTAAAAATAAAAATAAAAAAATATCCATTTCTGCCTGTCATCGAATATCATAACTTCCAGGAAAATATTTTAATCTTAAGAGAAAACCACAAAGCCAGTTTTTCAAGACAAAGACAAATATTTAGAACAGACTTTAAAACCTTCAATCCCCTTCCCCCTTTTACCCCTCCCCCCACCTCCTTCCCTCACCCCTCGCCCCTCCCCCCTCCTTCAACCACCTAACCTCCCCCTCCCTTCAACACCCCAACTCCTCTATCCCTCCAACTCCCTCCAACTCCCCTCTCCCTCAAAACTCCCTCCTCCAACCCCCAACTCCCCTTCTTCCACCATCCCCCCTTCCTCCCCCCTTCCCCCCGTCACTCCGCCCATCACCAGGGAAATTGTTAAGAATCACCAGCATTCCTTGAACCCTCGCGTGGCATTCCTTATTTGCAATGGTAATCAGCCTCACCTCGACGTTCGTGCATACCTGCCTGCCGACACACCTGGATGGCCGCTACCTGACCTACCGGGGAGAGTTATACTGATGAGTTGACCAGCAAGCAGAATTTAATATCACATCACTCTGTTTTCTTCTTCTACTGTATTTTTTTTTTCCTTGATGTATTTTCTGGTGTCGACTGTGTATTTCTTGTTTTCTTCTACATTTCGATTTCTTACTGCATTTTTTGTTGTATTTTGTTGTATCTCATTCTTTCCTCTCCTCTCCTCCCTCGGGATGGTCGATTAATGGGTACCTGGGGAAACCTGGGGAAGGTAAACTGTGATGTCATACTGGCCCTGCGTCTCGGGGTGATGGGCTCCCTCCCTCCACAGGCTTGGGAGGGTCGAGTGAAAATCCATAATTATACATACATTTGTTTTGGTGGCGGCGGCGGCCATTGGGAGGTGAGCAGTGTTGCCAATGATCCGATTAGCGATGGTATTAAGGGCCAATGAGACGGAGATGAGCACTGAGGCCACGAGCGTCTGTAGCGTATGCACCCAACTTTATACTGTCTTGAGCTGGAAAAGAACATCAAAATCTCATCGTGGGTTATCTTAAAAACACGATATTCAAGCAAGACAAAAGCGACATTATCTCATCGGGGAATATCTTAAAAAAACAAAAACGCATCATTATTATCGGCGTGTTTACGACTCCACTCTCAGAACACCAGAGAAAACGCAGCCTCGTAATGCGCTAAATGGGGTAAACTATTCTAGATCGAGGGCGGGGCAGAATGGCATCCCGCTAAGTACTCCTTCGCGAATGTCGTCTGCGATGCAAACTAGCGACAGGGACATGCAGGAAGAGGCGGGGAAGGAATGTCGCCCGGAGTGGGAAGCTCTGAGCCCGCCATTTTTTGTGTGTGTGCGTGTTGGTGTGTGTTCGTGTGTGTTATCTCAGCTGGAAACTTTTGCCATTACCCTTGTGACGATTTTTGTGTTGATTTGTGTTCCGTTCCTTGTCCTTGTCGAACTTTTTTTAAGCATAAGAGTAAGTAACCCAATGTTGTAATGAGGTAATACGAATAAATGATGATGATGATGAAAATAGTAATGAATCAAATCAGTCTCTACATTAATAAAAAAAAAATATATGTATCGGAACTGCCCATAACACTTCATCGTCCATTACCACAACGCGAATGAAGAAAAAAAAGTTAAGAGAATAAATGAGAAAAATGGAATAAAGGGAAGAATTAGGATGAATGGGAGTATTAAGAGAAAGAAGGAGAAAAGGAAGGAGTCCATTAGATTACATTAGAATAGGTTAGAAGGAAGACAAGAAGGAGGAAAGGGAAAGAAAAGAAGGAAGGAGGCAAGGAAGAGAAAGTATTTATTAGACCAGGTTAGATTAGTTTCAAAGGAAGAAAGAAAGAGGGACAAAAGAAGACAGGAGTGATGAGGGAGCTGGGAAGGAAAATGAAGACAAGTGGAAAAAACGAAGAGGAAATGACTAATAGAAAGAAGTAAAGAAGAGGGTTAGAAATTATTATATGACAAGTTAGATTAAGTCAGAAAGAAGGAGAAGGGAAGACGGGATTGAGTGAATGGAAGGGAAGGGAATTATCAGAGAAAACGAGTGAGATTAGGTTAAGTTAAAAGGAAGAAAAACGAAGGTGGAGAAAGGAAATATACAGAGAGTTAAGGTAATATTAAGTGAGGTAAGGTTAGGAGGGAAAAATAAAGGAAAAGGAAAGAAAGAAAAGAAGTTAAAGGGAAGAAGAAGGGAGTAGAGAGTTAAAATCGATTAGGTAAAGTTAAGTAAGCACAGAGGGAAGAAGGAAGGGAGAAAACGGAATGCAGATTGGAGAGAAGGAAGAAAGATAGAAATGAAAGGAGAGGAAGAGAAAGGGGAGAGAAGGGGGAGTGAATGGACGGATAGGAGAGATGAAAGTAGTAGAAAGGAATGAAAGGAAAGAAAGAAGGAAGAGAGAGAGAGAAAGGGGGGAGAAGGGGGAGTGAATGGACGGGTAAGGACTGAGGACTTGAGAACTGGAGGGCTGAGAACACACTACCATTTCTCACCATTCCACAGTAGCTCTCAGTGGAATGCTGCGACGCTCTCTCTTATCATCCCCAAGACATTCCTCGAAGCCTGGTACCCCCCCATCCTTTCCCTCCATCCCTCCCTCGTCCTCCTCCTCCAGGTATACGCTGAGGGAGGTCGTCATTAAAAGTCGTGTGTTAATTGCAGGTGAAATTGATCTGGATGCTACCTGGCTGGAGACGAGAGAGAGAGGAACGCAAGGGCCGAGGGAATTTGGTTCATATCTTTACCTCGCTTGTTGGACCGATAACCTGGTCTCCTCCTCCTCCTCCTCCTCCTCCTCCTCCTCTGACTTCTCCGACCCCGACTCTTCTTCTTCCTCTTCCTTCTTCTTCTCGTCAGGCTTCCTCAGTAGTCGTAAATTATGGAATCCGATGCGATATGGAGGTCGAGGGTTCGCTCCCTTGTGTTGTGAACTGAATGTGTGTGTGTGTGTGTGTGTGTGTGTGTGTGTGTGTGTGTTTGTACTAGTCTTTTTCTGTAAGGATTTAAGGTGATATTTTCTTCTTAACTTTTTTGCTTTTTTTCGCTTTTTGTGTGTTTTGTTTTTTGTTAATGGAAATATGTTGTTTGTTTCCTTTAGATTAATTGTTCGTATTTTTTATTTATTGAGTTACTGGTTTTCTCTCTCTCCTTTTCCTTACAAACTTCTATTCCTCTTTTCCTTTATCTCCCTCCTACGTTATTTCCTCTCCATTTTCTCTCACTCAATCACTCTCTCTTTTCTCTCTGTTGTTTTCTTCCACTCGCTAAATTCTTTCCCTCATTTATACATATTTTCTTTCTATACTTACACGCCTCCTCCTCCACCTCCTCCTCCACCTCTTCCTGCTCTTCGTTCCTCCTCCTCCACCTCCTCCTTCAACTCTTCCTGCTCTTCGTTCCTCCTCCTCCACTTTCACACCCACGATTCTTCCTTCTCTCTCCTACGTTCCTTCCTTCTCTCCCTTCTTTCCTCCACCACCTACTTCTTTCTTCCTTTCCTCCTCTCCTCACACACACAAATAGATCTCCTCCCCTTCCTCATATAATCATTCCTCCTCCTCCTCCTCCTCCTCCACCACACGCACCTCTCCCACACTCATCAAACTCTCCCTCTCTCTCTTTCCCTCTCCGCTAACCCGTGACCACTTTTCTCTCCCTCTCTCTCCCTCTCTCTTTCTCTCCCTCTCTAACAAGGTAGTTGCATAGTCAAAATACCAATTAACAAGGGAACTAACAGCCGTCCCTCCTGTAGAGAAGTGATGATTATCTTCCTCCTCCTCCTCCTCCTCCTCCTCCTGCCACATCTCTATTTCATTTCCCCTTCCTCCTCCTCCTTCTTTTTTTTGTTGGTTCGTTTCGTCTTTATCTTCTTTTGCTTTGTTTTTTTTCTGGTTATTATTTTTCTTCCACCTCCTCTTCCTCCTCCTCCTCTTTCTCCCCTTCTTCCTCCTCCTCCTTCTCCTCCTTTTTTTTTTTGTTCGTCCGCTTCATCTTTATCTTCTTTTGCAATATTTTTTTTCTTCTGGTTATTATTTTTCTTCCACCTCCTCTTCCTCCTCTTCCTCCTCCTCCTCCTCCTCTTTTTCTAGCTCTTCTTCTTTTATTTCTTATCCTTCTTTTTCATCTTTCCCCTCGTATTATTTATTCCTTTTCCTTTTTATGTGTGTGTTTTTGGTTCTTCTCCTTCTCCTCCTCCTCCTCCTCCTCCTCCTCTTCGTCTTCTTTTTTTTCTTGTTATTCTTCATTATTTTTCTCATTTTTCTCGTTTTTTGTGTGTGTTATTGCTTCCTCCTCCTCCTCATCATCATCATCATCATCATCATCATTAGTTTCTTTTTATCCTTCATCCATATCCTCCTCTTCGTATTATTATTATTATTATTATTATTATTATTATTATTATTATTATTATTATTATTATTATTATTATTATTATTATTATTATTATTATTATTCCCATGGAGATCTGAAAGAGAAATGGAGGGAAGGGGGAGAGAGAGATAGAAAAGAAGAGAGAGAAAAAAGAGTGAAGGAGAGAAGGAGAGAAAAAATATAGAGAGAAGGAGGGAAGGAGGAGAGAGAAAGGGAGAGAAAAAAAATAGTGTAGGAGGCAAGCGGGAAAAATATATATTGTAAGGGTGAATGATTTGTGTGTGTGTGTGTGTGTGTGTGAGAGAGAGAGAGAGAGAGAGAGAGAGAGAGAGAGAGAGAGAGAGAGAGAGAGAGAGAGAGAGAGAAACACCAATGACCAGGTATTTAACAAGACGAAAACACACATACAACACAAACACAACAAAATCAGTACCATAACCTGCCCCTTCCTTCTCCTCCATTCCCCGCCCTTCCCCGCCCATCCCCGCCCCGCCCCGCCCTTCCCCGCCCCTTCGCCGCCCCTTCTTTTGTTCCAGCGCGCCAAAACACCGCTTGTTTGACCCTCTTATCTCCGGGTCAGATCTCGGCGGCCGCGGGGCGAAGATATAGTGGGCGGCGTAATCCTCGTGTGCCTTGCCTCGACCCGGAATTAATGACGCCCTGTTGTTGCTCTGTTCCGATGTGTTGGGGTGTTGAGGAGGAGGAGGAGGAGGAGGAGGAGGAGGAGGAAGAAGAGGAAGATGATGATAATGAAGAACAAGAAAAACAAGAACATGAATAAGAACAAGAAGAACAAGAACAAGAACAAGAAGGAGGAGGAGGAGGAGGAAGAAGAGGAAGATGATGATAATGAAGAACAAGAAAAACAAGAACATGAATAAGAACAAGAAGAACAAGAACAAGAACAAGAAGAAAGAGAAGGAGGAGGAGAAGGGGGATGAGGAAGGGAAGGAGGAAGTAACAGAAGAGAGTAGTAGTAAAAGAAGAAAGTAGCAAAAGAAAGAAGAAGGAAAGAAAGAAAAAAAAAAGGAAGAAGAAGAAGAAGGATAGCTAGTGGAAAGAGGCGGAAGAAAGAAAAAAGGAGAAATAGGCAAGAATAAAAAGAAGAAGTAAAAGAAGAAGAAGAAGAAGGAAAAATAAGAAACAAAAAAGAGCAAAAGGAAAAAGAGGAAGAAAAATATATATGGAAAAGAAGCCAATCATTTATGTATTGGAGTAGGCGTAGGAGGAAGACGAAGAAGAGGAGGAGGAGGAGGAGGAGGAGGAGGCAACCACTCGTGTGTCTAATAACCATTTCGTCTTCGCTCCTGTTAATCGTAAAGCCTTTTTTTTTTCGCTGTCGGTTTATTTATTTATTTTTTTTTTTACAGGAATTTCATTTGTGTATTTTGTTCCTTCCTTCAACCTGGACGCTGTTGTTGCTGTTGTTTATTTCATTTTTTTCGGTTTGTTTTTTTAATGAACCTTCACCGCGTCTTCCATATTTATTTTCTTTCGTCGTTTATGCCCATCATTCTTTCCAATAAACTTCCCTCCTTCCCTCCCTCCCTCCCTCCGTCCCTCCAGCTTTCCCTCCGCTTATCTCTGGAGGGATCTTCGGCTCGGTTATCTCTCCATCTATAACTTCGACTCTCCATACATCATTTGTGTCCACTGGGCCCTACCGAACCTCCCTCCACCCCTCTCGCCCTCCCTCCCTCTCTCCTACCTCCCTCCTTCCTCTCCTGCCCTTCCTACCTGGCCCTCTCTCTCCCCTACCTCCCTGCCTCCTTCCCACCTGCTCTCCCTCCTTCCACTCTCTCCCCTCCTTCCCTTCCTCCCCTTCATTCACTCTCTTCTATCTTCCCTTCTATCCTTCCTTCCTTCCTTTCATCCACTCTCTTCCACCCCTTTTTCTTACCCTCCAATACCCCCTTCCCTCCTTCCATTCCCTCCTTCCCTCCTACCACTTCTTCGTTCCTTCCACTCTCCCTCCTATACCTTCCACTGCGTTCCTCCCTCTACCCTCTCTTCTCTTCCCTCCCTCCCACCTTTCCTCACTCCCACCATCTGCCACCTTTACCTTCCCTGATTCACAACGTTCGCTTTTTTTTTACGTATTCACATTCATAATTCAGGAACCTTTCAGCGCATCCTTCCTTCTCTCTCCTCCTCCTCCTCCTCCTGCTCCTCCTCCTCGTCGCCGCCATGCATGAGGGCCGTGAGGGGGAGTGGCGAGCTTCTCTCCTCATAATAAGCAACAAGCAATTACCAGCTCAATTTCAGTGTGGCCGTAAATTATGACTTATCGGAACCATCGCGCGGGTAGCTGCGTCACCCCTCCCCGACGCGCCTAATATATCGCGTGGCTCCTCCGTGTGATTTACGCCGCGCGGGACCTCGATTTAGCGAGACACACGCGCAGAATTTACCCCCATGAGGAGATTTTATCACTTTTGGCCCCGCGGTGTTGCTCTCGGGCTCGGAAATGCGGGTTTTGGTCAAAGATTCGTTTTCGTGGTGATTCGAAGCTTGGTACGACTCGGGTTTCACTGCAGGAGGAAGTTTCAGACTTTTTAATGTCATGTCTTCGGTTTGTACTTTCATGGCGGTCTTCTGAAGTGACACCCCGTGGTTTTTCGTTCCCCAGGTGTGATGTCTTGGTTCCAGTCGCCGCGGAGACGTTAAATAACTCAAGATGGTTCGGAAGCTTCGTTCGTCTCGCTTCGGTGTTTCGCGCGGAGCCCCTTGTCATTTATTCTCCGCCCGCCATCTTCACGAGCGGGCCGGGCGGGAGGGCAGACCTGTGTATGCGTCGCTCCTCCATTTTTGCGATATTCCTGTGATTTATTAGTGTTTTCTGTGTCTTCTGCGCGTGAGAGGAATCGTCACACCTCACTCTGATTGCCGCATCTCACCTGGGGAAGTCACGGGCGCCGCTTCAGGTAAGCAAATATTTACCTGGGAAACGCGTAACACCTCTTAGGGAAGCAGGAGGACATTCATAGTTATCCCTCATTTACTTGTCACTGTATAACCCGTAAATATATAGTAATCAGGGTTGATAAGGGTCTTTATTTTGTCAGTTTAAGGTATTTTCCGGGTAACAGCATTTACTTCGGAGACACGAGAACATTTTAATCACTAGTTTTCGATCATTCGTCACGATATAACAAGGAAATAGAGTATTGAGGATTGATATTGGTCGGTATTTTATAATTATCAGGTATTTCCAGGTAACCAAACATATACTTGGGGAACTCGTGACACCTGTAGAACAAACACAATATAACATTAACCACCATCTTTCAATCATCTACCACTTAACCATAACACGTAAATATAGACTAATAAGGATTGATGTGGGTCGCTATCTTATCATACTCAATTAAGGTATTCCCTCCAGGTAAGCAATCCTTCACCTGGCGGACTCGTAACACCTGTAATCAATAGTTTTTAATCACCTATCACTTTACTATAACCTATAAATATGGAGTAATAGAGGTGGATCATTTTCGTAATCTTGTATCATTTCCTCATACCTGTCCCCCAAGCACACACACACACACACACACACACACACACACACACACACACACACACAGCATCACAGCCCCGGGAGATAAAACCGTCATCTTTACGCGCCTCATTATTCCAACCGGTTATAATTTATCTGCGGAAAAACTCTCATGACTGAACGCACGTATGTAAGTATTTAAATGCATGTTCGGGCGTCTATAACTTACTGAATTTATCCCTGGCTCTACGTTAAGCTTTTTACCCCCCTCACGACTGTACACGCGCCCGCTTGCCTCTGCCTCCCGTTCCTCTGTAATGCAACCTTCCCATTGGCTAATCCGAGGACGTGTTGGTTTAAGAATTAATTTAAAGGTTCTCGGTTACTTAATAATGGCTTGCTTCAGTTATGTAGCTCTCCAATTTGCTGTTATCTAAAGCTGTGGTAGTTTGTGAAGGAGTTAATAGTGTTGTTAATGAGCCTTATCAGAAACTATAATGGTCTTGCTTCAGTTATGTAGCTCTCCACTTTAAAGAGTTAAATGGTGTTGTGTTAATGAGCCTTATCAGAAACTATAATGGTCTTGCTTCAGTTATGTAGCTCTCCACTTTGCTGTTATCTAAAGCTGTGGTAGTTTGTAAAGGAGTTAATGAAGTAGTTAATGAGCCATATTAGAAACTATTTACCACCAATTTTGGTAAAACTACAGAACTACTGCTACTACACCTCCCGCACTCCAGCCCCCCCTACTCCACAACACAAGCCTGGGGACCTGTAGGGAACCGGGGTATATTAAAGGCAGTTGTTAGCTAGATTAACCCAAATTTTATTCACCTCAAAGCATCCCGAGGAGTAATTAATTAATGGAGAAATCTTTATAGTTAAGTACCATAAAATCCTAATGAATCTCAGTATGATTTAAGTATATATTTATGATGTAAGAAATTAGCCACAGAAGAATCACTTAGTTTTACCTTTTCAATTTTCAACTTCAAAAGAGCTTAAGTGGTAGTTTAAGCAATATTATTTGTAGATAACTATAATAAAACCTAAAAATAATAATGAAGAGTGTATCAAGACACCTCTCCACCCTAAATTGACCTCTCTTTTGGCTACTCCTTACCGCTTACTTTTGTGCGAGCGGCGAGTAGCGGGCTTTTTTGTGTGTACTCTTTTTGTTGCCCTTGAGCCGTATCCTTTGATGTAAAAAAAAAAAATCGCTTCATAAGAATAATGGCAGTAATGGCCCTCAAACACTTTCGTACTCTTAGCTTTTTCAATCAACTTCGAAACTACTCTATTGGTGATGAAGCGAGATTATGTACAGTTAACTGCCTTTTAATCCTTAACAATAGCCATTACGTCATAAGACTAACCAGTAATTAACCCAACCTCAAACACTTGCTTACTCTTACCTTGTCCATTCACAACTCCAAAACGACTGTAACCGTTATTGAAGTAAGATAATTTACAGCTAACTACCTTACAATCCATAACTACCTTACAATCCATAACTACCTTACAATCCATAACTACCTTACAATCCATAACTACCTTACAATCCATAACTACCTTACAATCCATAACTACCTTACAATCCATAACTACCTTACAATCCATAACTACCTTACAATCCATAACTGCCTTACAATCCATAACTACCTTACAATCCATAACTACCTTACAAGCCATAACTACCTTACAAGCCATAACTACCTTACAAGCCATAACCACCTTACAATCCATAACTACCTTACAATCCATAACCACCTTACAAGCCATAACTACCTTACAATCCATAACTTCCTTACAATCCATAACTGCCTTACAATCCATAACCACCTTACAAGCCATAACTACCTTACAATCCATAACTTCCTTACAATCCATAACTACCTTACAATCCATAACTACCTTACAATCCATAACTACCTTACAATCCATAACTTCCTTACAATCCATAACTGCCTTACAATCCATAACCACCTTACAATCCATAACTACCTTACAATCCATAACTACCTTACAATCCATAACTACCTTACAATCCATAACTACCTTACAATCCATAACTACCTTACAATCCATAACTGCCTTACAATCCATAACTGCCTTACAATCCATAACTGCCTTACAATCCATAACTACCTTACAATCCATAACTGCCTTACAATCCATAACTACCTTACAATCCATAACTACCTTACAATCCATAACTACCTTACAATCCATAACTACCTTACAATCCATAACTACCTTACAATCCATAACTACCTTACAATCCATAACTGCCTTACAATCCATACCTGCCTTACAATCCATAACTACCTTACAGTCCATAACTACCTTACAATCCATAACTACCTTACAATCCATAACTACCTTACAATCCATAACTGCCTTACAATCCATAACTACCTTACAATCCATAACTACCTTACAATCCATAACCACCTTACAATCCATAACTACTTTACAATACAAAACTACTTTACAATCCATAACTACTTTACAATCCATAACTCCCTTACAATCTATAACTGCCTTACAATCCATAACTACCTTACAATCCATAACCACCTTACAATCCATAACTACCTTACAACCCATAACTACCTTACAATCCATAACTACTTTACTATCCATAACTGCCTTACAATCCATAACTACCTTACAATCCATAACAATAACCACTACTTCATAATCAGCATACAAGTCATTAACCCCGCCTCAAACACTTAGTACTTTCGCCTTTACAAATCTCATCTGCAGGACAGCTCGGGGGATCATTAAAGGGAGACTCTTCATCGTTAACTACCATAAAGTAGACGCGGCTGGAATAGTTTGGCCGCAGGACGAGGGAATGTGCCCCAAACACAATGATGAGAGGGGGAGGAGGAGGAGGAGGGTATGGAATGGAATGGGTATGAAGGATGGTGAGGGGTGAAGGAGTGTGTGGTATGGGTGAGGATAGAGGAATGGGGGGGAATGCGGGGTGTGTGAAGGAAGGGAAGGGGAAGGGAGAGAGGGTATTAGTATAGGGAAGAGTGGGAGTGAGTATATGGGAAGGGAGGGTTGAGGGTAGGAGGGAAGGGAAAGTATATGGGAGGTCTGAGGGTATGGATGGGGAAAGGAAGGGAGGAGGGAAGAGGATGAATTGGGTAGAGCTAAATGAAAAGGAGGAGGAGGAGGAAGGGTTGGTAGGTAGGGAAGATGAAAGGGGTAAGGAAAGGGAGAGGTATGGGAAAACGTATAAAGAAAGAAAGGGAATAGATGGTGATGGGTTATTTCGAGTGATGAGGGCTGCTGTGGATGGGTGAGAGAGAGAGAGAGAGAGAGAGAGAGAGAGAGAGAGAGAGAGAGAGAGAGAGAGAGAGAGAGAATTCACAACCTATTAGTACTCATTATATTAACTACCGTATCATTAAACAACCCAATCCTGTATATTACCCAGTTTATAGAGTCCGATCCCTTCCGTAATCAGACATAAGCACCGATGAAGCCCAAACAGAATCTAACCTAATTTAACACATTCAAACTTAACCTTATCTGCAGACATTCCAATCCTATAGACACCTGAGCTTGTAGTGTTCGATTCCTTCACCAAACACAAGCAACGTCGAGGAAGCAAAGAGCAAACTGTTTTAACTTGACATTTCGAAGCTTACAGACCACATTTGGTAAGGCTTTCGTAGTGATTGTTGTGTTAGTGTTTCCATGGGTAGTTTTATGAACCTAATGAGAGTTTGACAAGCCTTCTGCACCATGGACGTGAAAAAGCACTCAGGAGAACCCGACTAATCTCCTTTTTGTGTCCCGTGGAAATAGTGGAGAGCCGAAAGCGTCACAGTATGGGCCTTTGTTGTCAAGTTCAAGCAGCAAGCTCCGGAGTCCCCCATGGCGCCTCCTCCTCCCCTCCTGTTCATAATAGTTACCGTGCTTAACGCGCTCGACCCTCCCATCCAACTACCGTGCATGGCTGACCGCCGAACCACCGTGGATGATTTGAAGTGTAACTCACCCGCCGCGTGCCTCCTCCTCCTCCTCCTCCTGTTTCATCTTCTCTTCGGCTCATCTCTTCTGTTTTACTTCTTTTTTTTCCTGTCAACCCTAGCTCTATGTTTCTCTATCTTCGTGCTTGTTTCTCCTTCTCATTCTCCTTTTATTTAGTCTTCTTTCCTCTTCTCTTGTCTCCTTTATACTCATTTATCTTCTTTATTTGTTTTCTCTGTCCATTCTCCTTTATTCTACTATTGTGCATTCTCCTCTTCCTTCTCCTCCTCTTATTTGTCATTCTCAATATCTTCCTTATCTTACCGTCCTCCTCTTTTTCTTCTTCTCCTCCTCATTCAATTATTCAACATCCTTCTCCATTTACTCGTCCTTCTCATCTCCTCCTCCTTCACTTATTCCTCATCCTCCTCTTACTCCTCTTTTTCATCCTCCTCCTTCTCCTCTCATTCTCCTCCTTCATTTATTCGTCGTCGTCCTGCTCTTGCTCATCCTCCCTTTCATCATAGTCGTCCTCTTCTGACCCCCTTACCCCCTCCTCCTCCTCCCGCGGCATCTGGCTCTCGTCCTCCCGTCAGTAGTTCGGGGGTCAGGGGAGGCATTCAGGGTCGCCCATGACTCATTTCTAGAGAGTGTAAATCCGTCAGTGCGCCACGCCCCGGCTGTTTAGGGGATGTGGTGGATGTGGTCAGCCTGCCTCCCTCCCTGTCTGTCTGTCCACCCCGTCCCTTGCCTTCCTCTGTATCTGTTCCCTGTCCATTCCCTTCGTCCGTCCCTCGCTCTCACTTGCCTCTGTCTATACCCGTCCATTCCCTTCTATACCCGTCCATTCCCTTCTATACCCGTCCATTCCCTTCCTTCCCTTCTTCATCTCTGTCCATTCTGTTTCTTTCAGGTGTTGTGTGCTGCGTTCTCCCGTGCCTTCCCTTCCCTTCCCTTCCTTCCCTCTGTCCGTTCTGTGTTTGTTTCTGCGTATGTTTGTGGCCTATTCTTCCGCCCCTTCCCTTCCCTTCCTTCCCTCTGTCCATTCTGTCTTTTCGCATCCGTGTTCCCGTCTTCTCATCCCTTGCCTTCCCTTGCCCCTGTCCATCTATCCTCCGTCCATTCCTTTACCTTCATCCCTTCTGTTCATTCTGTCTTTCTTTCGGTGAGCGTACAGATGTTGCGCCGACTAAACGAAACATTCCTTTCTTTTTCGGTGAACGTGTGTGCGTGTGTGTGTGCGTGTCCACCCGTCCCTCGCCTTCCCTTATCTCTTATCTAGCCCCTGTCCATTCCCTTCTACCCTTCCTCCTTCTCTGTCCATGCTGTCTTCATCGCGTGTGTGTGTGGGGGGGGGGGGGGGCGTCATTGGTCGTGGGTGGAGGGTCCTGAGTTTCATTTCCTCGTTTTCTATGATTTTTTAAAGTTTTCCATTAGCGTTCCTCCTCGGGTTAATTATTTAAAGGAGTTGCTCGTTAAAATATTGTTCGTTCCTTGTCTGGGTTTTCTGTTTTTGGTCTGTATATTATTAGGTATTTGTGTGTTTTGGTGTGTTTTGTTTTTAATATGTACGATTCATGCATTTGGTTTTATGATTGGGTAAAGGTTTGATTTTTCCTCCCTCCTCCTCTTCCTCCTCCTCCTCCTATCTTCCACTTCATCTTCCTTTCTCGACGTAACAATTCCTGCTTCCCGTCTTCCTTTCACTTGCTCATCCTCTTCCCTTCTTCCTCTTCTTCCGCGACAAATTCTCTCTCTCCGTCACTCCATGCCTTCCTCCCGTCTTCCTTCCTCTTCCTCTCTCTTCCTCTTCTTCCGCGATAAATACTCTTTCTCCTCGTCACTATGCATTCCTCTTCCTCTCTTCCTTAATTCCTCTCTCTTCCTCTTTTTCCACGATAAATTCTCTTTCTCCCCGTCACTATCCATTCCTCTTCCTCTTCCTCTCTTCCTTAATTCCTCTCTCTTCCTCTTCTTCCGCGATAAATACTCTTTCTCCCTGTCACTATGCATTCCTCTTCCTCTCTTCCTTAATTCCTCTCTCTTCCTCTTCTTCCGCGATAAATACTCTTTCTCCCTGTCACTTTTCATTCCTCCCGTATTCATTTTTTTTCTCATCCTCTGCTTCACATCCTCTTCCCCTCTTTCTTTTCCTCGACAAATCCTCTCTCTCCCTCTCTCCGTCTATCTCCATGCATTCCTCCCGTCGTGAAGGCGCGCGGGAGGAAGGAAACTCGACGCTGGCTCGCGGGAAACACCACTAAATAAAAGATACATTGACGGAGGGTGAGAAATGGGAAGAAAAGAGAGCGAGAGGCTGACTTCCCTTTCCTGATGTGCGGAGGAGGAGGAGGAGGAGGAGGAATATGAGTAGGAAGAGGAGGAGGAGGAAGAGGGGTTAAGAAAGGAGGAGAATACGAAGAGAAATGAATGTGGGAAGAGAAGAGGAAAAAAATAGGAAAGACAATACGTAGAAAAAAAGAAAGATGGAAAGAGAAGTCGAAGAAAAAGAAGGAAGATGGAATGGAAAGAATAAGATGAAAAGAAAGAAAATACGACGACAAGAGGAAAAAATATGGTAAATATGAAGATAAAGAAACGAGGAGGAGGAGAAAGAGGGAGAGGAGGAAGAAGCATAAGCGTGGAAATTTTTTTTTTAAATTACAAGAGAAGAAAAATGATAGAGAAATGAGAGGAGGAGGAGGAGAGGAAAGGATAGGAGAAGAAGAAGAGGAAGAGGAGGAGGAGGAGGAAGCATAAGGGTGGAAAAATGAAAAAAAATTGACGAGAAGAAAAATGATAGAGAAATGAGAGGAGGAGGAGAGGAATGGATACGAGAAGAAGAAGAGGAGCAGGAGGAGGAGGAGGAGAAGAATGGATACGAGAAGAAGAAGAGGAGGAGCAGGAGGAGGAGGACCCCATCTCATTCCTGGGAAAAATATTATTACAACCTCCGCCGCATGACAGTAAAAAGATCGAAGAAGGAAAAAATAAATACTAAACCTTTTTGAATATGAGAAAACTATTATATTCAGTTTCCGAAGATGCTGAAGTTTATCTCCCGAAGGTGCATCTTTGACTTTGGCGGGAGATGAAGATGCTTGGGTGCTGGTTTTGGAAGGGTTAGATTATAAAGATGGTTAAGAAGAAGAGGAGGAGGAGGAGGAAGATGAGGAGAAGATGATAGAGAAGATTAAAAGAAGTGGGAAGTAAGGAGAAGGAAAAGAAGAAACAAAGAGAACGCGAGATAACTTAAAAAGAGAAGAAAACGTAAAGAAAAATTAAAGTCAGAAAAAGAAAAGATGGAAATAATTGAGTATTGAAAGGAATGATCGTTTGTGGGTTTTGTCTTGATGCTGTAAACTGATAATGTTAACCTGTGTGTGTGTGTGTGTGTGTGTGTGTGTGTGTGTGTGTGTGTGTGTGTGTGTGTGTGTGTGTGTGTGTGTGTGTGTGTGTCCGGAAAAATCACACACACACACACACACACACACACACACACACACACTCCAACGAGACTCTTGATCAAACAAACGTACACACACAAGACAGTAGGTGATGTGTGTGCGTGTGTGTGTATGTACGTGTGTGTATGTAAATGGCGTGTACACCTCATTTGCATTTATCGCACACGTGTCTGTATTAACATAAGACCCACATGTGAAGTGAAAGCAATTTATGAGAGTTTGCCCTTAGCTTGATTTTTGCTCTCCTCCTCCTCCTCCTCCTCCTCCTCCTCCTCCTCCATCGCCTCTTCTTCATTACTTCAATCTCTTCTTTTTCCACTTTTTTTTCTTTTCGTTTTCCTTTTCATTTTTTTTCTATTTTTTTTTTCATTTTTATTCTCTTCGCTTCCCACCTCTTTTATCATCCTCTTAACCCTTTCCTCTCTCTCTCTCTCTCTCTCTCTCTCTCTCTCTCTCTCTCTCTCTCTCTCACCATTAAAACAACAAAAAACACATAATATTACAACCCTTTCCTATGTCCCTAAAAAGCAGGAAGAAGAGGAAGAGGAAGAAGGGGAGGAGGAGGAGGAGGAGGAGGAGGAAGACAATAGTGAATAGAATCAATTAGGTGTGTTCCCTCACCACCACCTCGCGTGCGTGGAATCACTAAAACCCAACCGTAAATTAACCCGTGACTTAGTTATACAGTATAATTTTCAACATAGCGTCCCGTTTATCAAGCCCAGAGTCATGTGTATGCAACAGGGCTCCGGCGCGGCTCACTGATTTCCTTCCTCTCCGCCTCCCGCTCTTCCTTCACCGTCCTCCGCCACGCTCGCATCCCTCTTTATTTATCGCTCTGTATCTCCGCCATCCTCACCGCCCTTCACACATCCTCTGTTTCTTCATAAGCGCGAACGTTTGGGTAAGGGATTCCACTCCTTTCCACTTGTTCCTTTCCTCTCATTCTTCTTTATTTTCTCCGTTTTCCTCTTTATTTTCTCCGTTTTCCTCTGTATTTATCTCCCTGTATCTCCGCCATCCTTACCGCCCCTTACACATCCACTGTTTCCTCATGAACGCGAACGTTTGAGTAAGGGATTCCACTCCTTTCCACTTGTTCCTTCCCTCTCATTCCTCTTTATTTACTCCGTTTTCCTCTGTATTTATCTCCCTGTATCTCCCGCATCCTTACCGCCCCTCACACATCCGCTGTTTCCTCACAAGCGCGAACGTTTGGGTAAGGGATTCCACTCCTTTCCACTTGTTCCTTCCCTCTCATTCCTCTGTATATACTCCTTTGTTTCCCTCTTTTTTTTCATCCCTCTCTATCTCCCGCATCCTCACCGCCCCTCACACATCCCTGTTTCAACATAAGTGTGAAGGTTTAGGTAAGGTAGTTCATATATCTTCCCTCCTTCACTCCCTCTCATTCTTCTTTTATTTATCGCTTTGTATCTCCGCCATCCTCAACCTCCCTCTCACATCCCCTTTTCCACATGAGCACGAAGGATCCGCCAAAGGATTCCACACTTCTTCCCTCCTTCACTCCCTCTCATTCCTATTTTATTTATCACTCTGTATCTCCGCCATCCTCAACCTCCCACACACATCCCCTTTTCCACACAAGCTCGAAGGATCCGCCAAGGGAACCCGCCGTAGGGAGTCGTGGTCCGGGGTGTCGGGGTGACGCGAGGGGCGGCGGGCGGGGACAGGTGGTGATGGGTGGGCGTCGGGGTTTGTTTAGCGTTGACGTATGCCCCGCGTGGCCAATATATAAAGCTCCAGCTGAGATCCCGTAGCCAGATAACACCAGGCAGCGGCACGGAGCACGCCCGCCCGCTGAATACTAACGAGGGGAGGCCGTGCTCTATGTGGCGATAGCAGAACACGGAGAGAAGGTAGGGAGGGAGAGAAAGAAGGAAAATCGAAAGAGAAAGAACAGGAACGGAGAGAAGGGAGGGAGGGAGAGAAAGAAGGAAAATCGAAAGAGAAAGAACAGGAACGGAGAGAAGAAAGGGAGGGAGAGAAAGAAGGGAAATGGAAAGAGAAAGAAGAGGAAAGGGAAGAAAGAAAAAAATTGAAAGGAAGAGAAAAATGAGAAAAAATAAAAAGTTGAAAGTCATTAAGGTAAAAACTAGTAATTAAGAGAAATGTATGAAAAAAAGGTTTAGCTAATGATTTTTTTCTTTGGATAACCGAATATAGACTCTTAGATTTCTTCTGTATTTTAATATTACAAAATAATAAAAGGGTAGATTTCATACAGGCTAAAAAGTAATTTGTATAAAGAAAATTGATACTTAAACGCGTAGATAATAATTTGTATTGCCCACGACTTTAAATAATAACTAACGAACCTTTTTTTATATATTTGGATACAAGACCAGACATAAGAACAGACATCACATTCATACACTCAAAAACAAACAATACACAAACCATACACAAACCAAAAACAAACTACACAAACCAAAAACAAACCATACACAAACCAAAAACAAACTACACAAACCAAAAACAAACCATACACAAACCATACACAAACCAAAAACAAATTACACAAACCAAAAACGAACCATACACAAACCAAAAACAAACTACACAAACCAAAAACGAACCATACACAAACCAAAAACAAACTACACAAACCAAAAACAAACCATACACAAACCATACACAAACCAAAAACAAATTACACAAACCAAAAACGAACCATACACAAACCAAAAACAAACTACACAAACCAAAAACAAACCATACACAAACCAAAAACAAACTGCACAAACCAAAAACGAACCATACACAAACCAAAAACAAATTACACAAACCAAAAACAAACCATACACAAACCAAAAACAAACCATACACAAACCAAAAACAAACTACACAAACCAAAAACAAACCATACACAAACCAAAAACAAACTACACAAACCAAAAACAAACCATACACAAACCAAAAACAAACTACACAAACCAAAAACAAACCATACACAAACCAAAAACAAACCATACACAAACCAAAAACAAACTACACAAACCAAAAACAAACCAGTGACCCGGTAAACGCCCTCTTCCAACAAACCACCACTAACAAATCCATTAACCAACAAACAGACGAACGCTCAGTGAAGAGAAAACGCGATAACAGAGAAACGAAACTGCTCACGGCCCGCCAGTATACTCCCTCGGAAAAGAACCATCGGCTTAGTGCGCACTGGGAGGCATTACAATCAACAATTAGGCCGATTATCAACCGGCCTTTCTTTTTCCCTTCGTTCTATTGTCGCTCAGAAGCCGCGTCGGTCTTCGTAAGCCTCGATAATTGGCCGTAGCGACGCACTTTATCTTTACGTTGAAAAAGACGCATTCGAGAGAGAGAGAGAGAGAGAGAGAGAGAGAGAGAGAGAGAGAGAGAGAGAGAGAGAGAGAACACCGCAAGCTAATTTCTATACCCATTTCATTCTTTATTCTCTTTTCCTTCTCTAATTTCTTCTCATTCCTTCCTTCCTTCCTTCCAGACAGACGTTGACAGACAGACACAGAGAGAGAGAGAGACAAACACACAGACATAACACAACACTGCGAAGCTAATTTTTCAATCCTTACATCATTTTTTCCTTTTCATTTCCTTCTCCACTTTCTCCTTTCTTATCCTGAGAGAGAGAGAGAGAGAGAGAGAGAGAGAGAGAGAGAGAGAGAGAGAGAGAGAGAAGGAAATAACACGTGATTAGCATAAGAGATTCAGTGGGCAGGAGATGAAGTGCTTGGGAGGGGGCGTGGCCGAGCTCAGGTCAGATAAACAATGGCAGGGAGAATGGATGTGTTGAAGGGCAGACGGCGCTAACTGAGAGGAGGCGCTGAGTATTATGTTATTTTGGTTACGGGGGTTTCATTTACAGTTTATATTCTATTTCTCAGTCGCTGGTTCTTGGGTTAGTTTGTTTTGTATATTGCGAGAGTTTAATTAGTTTATTGGTACACGATATGGTTATTTTTGTATGTTTTTTTCCCTTTTTATTTTTATTTTTTTATCATTTGCCTCCTCTCAGTCTCTTATGTCCTGTCCGATGCAATATTTCACTTCCATTTATTTGTTCTTTTATCGCATGTCAGTCGGTCAGGTAATGCGTAGAGTTCCATTCGTGTTTCTCTCATCTTCGACATTTCTACCTTTAACATTTTTTCGTAATCAGTGTTAGTCGAGGGGCAGACAGACAGACAGACAGACAGACAGAGGATCCAGCCGTCAGTCAGTCAGTCGGTCAATCAGTCAGCCCTCCATGGTACTGATTAAGCCTATCCTCCCCCCAATACCTCTCCCCTTCCCCTTACCCCTTTCCCTAGCCCCGACCCTTCATCCCCTTATCCTGTTCCCCTCATACCCCTTCACTTATCCCCCTCCCCATCTCCCCTTCCTCTTACTCCCTTACCCCAACCCCCTCCCTTCATTCCCTTTCCCTTATCCCTCCCTCCCCTCCCCCCTTTTCCATTCCCCCCATCCCCCCTTTTCTTCCCCCCTCCCCCCCCTAATACGGTCATTAGCTCGTTGATCCCCCGTGCAGCTGCGGCAGGTGAGGCTGGGCGCACGAGGTCAATCTTTCAATATGACCTTTGACCTCTCCCCTTCCCTTCCCCCTCCCCCTCCCCCCCTTCTCGGATACGGCTCAGGTCAGCTTGTTCGTGTGTGACCTGCTTTGTGGGCATACGAGGTCAGGCGGATTCTTGACCTTAATGAGATTTAGTTCAGTGTGTAGGTTTGTGCGTGTGTAGGTGAAGGGGTGTCTCTCTCTCTCTCTCTCTCTCTCTCTCTCTCTCTCTCTCTCTCTCTCTCTCTCTCTCTCTCTCTCTCTCTCTCTCTCTCTCTCTCTCTCTCTCTCTCTCTCTCTCTCTCTCTCTCTCTCTGCCACGTTTCACACTTTTAACTAAAAAAAAAAAGATCATATCCACACTTATCTTAGTTACACAGAAATAAATATGGTACACTTTTTTCTTAACTTCTTTTTTGCTTGTAGTTTTTGTTATCCGGTAATGGAATAAGCTCCTGCCTTCAACGGTTCAGTCACTTTTATGATGATTCACTTAAAAAACAATCACCACCACCACCTCGCCTAAATACTGACGCTCTAGTAAAGATGCTAAAACGGCTCCGTATCCTCCGTTTGATGTCGCTTTACTTAAATTTAGATCACCTCGCATATGGACCTTAGCGTCTGTGTCAGCGTTCCAAATTGTCGTACTCTGAACATTGGATTTATTATTTTTAGGCTCCAAGACCGTCGTAACCACACAAACAACGATAGAAAATCAAAGTTATCGTTGAAACTGTTAAAGAGTGATGGCTTTCGCTCTTTTTTGCTAGAGTTATCGGTCAGAAACTAGGAAAATGCAATGCGCTGAGTACGATAATTTGGCAACGCTGGACTCCGTGTGTTGGTCCTCCCGCCCACCACCACCACCACCACCTGTTAGACCAGTTGCAGTAGTAGGCTCTGAACCACTTTGTTATTACCCTTATAAAAGTTAGCTAAGGGACCTGAATAAAGTGGTAGGTTTGGGGAGAACATTTACCTCCTTAAACTTCCTTCTGAAACCTTCCTAACATAACAACCAAAACGTTAGCAGTAAGTAGCGGCCTTTTCTTTTCTTTTTTGCATTATTGTTTTCTCTTATTTTTTACGCCCTTGCTCTGTTTCGTCTGCTGTAAAAAAAATATATATGGAGAAAACGCTGAACGGGGAAATATATATAAAAAAAAAAGCAGAGAAGCGTCCCTTAACATTTTTATTATAATTTTCATACACAACAGTTTAGATAGGAGAGAGAATATAGTAGAATATCAGATAATCTTAATGTTGTATATATAGAATAATAACCACGGTACTTTTAATTACCATACATTATTATTATCCTACCTAAACATCATATGCATACGTTATATTCCCGCCCAATTTTGTCTTATTACCTCTGTCAGTCTTAGCTGCTTATACCCTATCTAGGAGGAGGAGGAGGTAGAGGTAGAGGAGGAGGAGGACAGTATTTAAAATGAAGTGTACAAGTAAACATCACGTATGGAATCGTTAAATACCTGTTGCTTATGCTGCTTCTATCATCATAACTCACAACATACAGACAGACAGGAGGAGGAGGAGAAGAAGGAGGAGGAGGAGGAGGAGGAGGAGGAGGACAGTATTTAAAGTGAAGTGTACAAGTAAACATCACGTATGGAATCGTTAAATACCTGTTGCTTATGTTGCTTCTTTCATCATAACTCACAACATACAGACAGACAGGAGAAGAAGGAGGAGGAAGAGAAAGAGATCATCGGGTAGTATATAAGTATAACCCTCAGTAAACATCACGTGGGAGCTAATACCACAAACAATACTCTTGAACCCCACAAACAAGGGATCACCACTCCTCCAATACTCGAGATTGTTTATAGACACACACAAACACACACACAAAGAGAGACTCGCTAATGTGCTCCTGTAGTGTCGGATTATCCTTAACCAATACGACAGAGGGATTTAGCGACCTCTCCCTCCCTCGCTCCCTCTCCTTCTCTCATCCTCACCTGGTTCTCCTTTCCTCTCACCTGCCACCACCACCTCCTCCTCCTCCTCCTCCTCCCACTCTTCTCTCCCTTTATAGTCTCCTTTCACCGCTTCTTCACCTACAGATTTCTTCCTGATTCTCTTCCTCTTCCTCCCTGCACCTGCTTGCCGCTACCTCCCCGTCTCCCCCTCCTCCTCTTCCATTCTTCTTTTCCCTCCCTCCTTCCCTCCCTTCCGGTTACCTTTCATGCCCGAGTTAATTCTGTCTGTTTTGATTATACATTTGTCCTCAAACGTACAAATTTTTATCCCTTTTAGTATGTCTGCGTCTGTCTGTCTGTCTGTATTTTGTCAGTCTTGCCGTATTACGTCTTTCTGTCTATCTTTATTTTAATTATGGGTCATCACTGTCTAATTACCTGTCTGTCTGTCTTAGTTATTTCGGTCATCAAACGTACATTGTCTCCCATTTTGTCTGTCTGTAACTGTCTTCATTATTTCTAGGTGACCACCGTCTGTCTGTCTCTCTGTTATTTTAACGTGCAAACTGTCTACCTTTCTGTCTACCCGTCGATGTTGTAAATACTAAGTTGACCATCTTTGTGTCTGTCGGTCTGTCTGTCACTATCTTAATAATTATGGGTCATCACTTTACCTCATTCCGTCTTGTCTGTCTTGTGTCTTAACTACTAATTGGTTGTCTTTCTGTCTGTCTGTCTTAATTACTTTTGGTCATCACTGTCAATCTATCTTAACTACTTCTGTCTCAGTAAACGCAAAAACTGTCTCGCATTCTGTCTTTCTAAATTATTCCTTGGCCATTACTGCCTGTCTTTATACTTTCCCGTCTGTCTCTCTCACCTCTGGACCACCACTGTCTGTCTACCTTAACTATTTTTGTCATGAAACATACAAACTCCCTCTCTGTCTTCCTTCTGTCCCTTTCTGTCTAAATCTGTCAATTATTTCTTAGTCACCACTGTCTACTTTTCCGTCTATCTTACATTTAGTCCATTACCATATCTTTTTTTTACAACAAAGACAGCTCAAGGGCACACAAAAAAAGGGAAACAATAATAAATAAATAAAAGCCCGCTACTCGCTGCTCCTAAAAAGAATCCAAGGAGGTGGCCGAGAGAGGGGTCAATATCTGTCTTTAACTATTTTACTTCAAGGTCCACAAATACAAAAACTGTCTCACATTCTGCTCTTGGTCATCGCTGTTACTTGCGTGTCTGTCTTTCTTACTTATGGACCATCACTGTGTCGGTCTGTCTACCCTATCTTCTGTGTATCCTACTTCTGCGTCATCAGCTGCACAAACTGTTCGGTGGAGACGTGGCCGTCGTCATCGATGTTGGCTTCGGTGATCAGCATGTCCACCTCCTCCTTGGACAGCTTCTCGCCCATCGTCATCATCAAGTGCTTCAGCTCCTCCGTTCGGATCCGCCCGTCGCCATCGCTATCGAAAATGCCCAGCGCCTCCCGCACCTCCTCCGGCGACTCCCGCGGCGGTAGGTTGTCCTTGCTTAGCACCGTCTGGAAGCATGCGTCCGTTGTATACATAGGTAGGTAGGGAACTGGTGGATATGGGAAGGGTTGGTAATGGGACTGGTGAATAGAGGAAGGGTTGGTAATGGGACTGGTGAATAGAGGAAGGGTTGGTAATGGGACTGGTGAATAGAGGAAGGGTTGGTAATGGGACTGGTGGATAGGGGACAGGTTGGTAATGGGACTGGTGGATAGGGGAAGGGTTGGTAATGGGAGTGGTGGATAGGGGAAGGGTTGGTAATGGGACTGGTGGATAGGGGAAGGGTTGGTAATGGGACTGGTGGATAGGGGAAGGGTTGGTAATGGGACTGGTGGATAGGGGAAGGGTTGGTAATGGGACTGCTGGATAGGGGAAGGATTGGTAATGGGACTAGTGGATAGGGGAAGGGTTGGTAATGGGACTGATGGAGAGGGGAAGGGATGGAAATGGGACAGGTGAATAGGGGAACGATTGGTAATGGGACTGGTGGATAGGGGATGGGTTCGTAATGGGACTGGTGGAGAGGGGAAAGGTTGGTAATGGAAATGTTAGATAGAGGAAGGATTGGTAATAGGACTGGTGGAGAGGGGAAGGTTTGGTAATGGGACTGGTGGAGAGGGGAAGCATTGGTAATGGGACTGGTGGATAGATGAAGGGTTGGTAATGGGACTGGTGGAGAGGGGAAGGGTTGGTAATGGGACTGGTGGATAGGGGAAGGATTGGTAATGGGACTGGTGGAGAGGGGAAGGTTTGGTAATGGGACTGATGGAGAGGGGAAGCATTGGTAATGGGACTGGTGGATAGATGAAGGGTTGGTAATGGGACTGGTGGAGAGGGGAAGGGTTGGTAATGAGACTGGTGGATAGGGGAAGGATTGGTAATGGGACTGGTGGATAGGGGAAGGGTTGGTAATGGGACTTGTGGATAGGGGAAAGGTTGGTAATGGGACTGGTGGATAGGGGAAGGGTTGGTAATGGGACTGGTGGATAGAGGAAGGAATGGTAATGTGACTGGTGGAGAGGGGAAGGGTTGGTAATGGGACTGGTGGATAGGGGAAGGGCTGGTAATGGGACTGGTGGATAGGGGAAGGATTGGTAATGGGACTGGTGGAGAGGGGAAGGGTTGGTAATAGGACTGGTGGATAGGGGAAGGATTGGTAATGGGACTGGTGGATAGGGGAAGGGTTCGTAATGGGACTGGTGGATAGGGGAAGGGTTGGTAATGGGACTGGTGGATAGGGGAAGGGTTGGTAATGGGACTGGTGGATAGGGGAAGGGCTGGTAATGGGACTGGTGGATAGGGTAAGGATTGATAATGGGACTGGTGGAGAGGGGAAGGGTTGGTAATGTGACTGGTGGAGAGCAGAAGGATTGGTAGTGGGACTGGTGGATAGGGGAAGAGTTGGTAAAGTGACTGGCGGAGAGGGAAAGGGTTGGTAATGGGACTGGTGAATAGAGAAAGGATTGGTAATGGGGCTGGTGGAGCGGGGAAGGGTTGGTAATGGGACTGGTGGATAAGTGAAGGGTTGGTAATGGAACTGGTGGAGAAGGAATGGATTGATAATGGGACTGGTGGATAGGGGAAGGGTTGGTAATGGGACTGGTGGATAGGGGACGGATTGGTAATGGGACTGGTGGAGAGGGAAACGGTTGGTAATGGGACTGGTGGATAGGGGACGGGTTAGAAATGGGACTGGTGGAGAGGGGAAGGGTTGGTAATAGGACTGGTGGATAGGGGAAGGGTTGGTAATGGGACTGGTGGATAGGGGAAGGATTGGTAATGGGACTGGTGCGGAGGGGAAGGGTTGTTAATCGGACTGGTGGAGAGGGGACGGGTTGGTAATGGGACTGGTGGATAGGGGAAGGATTGGTAATAGGACTGGTTGATAGGAGAAGGGTTGGTAATGGGACTGGTGGATAGGGGAGGGATTCGTAATGGGACTGGTGGATAGGGGACGGGTTGGTAATGGGACTGGTGGAGAGGGGAAGGGTTGGTAATGGGACTAGTGGATAGGGAACGGGTTGGTAATGGGACTGGTGGAGAGGGGAAGGGTTGGTAATGGGACTGGTGGATAGGGGACGGGTTGGTAATGGAACTGGTGGAGAGGGGATGGGTTGGTAATGGGACTGGTGGATAGGGGAGAGGTTGGTAATGGGACTGGTGGAAAAGGGAAGGGTTGGTAATGGGACTGGTGGATAGGAGATGGGATGGTAATGGGACTGGTGGATAGGGGAAGGACTGGTAATGGGACTGGTGGAGAGGGGTAGGGTTGGTAATGAGATTGGAGGAGAGGGAAAGGATTGGTAATGAGACTGGTGGATAGGGGAAGGGTTGGTACTGGGACTGGTAGATAGGGGAAGGATTGGTACTGGGACTGGTAGATAGGGGAAGGATTGGTAATGGGACTGGTGGATAGGGAAAGGGTTGGTAATAGGACTGGTGGATAGGGGAAGGGTTGGTAATGTGACTGGTGGAGAGGGGAAGGATTGGTAATGGGACTGGTGGATAGGGGAAGGGTTGGTAATGGGACTGGTGGATAGGGGAAGGATTGGTAATGGGACTGCTGGATAGGGGACGGGTTGGTAATGGGACTGGTGGAGAGGGAAAGGGTTGGTAATGGGACTGGTGGAGAGGGGAAGGGTTGGTAATGGGACTGGTGGAGAGGGGAAGGGTTGGTAATGGGACTGGTGGATAGGGCTAGGATTGGTAATGGGTCTGGTGGAGAGGGGAAGGGTTGCTAATTGGACTGGTGGAGTCGGGAAGGGTTGGTAATGGGACTGGTGGATAGGGGAAGGATTGGTAATGGGACTGGTGGATAGGAGATGGGTTGGTAATGGGACAGGTGGAGAGGGGAAGGGTTGGTAATGGGACTGGTGGATAGGGGAATGATTTGTAATGGGACTGGTGGAGAGGGGAAGGGTTGATAATGGAGTTGGTGGAGAGGGGAAGGGTTGGTAATGGGACTGGTGGATAGGGGAAGGATTGGTAATGGAGCTGGTGGAGAGGGGAAGTGTTGGTAATGGGACTGGTGGAGAGGGGAAGGGTTGGTAATGGGACTGGTGGAGAGGGGAAGGGTTGGTAATGGGACTGGTGGATAGGTGACGGGTTGGTAATGGGATCGGTGGAGAGGGGAAGGGTTGGTAATGGAAGTGGTGGAGAGGGGAAGGGTTGGATAGGGGACGGGTTGGTAATGGGACTGCTGGAGAGGGGAAGGGTTGGTAATGGGACTGGTGGAGAGGGGAAGGGTTGGTAATGGAACTGGTGGAGAGGGGAAGGGTTGGTAATGGGACTGGAGAGGGAAGGGTTGGTAATGGGATCGGTGGAGAGGGGAAGGGTTGGTAATGGAAGTGGTGGAGAGGGGAAGGGTTGGATAGGGGTCGGGTTGGTAATGGGACTGCTGGAGAGGGGAAGGGTTGGTAATGGGACTGGTGGAGAGGGGACGGGTTGGTAATGGGACTGCTGGAGAGGGGAAGGGTTGGTAATGGGACTGGTGGAGAGGGGAAGGGTTGATAATGGGACTGGTGGATAGGGGACGGGTTGGTAATGTTACTAGTGGATAGGGGAAAGGTTGGTAATGGGAGTGGTGGATAGGGGAAGGGTTGGTAATGGGAGTGGTGGATAGGGGAAGGGTTGGTAATGGGAGTGGTGGATAATGGAAGGGTTGGTAATGTTACTGGTGGATAGGGGAAAGGTTGGTAATGGGAGTGGTGGATAGGGGAAGGGTTGGTAATGGTACTGGTGGGTAGGTGAAGGGTTGGTAATGGTACTGGTGGGTAGGGGAAGGGTTGGTAATGGGACTGGTGGGTTGGGGAAGGGTTGGTAATGGTACTGGTGGGTAGGTGAAGGGTTGGTAATGGGACTGGTGGGTAGGGGAAGGGTTGGTAATGGGATTGGTGGATAGGGGAAGGGTTGGTAATGGGACTGGTGGATAGGTGAAGGGTTGGTAATGGTACTGGTGGATAGGTGAAGGGTTGGTAATGGGACTGGTGGATAGGGGAAGGGTTGGTAATGGGACTGGTGGATAGGGGAAGGGTTGGTAATGGGACTGGTGGATAGGTGAAGGGTTGGTAATGGGACTGGTGGATAGGTGAAGGGTTGGTAATGGGACTGGTGGATAGGAGAAGGGTATGTAATGGGACTGGTGGATTAGGGAAGGGTTGGTAATGGGGCTGGTGGATAGGGGAAGGGTTGGTAATGGGACTGGTGGATAGGGGAAGGGGTGGTAATGGGACTGGTGGATAGGGGAAGGGTTGGTAATGGGACTGGTGGATAGGGGAAGGGTTGGTAATGGGACTGGTGGATAGGGGAAGGGTTGGTAATGGGACTGGTGGATAGGGGAAGGGTTGGTAATGGGACTGGTGGATAGGGGAAGGGTTGGTAATGGGACTGGTGGATAGGGGAAGGGTTGGTAATGGGACTGGTGGATAGGGGAAGGATTGGTAATGGGACTGGTGGATAAGGGACGGGTTGGTAATGGGAGGGAGGGAGGGAGGTTGGTAGATAGATAGATAGGTAAGTAGGTTAATAGGTTTGTTTGTTTGTTTGTTGGTAGGTAGGAAGATGAACAGGTAGGTATATAGGTAGGGAAGACAGGTTTGTATGTGTGTTTGTGTAAGTAGACAGGTAGGTTGGTAGGTAGTTAGGTTTATATATGTAGAGTGTATGTTTATGTATGTAGGTAGACAGGTTTGTATGTAGATGTGTAAGTCAATTTGTATGTATGTAGTAACTGTCTTTTACTGTCTATCTTTGTCCTAATTACTTCTGAATCAGCACTTTGCCTTCGTTATTTATGTAGCTGTATGTAAGTCGGTAGGCATATGTAGGTGAAATCATGCAGTAAGTTGTTAATCATCCAGTAAGTCGTTATTTATGTATAGCTGTATATAAATCGGTAGGTATATGTAGGTAAAATCATGCAGTAAGTCGTTATTTTTGTAGCTGTATGTAGGTCGGTCGGTATATGTATGTAGGTAAAATCATGCAGTAAGTCGTTAATCATGCAGTAAGTCGTTATTTTTGTAGCTGTATGTAGGTCGGTAGGTATATGTAGGTAGGTAAAATCATGCAGTAGTCGTTAATCATGCAGTAAGTCGTTATTTTTGTAGCTGTATGTAGGTCGGTAGGTATATGTAGGTAAAATCATGCAGTAAGTCGTTATTTATGTATAGCTGTATGTAGGTCGGTAGGTATATGTAGGTAAAATCATGCAGTAAGTCGTTAATCATGCAGTAAGTCGTTATTTTTGTAGCTGTATGTAGGTCGGTAGGTTTATGTATGTAGGTAAAATCATGCAGTAAGTCGGCACAGTTACCCTCCCACCTTGAACAAATCGAAGTTGACCGTTGGGGGCGAGCCGATGTCCGCCACGATCGCCCGCATCTCGGCGTTGGAGGTGTTGATCCCCAGGGCGCGCAGGGCGTTGCCGAGCTCGCTGATGGGGATGCCGCCGCGGTTGCCGAAGATAGCGTAGCACTCCTTCGCCTCCGCCAGCTGGTCGGGGCTGAGGCGGCGCGGCATGGTTAAGCTGTTGGACGAGGAAATTTAAGGTCATATCGTTAAACACTTCGTCGCCCCAGCACACATATTTGACATGGCTCTCGGAGTTGTGGGCATATCCATGGGTAGTTCTAATGATCATGGTGGTAGTTTGACCCTCCTCCTCTACCATGAACCTAAAAAACACACATTAGGACCCGACTGATCTCCTTTTTGGTTCTTTGGTAATTGATGTGATAGGGTTTCGTAGGAGTTGTGGGCATTCCCATGGGTAGTTATAATGATAATGGTGGTAGTTTGACCCTCCTCCTGTACCATGAACCTAAAAAACATTCATTAGGACCCGACTGATCTCCTTTTTGGTTCTTTGGTAATTGATGTGATAGGGTTTCGTAGGAGTTGTGGGCATTTCCAGGGGTATTTATATGAACGTGGTGGTAGTTTGACCCTCCTCCTGTACCATGAACCTAAAAAACACTCATTAGGACCCGAATGATCTTTTTGACCTTTGGTAATTGATGTGAGAGGCGGAAGCGTGAAGCGTCTGACAGTACCGACCTTAGTCTGCCGATGGAGATGAGCTTATAGCGTATGCTCCTCAAAAGAAAAAGAACAAGAAAAAGAAAGGTTATTTACCACTTATTCGGAGCTACAAATCGTCCCTTCTTGCCAAATCATCTCTCACGTCTCACCCCCTTGCCGTCCTCTCTTCCTTAATCAGTATCACTTCCTTGCTAGACGGAAAATTAGCTGACCCACAACGAGTTTAGTTTTGAAGTAATTTTTATTAGCTTGGGTTGTCCTTCACTGTACAGCCTCACCACGAGCGTGTAAGCCTACCCCCATATGACAAGCTCTCCCTCCCCAGGCCATTCCCTTCAGATCAGTTCGAACATGCTCTCCATTCCTAAGCTATTCCCTTAACATTCGTTCCAATTATGAAGTCAGCTAGACCCCGTTCCCAACGCAACTTTTAAGGGTAAATGGCTACATCCAACAGACTTTTATCTCATAGTAAAAGGATGGTGGAATAAGGTCATGATAAAAAGTAATTGAAAGTGAAGTAGCCATGTGGAATTTAACCAAAGGGATAAAACAGTAAAGATGTGCTGTTATGGTCACACACACACACACACACACACACACACAGCTTCCCATATTGACTTAATTTGATGAAACTGCTCAAATCCAGATCATGATTAAGCGAGGAGCGTTCAAGAGTCCAAAAATAAATTAGATCACTATGGACACAATACGAGCGTGACCCGAGTCCTGTAAACTGGAACTACACGAAAAGAAACTAGATAATTCTCTCTCTCTCTCTCTCTCTCTCTCTCTCTCTCTCTCTCTCTCTCAACAGTGATTTACCTTCTACTACGTGTCAAAATTCCCTTCGTGAGCTGCGTGTTGGCTCGAGCCGTGAGTGGAGGGCAGGAAGGGTGGAGAACGTGGGCGGCGGGTCGTTGTGGCGGCGGTGGTGGTAAAGATAAGCTTGTATCTCCTTATCTCGCGCATCTGAGTAGCCCTATCGAGCTCTTCAGTATCTTTTACCTTCTTCTCAGCGTGTATATTTAATTCACCATGGTCTAATTACTTGCTGGACGCGTGATACCCTGCCAGTAATCCCCATGAATGAGTTTTGATGTGCGTTAGATTGTCGGTTAGAGGCTTGCATTTTTTTTTATTATTATCTTACCATTATTGCTTTATTGCACACAGGCACCTCCAGCAGCGTCCTCCTTGCCCTTCGCCAACCTCCCTAAACTGCCTTCGCCTTCAAGTCTCTCCATGCATGCCGTAATGTGGCAGGAATGGACCTTTGGATGAGTGGCAGGTTAGTAAAGCTCATGTTGCCCCCTGTATCCTGTGTGCCTGGTTAGGGGGGGGGGGTCTGACACCATCATCATCATCACCCATTACTACGTCGCTGCAGGTTGCCTTCTTTTGTCAGTTCTGCTATTTCATCCATTTCTTTTCAGTTTGGCCACATTTCTTTGCTTTATGAGATGTTGTTTCCTTTATTAGATTGCTCCCACTGCTCTTTGATGCCGTTCCTGCACCTTCCTTTACAATCTTAGTTTTTGTCGTATTGTTGGTTGTTGTTATTTCCTTCGTCCTCATTTAGGAGACTAAAGAATTTGTTCTGAATCTTTTAAACTTAACTCATCAGCCATCACCCTGACTGCAAGAATATTGGGGTGTTTCATACTCATGAATTAGAGAAACGGTAGTTACACAGTGAAAAAATCCTGTAATGTAACACTACTGAGTGCCAGGGATCAAACTTGGGGCTTCAGAGTAGAAGTCCAGACACCAAACCAACTGAGTCACCATGCTGGAGACCACTTCTATGGCACCACACCTGATGCCCCACTGTGGAGATACAGGTGAAGGTGACCCAGCTAACGGCTCACTGGTGGCTCAGTTGGTTTACTGTCCTGACGTCTGCTCACAAGGCCTGTGTTGAGTCACCAGCACTCAGGGACCCATCTTTTCCTCTCTCTCCTTAACTTAAGCCTACACCTTACCAATTAGCAGCTGTCACTGGATGTGAATATTTAGTACCGTGACATCCTTTACCATGTATGTATTTCCAGTAACTCTTGTTTGTCAGGTAACCTCTACAGTAAAACTTTGAAATATGCAAAATATTTAATGGCAGCTCTCACATGTCTAGTTAAACATTTTGATATTTATAGATAATGTAACAATGTAAATTTCATTAAGAAGGTACAAATAATAGGAAGCAAAAACAGATGGAAATAGCGCTAAAGTCCATAATACTTCAAAGGGTCTCCGGAGGGGAGGAACACTTGTAGGCATCTGGTGTTAAAGAAATAGTGTCCCTTTAATGTACGTAGTCTTCCAGCCACATGGTAAGCAGAGCTTGCTGAACATGGTGTCAAGTTCCTAATACATGAGCAGCATATTCTGTGAGGCATTTTCTGAGTAGCATCTTTCTCCCCAACAATGTGTTAACAGCAACCCTCTATCCAGGCCAGCACAGATGACTTGTAGGAGGAATGCAACAGCAGTACACAGGGAGAAAGCAAGATGATCTAACATATTTGGTGTACATTTCATGGTTAAATTGTCCTTGTGTTATCCAGAAATTTTTTCAATAAACATTGGGACACTTTGTCTTATCTGATTTAAGAAAATGTCTTTCAGTTTTCCTCCGGAGCCTCTTCTAGGTATTTTGGACTTTACAAAAGTGTACACGTCCATGTACATCAATCTATAAACAGTTTATGTCTTCGAATCAGTTCTTAAGAGGCTGAGTGTGAAGTCTTGACTCATGGCATCCTCTATTCTCTCCCGGACTTTTATCATCTCAAGATCCATGTTTGGCAGCATGGCACTCGAGAAGTCCAAGTCTTCCACTCTTGGGCAGGGAAATTCTCCTGGCTGACTCACATTGTCCATGAACCCGTTGACTTTGGGGGCAGCTCCGTGACTCCCCTTTGTGTGGCCGTTGGTGAGTGGTGTTTTGAGGACCTCCAACTGCTGGATCATGTAGTTTGTCACCCATTGGTCTCCTGTCCTCCTCTTCCCATGTCTTCTGGTCTTGGTGCTGAGCTGGTTGGTGAGGTGCTGGCTGGGTGGCGGCACACGGGGGTTGAAACGCATCTCTGAGGGGTTGTACTCGACGAACAGCTCCTCTATAGGCCTGTGGGGTGGGACATATCTGTGTTAGCTTGTAGGGGTGAGAATTTTGTTTAAAAGTATCCCATAAATCCACTGTGTAAGCTGATTGGTCACATCATAGTCTCCCAGTGTGTACATGAAAATGCTGTCCTTTCTCCTTTTGAACTCTATTATTATTATTGATCATTTCTCTTACTCTCCCTTTCTATCTATCTCATAAATATATTAGAAGTAAGAGAATTGATGGGTAATAGAGTTAAAGAAGTCTATTATTATTATTATTGATCATTTCTCTTACTCTCCCTTTCTATCTATCTCATAAATATATTAGAAGTAAGAGAATTGATGGGTAATAGAGTTAAAGAAGAGAAGAAAGACAAGGAAAGTAACACATTTTCATTTATTGGGAGACCATGATAAAAACTGTCCTCTGTCCTACCTCTTGGTCAGGGTGTAGGGGAGGGCCAGCTCCCCCTGCAGAGGTACACCAGCCAGCAGATGCTCCCCCAGGTGCCTCACTGTGCTGTGGTAATGCCTCTGCAACAGGTAAAGACATGTGTAACTCACCATACCCAAAGTTCAAACCCCGAAACACAAAACACATTAAAATAGGGGAACACTAGATTAAGGTACATGTCACTCTCCTTGCCCAGAAACACAGGCCTCAAATAAAATAAGACCTCAAAACACAACACAAATATGAATGACAACCCTACAACATAAGGTAAAAAAGATACATGTCACTCACTATGTCCAGAAACACAAAAAAATACATATTCATACACCAATAATGGAATGTTGCAACCAATCACTATACCTGAAAGTACTCAACACAGCAACGCAAAACCCCTGCAAAACAAACTTACAGCCAAGAGGTGGAATTCCCAGAAGGTGGAGGCGGCTGCATTGGAGTGCTCCGGTTCCTCCACCTCCGCCGAGAAGACTCCACTCGTGCCGTCACAGTCTGTCTCCATGAGAGACTCCACGGGTGGGTGGGCCTGGGGGAGGGAGAGGGATCACTTATTGTTTGCATTTATTTTATACTATTTTTCTTATTACTTTTTTTCAATAAAGGAGGCAGCATAATGGGCAAAAAAAAAGAAGCAACAAAGCAGCCTGCATTGTACCATATTGATAGATTTCATACTGTAATAGTGTTAAGACTTTGGTACTCATGTATGAAATTAATGTAATAACTTGTGCACCAAACAATAAAATTAATATTAAAAATCAGTCTGTATGCTTTTTAATGAACCTACAAACCTAGAAAAGGATGTTATAACTTTATTATGAAAATGTAAAGAGAAAAATCTTGCAAATACCACCATTAAATCATAGATATACAATATGGCACTCTCATTCAATCTTTCTCTCAGATACACAGAAAAAGAAACAACTAAGGTTGAATTGAATAAAATAAATTGAAAAAAAATAATCACTGAAGTAGCCTCACCAAGACAAGCTTTAGATGAGGAAATATAAGAAGAAATAACAAAACAAAAAGAGATCAAGCAGCAAGGTTATCTCACCAGAATGATGCTGCGCAGGGTGGTGAGGGCCGGGATGGTGCCATTGTGCAGGAGTGCCAGGCTGAGGGTGGCCAGGCGCTTGCTGAAGGCCAATACACGGCCAGGGTTTGCCTTGCGCTTGTGCTCCACCAACATCTGGCGCAGGGACTCCAGGACTGACTGTACATCCTCATGGTTCACGCCTACAGGAGGAGATTTTTTTTTAAGAAGGAGGAGAAATTATATGCAGGATAATCTTTTAAGAAGAATAAGTTTTTTTATATAAGTAAAGTTAGTCTTGCTGTACCTATCTTCTACTTTAGTCCCTTAATCCTCAATTTTCTATAATTGATTCATTCATTCATCTTTGACACCTGCTCCTAGGAGCTTCCCCCAGGGGATGGCCACGGCAGAAGAGTTTCCATCTTTCTCTATCCAGAAACTCTCTCCTTGCCTGCTCAAAGTTTCTCAAGGATCTTTCACCCCACTCCCTGACATACTCCTGCACCCTATCTCTCCATTTCACTAGAGGTTGTCCTCTAACATTCCCTCCCTCTATCTCACTTACATACACCCTCCTGGTCATCTTACTCTCCTCCATTCGCTCCATGTGGCCAAACCACTTTAAAGTCTGTTGCTTCACTTCTTCCACCACTCCACACTTCTTCCCTTCACCCACGTGACACATTCCAAAGCGCTCATACAAACTTTCATTACTCATTCCATCCATTATACTCACACCACATGCACTCCTCAAATAACTTATTTCCACTGCCTGCACTCTAGACCTCTGACTTTCATTCCATACCCATGTTTTGCTTGCATATGTGAGGCTTGGTACTATTACCGTATTTCTCAAATCCCTCTTTACCTCCATGCTCACACTTCTGCCATTCATTATACGTCCCAAAGACCCTACCACCTTTCTTCCTTGCAATGCCCTTTCTCTTGTCTCTCCTTCTGTACCACCATGCTTACACATAACTGATCCAAGGTACTTAAACTCTATCATTGGTCTGTCTAGTTAACAGACTTAAGTCTCATGGTATTTGTACTCTTCTGGCTCTACCTATTGCAATGCTTCATAAGAATAATACTTATGATAATAATGATAAGTAAATTGCTTTCATAATTATTTAAGCATTTCTTTACCTTGAAGAGGAGTAATTTTTGTCTGTCTTTAGCCTCTTGAATTATTTTTATGGCATTACCTTTATTCCTATATGTGGAATGAATTACAGATTGTCTTTCAGCCTATGATAGAAAATATTATGAGTGAGGTCACCCTTATACATGGATTGACTTTAACTGTCTCTCTTTCCTTATGCAAAATGATCTTGAGGCTTATCAGCTTCACACATGGAAGTATTTTGTATCTCTCTTAAGCTTATAAAAGGAGAAATTAAATTTTTCTTACCTGCACTCAGGTTGAACATGTTGGCATACAGGTACCTGAAGAACCTGTGTGGGTCAAGGGTCAGCACTTCCCCTTGGCCGGCCAGGATCGTGAACACCACCTGGATGCAGTGAAGCGACTCGCGGAACTTGAGTGAACCCTCGGCCATCAGCCCTCCAAGGACATTGAGCAGGTCAGCAAAGAACTCGATGTTGATGAGATGGGAGAACCTGGTGATTACAAAAGTGGTGGTGGTGATGGTGGCATTATATAAAGGATTGAATATTGGTAAAGTTCTACTGCTATTAACCTGGTAGCAGCGACGGGCCAAATTTGTGCCATGATATAAACCCCCAAAATAGATGATACATAATCTGATCACAAATGCTTTGATATATATTAGGAAATGGTTTTTGTGAGGGGTGATTTTTTCTCACTTGGAGGGACCATTAAGAAACAAGATCCTCGCTGCTACCAGGTTAAAAGCAGTGAATGAAGGAAATCTGGTGGTGAGATAGGAGAACCTGGTGATTACAGAAGTGGTGTATTATAATGAGAACATGTTACCTATAAATATATGATGGAAAAAATGGAAAGGTATAAATATGGCAAAGTATTGTAATGTCATGAACAGACAGAGTGGCCAAAAGCACAGAAATGGACAAATAGATCAAGAAGAAACAGGAAAGAAAGAACTAGGAAAATGGACATATGAACAGACAAAACACTGATAGAGAAGAAAAGAAATAAGAAATTAAGACAAAAGAAAAAGAACACACAAACACACACAGGGAACATCCATCATCACATTCACGCATCCTCATATATGTATCATCAGGGTGGTGGTGTTGTTATTGTTGTTTTTGTTTTTACAGTAATGGGAAAAAACAAGAAAAATGAAGACAAAAGGCCTGCTAATCACAGCTCCTATAAAAACAAGTACAGAGGAGTTGCCAAAAGGGAGGTCAATTCCGGGAGAAGCGTCTTGATAATCCCCTCTTGAAGGAGGTCAAGTCGTGGGCTGTTTATCCCCCATTAATAAATTAGCATTCAACTCTTTTACTCTCATTTACCACAAAAGAAAGAGAAGAAAAAAGTACATCAAGAAAAAAGAACATTAAGAAAAAGGACAAAGAAAAAGAACATTCAGAAAAAAGGACATCAAGAAAAAAAGTAAATCCAGATAAAAAGGACATTAAGAAAAAAAGGACATCCCAAAACAAGCACATCCCCCATCCTCACTTGGCCAGGCCCTCCAAGACCATTCCGTTGAGCTTGTTGTTGGGTCGGCGCTTCAGGACGTGGATGTAGAGGCCGAACACCATCTGGATGAGGCCGGTGTGCTGCTTCTTGCGTGCCTGCGTGTCCCTCTCCTGCTTGATGCCCTTCATCTGCTCCTCCAGCTTCCTCCTCTTGCGGAACATCTGGAGGAGAAGGAAAAATCAAAGAGTTCAGTTTCCCGTATGTGACAAATGGAATGGTCAAAATCCTGAGGTAGTTCACATGTTTAAGGATAAATTAAATAAATATGGATGTGAAGGCAGAGCAGTATGAGCATGATAGGTAAATATTCACCTATCAAAACACACACAATCACATACACACATACCATTAACCCATTGAACATACACAAAACCACACACACACACATCATTCACCTATCAATACACAAACACAACTACACCCATCAACACCCTCCGACACACTCACCTTCATCTCCTTTTTCGACTTCTTCCTCTTCTGCTCCTCGTTCACCTTCCTCAGCAGCTTCTCCGTGTGGGTCAACTTCCGCTTCGTGTTCAGCTTTGACTCAATCACGACGTCCAGACTCGTGGCATCCTTCAGCCTCAGCCCCAGGAGAACCTTCAGCACTTCCGGCCGCACCCTGAAGGAGCGGCGCCGGACAAAGTGGTCAATCTTCTTCACTACCTGTGGGGGACAATAGACATTTTTTTCACTTTTATTTTACAGCAATGGAGGCAGCTTTAGGTAAATATAAAAATACAGAAAACAAAGCCTAGTGGTGGTGGTGGTGTTGAATTGGGTAGATGTGGAGGATGGAAAATGATAGGGGTGGAGATGGTGATGATGGTGGACTGACTACCTATGGGGATTAGAAGATGATGGTGGTGATGGTGATTGATGGATGGGATGTGACGCAAGACTATGGTGGTGATGTTAATGGATTTACCGACTCATTAACTAAAAGGCAGATTCTACTTCTCCATCAACATCAAACGACGCCGGACATTCAGCAGCTAAAGGCCTCACCTCAAAGGAATAATAGCCAGCCTTATCAGCCTTGAAGAGCTTGGTGAGGTAGGAGGCGGTGAGGTCGGAGAGGGCGTCATGGGGGTGGTTGAGGAGGGGCACGAGGGCCTGGATGATGTTGCTGGTGAAGTTGAAGTGGTAGTGGGTGATGAGCAGCTCCCCAAGGCATCGCACAGCCACGGCGCCAAGATTCTGGAGAGGGTAATGGAAGGGTGATTCTAGGTACAAGAGATACACAAAAAAGGGTCTCATTTACTTGGAAGGGTTGGCTGTTGCATGAGATCTACTTTTCATGCAATCAGTCTATGCATGTAACCTACTTTTCTAACTAGCTATCAATTCATAACATGTACTTTATCTATCTCTGCATGCAATTTACTTTTCTATCTATCTATCTATGCATGAGATGTACTTTCTTATCAATCTATGCATGTGATTTACTTTTCTTTCCATTCATCTATTCATGGGATTACTTTTCTTTTTATGAATGAAATGTACTTTTATATCTATATGTCTATGTATGTGTCCTACTTCTCTATTTATTATGCATTAGATCTACTTTTCTATCTATTTATCTATGCATGGGACCTACTTTTCTATCTATCAGTGCACGAGGTCCATCTTTACCCTGAAATATACGGCAAACAATAAATGGAATCCCAAGCGTCATCCCTACACACCTGCATGGCTGGCTCTTTGGTCTTCTTGGAGGACTCACTCAGCATCTTCTCCAGGCCCTTCAGGTAGATCTGGTATCCCGAGAGGAGGTGGTTCTCGTAGAAGAACACCTGCTTGGTCTCCTGCTTCACTGGTTGGGCGGGACGGGTAAAGACATCATTTGAAACACACCTGAACTAGCTTTGAAAATTATAAGTTATTATGATGTCAAGTCATATACTGTGGAGAGAAGACTGGAGATGGGGTGCAGAGGGACACGAAGGAAGGTGATGATAAGGGAGAGAGGGAGGGGGTGAGAGGGGAGGGAAACAGAAGGAAGGAAGGAATGGATGGAGGGAGATGGGCACATGGAGAGAGAGGGAGATTGGCGGATATAAAGTAGAAGAGGATAAGGAGAGGGAAGAAGCGGAGAGGAGGGAGAGAGAGAAAGAAAGCAGAGGGAAGAAAGATGAGATAGAGGGCGACAAGGGAATGGAAGAAGATGGAAGTGAAAAGGAAGGAGAGAAGAGGGGAAGGAAATGAAGGGTATGAGAGATATTGAGGAAGGAAGAAAGAGCACCAAGGGATAGACAGGACAGCTTGGTGATTCATTAAGGTCTAGTTTAAGAAGTCAGTTTTACATAGATACGACTCCTACACAGACACTACTTCCCTGGAGCCTCAAATATATAACCTTGCATGGTGACTTTAACGCAACACTGAACACAAGAACATACAGGTCACAGAGGGTCAAAGGGCTTACATTTCTGGTTGATGTCATGTTGCTGGATAGGGTAGGAGGGAATGATTTTGTTGAAGACTTCCAGCAGACTCAGTGCGGCGTACTTCCTCACCGTCAGTGCGATGTCTGGGTCGGACTCCTCGAGGAAGTGTAGCAAGCTGGACAACCCGGACAGCTGGCATGGAAGGAGTAAGCTTTAGTGGTACAGTGTAAGGTATGGCTGGATAACCTAAACAGCTGACATGGAAAGAGAAGTTTTGGTGGTAAAATAGAGGGTATAACTGAAAAATCCTAACAGCTGGGGTAGGAAAGTAAAGTAGTGAGCTATGAGGTATGTTTCTAAATCTAACTCACCACTTCTATCATTTATACAGGCAGCTCAAGGTAAAATACAGGGAAACAAAAAATAAGCCGGCTGGTGCTCCTGCAAATAGTGTATAGTTAAAGAATTCCAAAACAGAGGGTTGGCATCATGACCATGAATTTTTTTCCCAATTAAAATAAACAAATGGTTAGTTAAAGTAGTTAAAAGAAGAAATACGAAGAAGGCGAAAGACCCTGAAATAATTGATTCAATAATATAAATATATATATATATATTATATATTATTTATATAAAAATAAAAAAAAATAAAAAAAAATTAAATTAATTTTAAGGAAATAAACAAAGGCAGAAAGAAAGGGAAAAAAGGAAAGATTAGATTACCAAGCTGAAAGGAAAGAAGAAGTGAAAAGAGGAAGCGAGAAGAAGTAGGGCAAAAAAGCAAAGCAACTGCTCTACCTGGCAAGATTCATTCTAGACATTCCAGACTTAACCTTCGCTAGAGGCATCAGCGGCGACACAGCCTAAAGCCTAGCACAGCGAGCCTGGCAGGAGATGATTTGGCTCAGATTGATCCCTGATGGCAACGCATGATTGATTAGCACAATGTGAATGGTGAATGGCAGGGGTAGGGAAGGCGGTGTCCAGGGAGGGGAAGGTGAGAGCCAGTTGAAGCCCCGGCCGCCATCTATGGGGAATGGTGAAGACCCGGTCAAGTTTAACAAAAGGAGTCAAGGAGTGGTGTCATGCCTGAACTGAGCAAAGGTAAAGGACACACTCCTGTCCTGCCACCCACCACAACCCCAACCATGGGGCTTAAAGCAAAAGGCACAAACAACCACGGCAAACCCACAGGCACATTGCACAACAGCATATTGTCTGTAAAACTGTCCAAAAGGTCAGAAATGGGGTGTCAAATGCAAATGGGCACCGACTACCGCCCACGACCTGGGCTGTCCCCTTTAGCTGTAACAGTCTGATCTGATCTTTCCCTTTTCTCTTTTTCTTTTTTTTTTTCTTTTTTGTTTCTACTTTTGTGTGTACTGCACGATTGAAGAAGCAAATCGGGATTGTCTAGTGAATAACCATGTGTAATATCTACTATATACCATACCCATCTCTCTCTCTCTTGTAGCATTTATAGATGTAAAGATGTTAGATAGAGAGAAAAAAGATTTTCAATTTTAGATAAAAACATACTACCCTTGTTGTGATCAGGTTACTATTTGTTGGGGAAGAAGGGAACTTGAAAAGGACACCAAATTGTCCTAAATTAATCCTGTGTTAGCCCCCACAGCCTCAGCCACAGCCGCCCTCCCTCATCCCCCACTCCCTCCACCTCCAAAGGTAACCACAACCCCCAAACTTGGGACGGAGGACTACCAAACTTGGGGGACCAAGAACAACCCATAGTTGGGCAGGGACTGAGAACACCAGATGGCATGGGACAGTTACCAGATGGGAAGTAGCCTGCTACCTGGCCACCTGGAGGATCAGGGCAGGAGTTTAGGTTAGTTCCAGTTAGTTTTTCATTGGTTCCTTAGAACCTCCCGGCTCACACTTTGGGGGCTTTGGCCACACTGGGGTGCCAGCCTCCTCAGAGTACAGAGGACAGAGACAGGGAATCCAACCAGCCACCTCACTGGAATGTGAGAATGAATAATAACTATTCTTCCTCTTCCTCCCTTTTTTTTTATTTTTCAACAGGTGATGGCCAGGGGTCGAACCCGGGGCTGTTACAATGACATAGAGGATTGGGCTCACAGAATCATAACAAGAAAAAAAAGGGCAGAAACTTGGTTAGAAAAATGACCTACAGGGAAAGTAATGAAGAATATTTAAGCTTTACACCACTGCTCAATTTTTCATCATACTACTACTACTACTTACAATAATAATACCAATGATACTACTACTACTACTACTACTACTAACAATAATAATAGAGGAAGAGGATAAAATAAGCAACACTCACCCTCTCCTCTGGATGCTGGATGAAATTAGCAGCGAGACATCCAATCTTTATCTTCCTCTCATCCAGTTTCTGCTGCCGCTCTATCAAGAACTCCACCGCTGACTTCACCTCCGGTACTTCCTCCTTCTCCTCCTCTCCTTCTTCCTTTTCCTCTGCATCCTCCTCACCTTTCTCTGTCTCTTGTTCCTCACTTGGTTCTTCAGCTTCCTTTTCATCTTTACACACAAGACAAAAGACGATTAAGTATAACCATTAATGAGGTGTAGACAGGTGTTAAGAATTTCACAAAGATAAACTATGCATATTCAAACCTGCAAGAAATTTCAACACAAAATTAACAGAAAAGCTCAGCAAATAAGACATGACAACACAATATAAGTATACAATCATAATAACAGATATCTACCCATCTCTGGAAAACCTCAGAAAAGTATGTATGAATTAAAAAATGGCCTTTCACTCTACATACTTTCCTATATACAAATAAACTGTCCAACCCCATGAGGGAAAATAAGGATGTTAAATGAAAAGAAAATATACGACACAAGTAAAGTGAAGCAATCTTAACCACACAGCACACCACAGGAGCTTCACAGAGGCTGCACACCCACCTTCCACTGCCCTGAACCTCTGGATGATGCCTCGGTCTGTCTTGATGGGCAGCAGGTTCTTCACTTTCTTGCCGTCGTGCATCTGGTCAAAGGTTCGCTCCTGGCTCTCATAGTCCTCCTCCCCCTCTTCTTCCTCCTCCTCTTCTCCTTTGCGTTTCCTCTTGGCACCCTTCCTGAGATGAGGATTACTGTTACTATGAAAGTATGAGACAACTATATCAAAAGACTGTGGCTCAAATCTTTCATTAAAATATTCAAATAGGCAGTGAAAAAATTAATAAGCCACATCATATAACTTTATTATTCATACACTCAATGCACTAAAAAAAGAATGATTTAACTGACAACCTGTAAGGCATAAATAAGGAGGAATATATATGAGAGGAAGTCTAATACGAATGCTGTGTAGCCTCTGATGAAGCCATGCTAGTACTTACTTTTCCACTAGGTATGTGAGGTCCTCTGGGTCCATCATCTTGATCATGTCTTCACCTAAAAATACACAAAAGAGGGTTCAGAAAAAATTAATAAAGTAAAATAATATAATAAATTTGTTATCCCAAGTAAAATTGAATAAATCAAGTAAAAACTTACTAAATCTTCGAAAAATGAGCACAAACATTCACAATAGCAACAATGTCTTTTAAAAAATACTCCACAGCACCACTATTACACATTAACAGTTCTATTCCAAAGGACAAACTAATAGGTAACAGAAACTCATTCAATATATACCACGCAAACTCTTCTTTCCTTACCCGTAATCTCCGCCGTCAGTGGGTACAGCTCCTCCTCGTTGTCGTATTTCTCTTTCATCTCCTTCGCTCTCTTCTTCTTACTCATCATCTCGGAGTATGTCACCTTCTTCTGCACCTTCTTCTCCTGCTTCTTCCTCTTCCGCTGCGCCTCAGTCATCTCGCCTCTCTTGGCCATCTTGTACTTGCGGATGTTGGAGATCTTGGCCAGCGAGAGGCCCTTCTTCTTGGCCTTCTTCGCGATTTTGCTGCCGCGTTTCTGAAACAGCAGAGGAAATTGAAATCAATAAAAATTTTGTTAAGAAAACACTGAAACAAGAGAAATCATCATAAACCCATGTTGAATTCATTGAATATACTCTAGCAAGTCTTGGAAGCCATACATAACCAGCCAGGACATGAAATCCCAGCTTGTCCATATTTAAATAGCCTAGAGCCTCCATTACTATTTTAAGTGAAAGAACTCTAGAAATATATTGAAAAACAAATGCATGCTCTTTTTCTGAGGAATTACCACAAAGACTAGGTAGAACGTAGGTTAGATTAGGGCTATAATTGGCAGAACTACTTTTTTTTCTTAGTTTTGCTTCCCCTTTCTGTTAGCCGTACACACTGGACTCATAAACAATGAAATGACCTTGAGAGCATTTTTTCCCCATCATCCATTAACCTTACCCTCTACTTTATTCCCTATCTCTAAAGTTAGATTAGTTTTGTTTTCCTTCGACTACACAGTTACAGGTAACTCTCGATTTACACAAGTTTGGTTTACGCGTTTTGAAATAACGCGGGGTCCAAAATCCAAATAAATGTTTAATTTACACGTTTTTTCACTTGTACGTGATATTTTATGGAGTGGCCACCAGATCTCTCATGCAACTGGACTCACACGGCGCCGCGGCCACACAGCTGAGCTCAATTCTTCCCACGCGCCACTTGAATAACAATACAGTATCCACGCTGCCACGCTACTCAACAATAGGGGTGGGCCGGTACCGGTACTAGTACCGGTATTAACAGTACCAGCTATAAGGTACGGTACCAGTACCAGACTGCTTGGTACCGGTACCAATACTAGCCAGTCGCTCATGGTGTCCCTCATTTCTTCCTCACACGAGTGAGGCTGAGACTGAGTGCCTGAGTGGATATCTCGATGATATGGATATTCTCTCTCTCTCTCTCCCTCTCTCTCCACTGAATGAAGTGAATGTTTATTTTTCAATTGAAACCTACCTCTTGTTTGATTTACATTGTTTTTGATTTACGCGACCTCTTCAAGGACACAACACTCGTGTAAATCGAGTTACCTGTACTAGTTATCCTAAGGTGAAGAGGCGTCAGAGAAGAAGCCTCGCCCGCTGCCCTCCTACCTAAACCCAGATTTTGCCCAACCCCCAACGGATCAACTGTCCACCGATTACCAGCACCAGAGCAGCCATGCCCTTCCTCCATCACTCATGGGGAGGAGCTACTTTCCTGATGTGTTATCGTAAAATAGACAATAATTTAGATAGTAGCAGGTTACCCTCCGTGACTATATAGTATAATTTAGTATTGTAAAGTGTAATTTATAGTGTAGTATAATACAGTATAGTGTAATTTAGACAGTAGTAGGTTACCATCCCTGAGTAGCTCACATGAGGCAGGAGGGGTTAGTTAGATAGTGTTACAGAATGACAACCCAAGTCATTTGCATTTTCCCCTCTGATTTGAATGATTATGAGCCAAATTCAGAGATTCTGCAATTACATGAATACCAATACTCACCGCCATGGTTGTGTGGAGGGCAGGAAGCTGCAGGAACAGAAGTATTCAGCCAAAACCTGTCAACCCGCTTTTTCAGTCTGGTCACTCCCACACCGCGCCAGCTGCCTCCATCCTCTGTTCTTCCCAGCTGGCAGGGGAGCGAGGGGCGTACGCACAAGGCAGGGGCGGAACAGGGGCTGCAGGGGGGCCAGGAGTGGTGGAATAGTTGTTTCTTATGCACTGTGTTGGGCGACACACACCGCCGGGGAAGAGACAACCACGTGTGCGGGTTTGTTTACGTTCCTTAGCTCGATCTTGATCTTGATGTCACAGGTGGCAGGTTGATGGGGCTACGAGCGCAAAGGTAGATTCATATATAAGTATGATTTAGGATTGATTGATAGTTTAAAAATGTGGGGACGGAGAACATTGCCCAAACACTAGATGGGAATGAATACAGAGATAGAGTAAATACTAGTCCTTAAAGTAGAATACTGCAGAGATCACAGCCTTGTATAGCACGGCAGTAGTTCAGGCTGCCACACACGGCATCACCACCTTGGTGCAAACTGAGGGTGTTCTTTGAGGATAGCAGGGAGGACATCATGGTTCAGGAGCCAACAAACTGTTTGGGGCAGGTCAAGGCAGTCCCGTGGTTTAAACTTAGCAATGAGAGGGCATTCCATGACATAGTGATGCAGTGTGTGGCCCCTCGGCCTGGCACATATAGTGTGCAGCAGACACCAGGGGAGTTAATAACCTCCCAGTAGTACCTATAGCCTAGCATAAGGCGCATTGCTACCACATCCTGAGGGGCACTGTGTCGCATATAGGGGTATACACAGCGCTGGGAGACTAACCATAGTTAAGCGTATAGTCAGTGCCAGGGTCCACTGTGTCATCCTGAAGGGCACGTCGAGCAAGGCTGTCTGCCTTCTCATTGAGCTGGATGCCCACATGTATGCCACGTCTCTTTATTGTCGTATAAATATCTTACGCAAATAACTAGTTTACTTTTCTTTGATATATCATAATATTTATGTTAAACTTGTATTGATGTGCGTTCTATCAATATAATCACAGAAGTTACGCATCGCAGGTTTGGGAGACCTGGCAGGGCTGGACACAGGTACGTTGCCTCGCCCTGACCCCACCACAGCCCTCATGTAGGGATGGTACTACTATAGTTCAGACATTCTAACACATTTATTCTATTTATTCTATTTATCGCCTTCGCGGTGCAGTGGTTAGCGTCCCTACATGACTACGAATCTTCTGGCCTGAGTTCGAATTCCGGCTCGGGCAGTCGGTATGCACCCCCCCCCTCCCCCAGCTGTTCATCCTTCTTTTCGGGATGGTTAATAAATCGGTGCCAAAGGAGTAGGGATACCTGGGGAAGGTATAATGTGGTAACCCGGATGTTACGCTGGCCCTATGAAGGGTTAATAGGCGTACCTAACAATCACCAAATGGGGGGGTACAAACTTGGCGGAGGGACTTTTTTGGCAGCCATAGCCGGTAACGGGCTAAAGAGTAGCCTATCCAGATATTTTATTTATTTATTAATGATCCACGAGACATACTAGAGTTAAATCAAAGTATGTGCTTATCTTTGTATTCATTCATACACACACTGGTAATATTTCTGTGGGGTCTGATTCACTTGTTCTCCCAGCACAGGCTCAAGGGGCCAACAGGTCGGAGACGAGCACCGCCGTCACGTGCAGCCTTAGCGCATGCTCCCAACTTTACCTTGCCTATTGATTTATCCCCCGTTATTTATTAATCTGTAATCAAGGGGAAAAAACTATCATTAATTTTTACATGTCACACCTTTTAAGTTTATCCCACGCTTTTTTTTGTGGTATTTGTCTGCAATTAAAGGAAAAGGCAATTAGATTATACATTTTTAACACGTGATCAATTCACTCCACGTTATAATTGGCGTTTGTCAGCAATCAAGGTATTAGCAAAAAGATATTAGCAAGGTCATGGTGATGCGGTGGGTGCAAGATAGGTGTAGAGACTTGGGAGGACCGGAGTTCGATTCCCCCTTCGTGCAGTTGGTGGGATTTTTTTTTTTTTTTTTTTTATATAGTTTTGCTCCCCTTCCCGTTAAACCTTTCACGCATAGAACTTCTGAACAACGAAATTATCTTGAGAAAACATTTTTCCGCCATACTCCAATACGTTCTCTATCTTTTTTTTTTTACCACAATCTATCTTTTTACATTTTTACTTCTGCGCCCTTTCTTTTTGCCCTGGGGATCAGATGGCGAGCACCTTCCTTCTTCTTTCTTAGAACCCAACTCTCAAAACATTGTTTAAACTTCCTTAAGAACCACTAACATTCAACGTAGATGATGTAGCATACAGATACCCTTGAGGATGAGGAGTGAAGATAAACAGGTGACGATAAGAACCATTCGCCAGGATAAGACAAGGAAGACAAGGATATAGATTTTATTTGGTTGCTAGACTTAAGACGCAAAGGAGAGAGACTTCACATCTTGCTGGAGTATCTTTCGTTACTATAACGGGAGATGAGTCAATACAATGGTCCACAGTTCAGTATTTCTGCATTCAATTTATCAGTGGTGAGGGTGAGATAAGATAGAAGTGTGGAAACGAAAAGGTGGTGCGCAGGTTGTCATTTGGTTCAACGCGTCAAATGTTAAGACTGAACCATTTAAAAAACAGATAAGAAGACAGCTTTCGCATGACACCTACCTTGGACTGACACGTTATATTTCCTCTCATCTGAGTATTACAGTTCATCAAGATGCTGCCGTGAAAGGAAAAGTGAGCATTGAAGGACTACTATTTCATATGAGCTTTCCCTGTGTGCACAATGGTGGTATCATGTAATCTTAACTGCCTAATCAAACAGTAAGAGCCGCTTGGAGTGTTTCTGATTGCAGAGTGTCATGAAAGGACGATGGCATTTCCTCTAAACGGGCGCCATGTAACCTTGACTGTCCAATCAGTTTCTATGCTGCAGTGAAGAGTGCACATGCTGTTGTTTGATGTCTTATTATCTTAACTGTTTAACGTGACAATAAGCGCCATTTTGTTTGCTTTTGTTGTAGTTGAGGTGTTGTCAAGGCTTGCAGTGATGGATATTCCGTACATCAATCGTATACTCTTGGAAAGCAACCATATGACGGTCATGTCGTGCGTACATGACTGTCCCTGTGATGACCCTGAGCGCAACGAGGGACAAAGTTGACGCTACAGAATCGGCGTTGCTTATAGACTCGAACTACCATTACCTACGTTTGTACTGCAAAGAAACAAGCCTAAAAGTGGTGTGTAACCGAATTTTAACCGTGTAACCTGGAAAAACGTTTATATGTGCAAGCGGTGTCTGGACTAAGACAGCTACTTGATCTGACATTCTGAGCAATTTTGACGTTTTGCTCTGTGGATCAACACCTACAAAAAAAAACTAAGTGAAGTGGCATTCAAGTGATAAATGTAATCCCAGCCTCTGCACAGGTTAGCTATAATCACTGGTAAGTCTTATACGGCAAATAATAATAATAATAATAATAATAATAATAATTCCCAACATTCTCCGCATTTAATGGTCCTCACAAGCACAGGTAGTCTCTGCACGTCCAGTCTTTCCCTGGGTATTAAGTGTTTGTATATTTCTCAGTCACAGTTAACATTTTTCACATCTCTTAGTCGTCATCAGTAGGTGTTGGCAGTAATTTTTGTTCAGTGGGTTTCATCTTAGTTGGGATGTTTTTTCCAGTGTTTCTTTATACATTTCCCAGTCGCAAGACAAGCTAGATGGTCATGCTTTATCCCTGTTTCCACTGTTTAGCTTTTCTTGTATTAATCTGGCATGAATCTTATTATGAAAAAGTAATAACACACACCAATACATACTTTCACTGTCTTACACTGTTATAGTTCCTTCATTTTAAGTTTCTAAACATACAAAGACGAAAACTTCACCATACGACTTCTAGACTCCCTCGCAAGCTCAGAAATGACTACATGCCTTCTCTATACGATTTTAACTTTGCTTTAATCTCATCGTCGTACTGTAGGAGGCTGCTATATACGTATCTTCCTTATAGAACATGCACGTGTTAAGCTTTTCAGCGTCATCTCAAAAGATGTTGCATACTTTCATTACATAATTCATACCTTCTGCTACGTCTTTCTTCGTGATCTCAGAGACTACTTTCAACAGATGGGAGTGAGTTGTCTACCCCAGCTCACGTGACGAGGCAGAGGCGGGATGGAAGGGGAAGGGGACGTGGTGGCCCTGCCCTGTGGCCACCCCTACATGCTGGACAGGAATGATGACATTGCCTCGGCTGTCATCTGTTCCGTCTGCAACGCTCGCTACGCTGAGGAACCCGCCAGTGACGACAGCCTCCCCGATCTGGACTTGCAGGAGGTATGAGACGAGGATGTGAATGTTGTCTTGATTGTTCATCACTGAGAATTGAGGGAGAGTGTGGATGATTGAAGGATGGATGAGGAGGATAACTTAAGGATGAAGTTTCTCTCTTTGCCGTGTGTTCCGTCGCTGTTCATGATGATCTGCTGCGGTGGAAGTGTGAAGCTGTCTTGTCCTGTGTGTGTTTCGTGGTTACCATTGTTTTAAGGAATGCCTGAGGAGGATAACTGACTTACGTCGAGTGTGTTTAGTTTCTTTGCCGTGTGCTTCCTTGTTCTTGTGTTTTACGGAATGGGCGAGGCAGAAGCTAACATGCCGGTGGCTTCTACAGACGCAGTTGTGTCCGGTGCATGGCGATCCGCTGCGGATGTGGTGTAGGGACTGCAATGAGCCTGCATGCGGCTTGTGCGTGTTCGACAAACACCAAATGCCTACCCACATGGTGGAGCCCGCCAACTTGTACGTCAGCGACACCAAGAATGAGATGCTCGCCCACCTGGACAGGCTCCACCGCCGGACACGCCGCGGCATCGCCAGAAACAAGAAGGCATTCCACGCATGCGAGATACAGCTTCTGAAGCTCTTCCGTGATGACAAGGAGCTGCTGCAGCTGGACGGCAGCCTCAGGAAGATAAAACACTTGGTGGAGTCCGCCACGGCTGTACGAACACTGTCCCACGCCAGGAAGGAGCTGGGGTGGATACAGGCCAAGGTGTGGAACTCGCCCATGATTAGGGACGACGACGACGAGGAGCCAGATGACCTGCAGGGAGCCTCCGCCATGGCCCAGCGCCGTGTCGAGGACCTGGACACAGCCGTGGAGTCCCTGGGCGTGCAGGTCAGCTTAGAAAACGGACGGCGTGCCAGGCTGGAGTGGGAGGAGGACAGGCTGCTGGTGTGTACCACGTCAGAGGCCTCCGCCCAACCCAAGCCCGTCCTGCAGGTACTTTGACAGGGACAGGGGGGGGGGGGGAACGTGACTGCAGTCATCAATTAGTTTGTTTTTCGTGTTTATAATAGCAGCAATCTTGTGTTCTCATGGATTCTCTTAAAGAAAGAAAATAGGCACGCAGGCACAAAGAAGAGAATGAGTGGTGGAGTTTGAAAGTACGGGTGTCTGTCACCAAAGAATTGTCTCGTGAGATCACAGGTGTGGGCATTTTTGCATTACACTGTACTCGTATTGCCTAGTTGACAATGATTATCAGTAATGGCTGTTATTGAGGTGACCAAACAAATGCAGAAAATTTCCCCAAACTCCTCTGGGCCGAAGGCTCGTCTGTGGCTCAATCGGTGCAGCGTCGGCCTTCCCAACTCCAAAGTCAAGGGCTGGACTCCTCATCGAATAAAAGCTGTTTAGTTAGTTCAGCTCCTCATGATGATGTATCAGCTGTAACAACACTGAACCCTCTTCTCTCCCTCCCAGCTGTTGGCGGTGGAATCCTTAGGGTCGGCGCCCTTCCCGGAGGTGTTCCTGGAACTGAGTGTGGGGACAGTGCCATTTGGCATCGTCTACATCAAGCTGTGGGGGCACCTGCGTCGGGCACAGAACTTTATGCTCCTGTGTATGGGCAGCCTCGGACCATCCTTCGTTGGCTCCCACTTATTATCTGTCAACGGCAGGGGCACCGCTGGGGAATCTATAGGGGCAGGGATGTACAAAAATGGCAGGGGGGTGATGAGCGCTGTGCCCCTGCTAACTGGCCTGGAGTATGGCGGGATGTACCAGACAGAGGTGTCAAGGGGGCTCTTGGTGGCCAGCTCCGGCGGTAACCCTGCGCTAGACAGTCTGTACTCCATCATAACAGGGGACGGGGCAGGCGGTGGGTACAGCCCGTGCAAGTTCGGGTGGGTGGTGTCCGGCCTTGAGTACCTGAGGGAGGCTGCCCACCACCAGCCCATCAAGCAGGTGTGGGTGAGCCAGTGTGGCCTTGTCCTGCCCCGACACACCTAGCCTAGGATACTAGCGTCCTCAGGGACAGAGAGATGTTACACTTGTTTGAGAGATACTTGAGCCTCTTGTATCAGTGGTCAATGTCCCCTGACCCTGATACACTCTTATTTTGTTTCCCTCCAAGCATTATAGAGGTTAGTGCTCCTTTTAGTGATGGAATGGCATGTGATTCTCTTTTTCCTTCCCTAGGATTGAGGAATATTGCTATACTCCTTTTACTGACCCTTGATTTGTGTATTTTTTGTATTAGGGACACAAAGACAAAGATTACTCCATTTATAAGGCCTGAAGGGTCAGTGAATAAATGTTGTGAGGTTTAAATTATATTTCAAACAGCTGGCAAGTTGTATAATGAGCGAGTGACAGATTACTCAAACGCTGTCCAGATCTTCAATCAACCCTCACTTAAGCAGCTGTGGTTAAGAGTAGCACCGGGGGCAGCATGGACCAAGGAAGTCAGACATCACAGGATGTCACAATGGAATTTATCATCCGTGACACTAAAGTGCTGCTGAGACCGACCACCAGACTCCTCAACCGTGTGAGCAAGACTTAATATAAACAGTTTAAAAAAATAATAATGTTTCCTGTTTCCTTTATGGCCACAGACTGTAAACTATTGATTGATTGATAGTTTATTGTTGCAAGTAAACAACAAAGGAAAAGGGAGGAACATGCCATCCCAACCCCCAGGCAGTGCATAGTGTGATCATACAACTATGAAGGATACATGTGGAAGTAGCACCATGAAACTAAAAAGATACAGTGGTAGGGGACAAGTGCTAAAACATAAACGCCTTGAGTTAGACACAGGGGACTGAACCTATGAACTACAGTCTAGGGGCAAAAACTATTGATAAAAACTATCTTAATGCGGCGACACGTTTCCTAAATAAACCAACTGGTCTTCTGCTGCCATGTATGTTTTCTACTACCCTTTCAACCTCCCGGAAAGCTTAAACAAGCTATTAATGTGTGCTGTCAGCCTCCCCGCCCTCGCCTAGGCCTCGCTCCTGTCACCCAGCTGTCACTCCACTCACCTGCCGCCAGTGGGTGCCTCCTTGTTCCCTGACCGCTGCCACGCGTCGCCACACATTGCCAGGTATTGGGAAGTATTCTAGGCTCCGTGCGTCCTGGATCCATCACTGCATTACCCGTGGAGGACACAAAATAAAGGCTCAGGTCACCGTGGCACCCTTGAAGGTCCCTCCCCCGAGCGCCGTTCCCACTTCCCTGGAGGTTCCAATAACGCGGCGCCCAACTTCTTCTTCTTCTTCTTTTTCCTTGGAGCTGTAATTAACGCTTTGTATCGCTTCTTAGGTGTGAAGTATAGAAGTGTTGAGCAAGATCTAAAAAAAACTTTCTTTAGATCTTGGTGTTGAGAAGGAGGATCTAAGAAGCGATACAAAGCGGAACAGGTCAAAGAAGAAGAAGAAGAAAAAGGTCATCGATCTCTTCTGTTTATTCACACACTTTGCTTTTCAATGATGCTGTATTACTTAACTTTCCTCACTGTAATTCACTATCGCACTATAAGTGGGTTGACAGGCAGACGGAAACTATATTATAGGCCTACTGCCTCGAGACGCTAACTTAGCAGGATACGAATATGAGTAGATCTCTATGCATAACTCTCCCAATCTCACACATACACACACTCATACTATGTTAAATCAATACAAAGAGCAGCAACAAGTTAATTAAGTGCAGGTCCCTTTATATGCAATGGGTAAGAATCTACAGTGACACCACAACCCAATATAGCAAGCTGAAAAAAACACTTGTGGCGTATATTAATAATCAGAGGAGTAGTTAGATTATCAGTGCAATAACTATAAAGCTATAGACAATCAATTCACTTTACTATATAATAACACCTAAATTTGTTGGTCTAAATATGTTGGATGCATGTGTGTCATGTATCAGACAATAGCGAGTTTATCACCCATAATTAGTCAAACAAGTCATTTACGTATACATATGATAACAGAGGGTAAAGAGTAGATAATAAACCCCATAATTACCTAAAAAAAAAAAAAAGCGTATTATCAACGTTTTAGAAGACTTTAGTGGTCAACGTTTGAGTTCAGCCTTGAGGAGGGAGAATGAAACGCTGAGGTGATTATAAAAGGTAATTTGAGGTGTTTTCCCTCATTAAAATCAATTACACTCACCCAGATATTATTTCTCACCTTTGGCTTCCTTATTCTGTGGTAAAAGAGTGAATCCTGTGCCTAAATACGGTGTTATGAGGACCATTAAAATATGGCGGGAGATTCCTGTTTGTTTTTGTCTCAGCTGATGGGGGTGTGGGTCATATTTTATGCTTTTATTTAATATTCTAACTTATTTTTCTGCCTTTTGGGGGTGTTTTGTGATGCTGGTGCTGAGTTTTCTGTATATTCTTGCTCACACACCTTTGGATATTTAACTTTTCCAACCTTTAAATATTCGAACTTCTAACCTTTAAATATTCTAACTTTTCTACTTAGTTAATTTTATGGGGTGTCTTGTGATGCTGGTGCTGAGTTTTCTGTATATTCTTGATCACAAACCTTCAAATATTCTAACTTTTCTAACCTTTAAATATTCGAACTTTTCTACTTTTTAATTTTCTGGGGTGTCTTGTGATGCTGGTGCTGAGTTTTCTGTATGTTCTTGATCACAAATCTTTAAATATTCAAACTTTTCTAACTTAAATATTCTAACTTTTGTAACCTTTAAATATTCTAACTTATTTTCATTTTTATTTTATTTAAGGGTGTTCTGTGATGCTGGTGTTGGGTTTTCTGTATTTTCTCACCCACAAGCCTTCTAATATTCTAGACTCTCTAACTTTTAAATTTTCTAATTCCTTTAACTTTAAAATATTCAAACTTATTCATTTAATTTTATGGGGTGTCTTGTGATGCTGGTGCTGGGTTTTCTGTATATTCTTGCTCACAAACCTTTAAATATTCTAACTTCTAACCTTTAAATATTCTAACTTTTCTACTTATTTAATTTTATGGGGTGTCTTGTGATGCTGGCGCTGAATTTTCTGTATATTCTTGATCACAAACCTTCAAATATTCTAGCTTTTCTAACCTTTAAATATTCTAGCCTTTCTCACCTTTAAATATTGTAACTTCTATTAATTTTAGGGTGTTCTGTGATGCTGGTGCTGAGTTTACTGTTATTTTCTCGCCCACACGCCTTTCAATATTCTAAACTCTAATTTTTAAATATTCTAACTTAAATTTTCTAACTTTTCTAACTTTAGAATATTTATGAACTTTTTCATTTAATTTTCTGGGGTGTCTTGTGATGCTGGTGCTGAGTTTTCTGTATTTTCTTGCTCACAATCCTTTTAATATTCTAACTTTTTTAACCTTTAAATATTCTAAGTTTTCCAAGCTTTTAATATTCTAACTTATTTATTTAATTTTATGGGGTTTTGTGATGATGGTGCTTGGTTTCTGTATATACTCGCTCACAAACCTTTAAATATTCTAACTTTTCTAACCTTTAAATATTCTAAATTTTCTAACAAATATTCTTACTTATTATATTAATTTTAGGGCGTTCTGTGATGCTACATACATATATATAAGGCCTCCCATTCCTCCCCTTCCGTCCTTGCAGAGAGAGGCCTGGAGAAGCGGGGCAGTCATGGGGGAGGAGGGCGTGTCTCCAAGGCAGCGGCTGGCCCTCGCCAAGCAGAAAATTAAGGTGGGATGTGTGTCTGCTCGGAGGACTCAGTGGCTGGGTGGTGACATTGTTATGGTGCCTTGAGATTACAGTGTGCAGGAAAAGTATATATGCAATTAGTTTGAAGGGTACATGAGATGGACATGAATAATTAGTTAATAATGTTCATAAATTTCCATACAGTTTCATTTCTACATAAAAAGTACATACATTATTTGTTTGAAATGCACATAAAAAGCACATGCCAAATTAGTTTAAATTGTGTGCATTGAGTACCTAAATATATTAGTTTAAAATATGCATTGAATAATTCATGTAAATGAACAATTAGTTTAAAATGTGCATGAATAGTACATAAATAGTTTAAATTCATAAGAAAAATATATCAGCCTCTATTTATCCGTCTTTGAAATATTTTAGTTTTTGATAATTTAGATAATTAGGATGTCTTAGCTTACTTATATATCCTAAATTTTTTACTTTAAATGATAAAGTTCATGGACTCCATATAGGAATGTTTCATTATAAGTATTGGAAAAGTTACACCTTGCTGCCTCCTTCAGGTATGGGAAGGCAAATACAAGGCCACCTATGGCTGCCCCCCTGACCGAGAGGCAATGGCCCAGGCCCCTGAGGACATCAGACACGCATACAAGACCTACCGCTACTACAGGAAGGCCGTGACGCAGCCAAGCGCAGACAAGAGCTCGGCAAGGGACAAAGAGTTGCTGCACACCTCCCATGATGCCGGGGAAACAATCTTAGAAAAGGACAAAGAGGCAACAAGCACAATACATGACGAAAGAGAAAGCTCAACAAATGATAAAGAAGTGTTACGTTACTCTAGTTCAGGCGATGTCAGCCACCACGTGTCTGTGTCAAGTACTGATGATCTAGTCACTTCTCAAGATGGTAACACACACAAGGAAGGCAGTGCAGGGCAGGAGGTGCTTGGCGTGGCAGGTGGTGATGTTTGTGACCTTGATATGAGGCTTAAGAATGACGTTAATGGCTCTGTAGTCTCAGAAATCAAGACTCAATCTACCAATGTTAGTGAGGCAAAGACTTGTAATGCCACAGTGACAACAGGTAACACCAGTCCGACAGGCGGGACAGGTAACACAACTCCTGCCACTAAGTATGCTAACACATCTTCTGGCACCTGGGGGACACACCTGAACAAGGAGAGAAATAGTACTAAGAAGGTTAATAAGGACTTGTCACTGTACACCAAGATGGCCGAGAAACTTCGCGCCAAAAGCACCATCAAGATGAGGAAATCCTTGAGTCGAGTGAGCAGGCCGCAGGTGAACCCATTTTCTTCTCGGTCGAGGGTATCAAATGGAAGTACTGAAACGTCCAATGATTCGATTGATGGTTGCAGTAATGACTCAAGCCTCAGTAAGATCAAAGCTAGTGATGAAGAAACCTTACAAGATATTAGTCAAGTTTTCGCCTCTGAAAGTAACGAAGTATTTGACGAAAGTTCTTTTGGCACCGTTGATGAATTACTACCAATGAGTGAATCTGAAGCAATGGAAGACAGTTCTAACAAAGAATTCAACCCATTTAGAGAAATTAGGGAGCAATCAACAAGTATATTTGATGCACTGGAAGCCAAATCTTTAGAGGGTCTAATGGGACCAAACTTTGTCAGCAAACCAAAGTCAGTCCCGAGTAGCATACCCGACACAATGGAATCAGACACCTTTGATAAGGCTCCTAAATACCATGAAATCACAAGCAGCCAGAAAGCACCAGTCGTCCAGCCCATTAGCGTCCTGTCCACCCTGGGCCAGACTAACACCTCTGGCCTGCTGGGTATCAAGAAAAGGGCATCACTTAACCTAGCCTGGGTGGAGCGCTATACAGAAGCGCCACTGGAGGGCAGTGTAGCTATGGAACAAACTGTGCCGGAGGAGAACTGGAAAATGAAGTTGATTGACAAGGAGTGGTCAGAAGATGCTCAGGAGAGACTACAAGCAGAAGAGCCACTGGTAGAAGAGCAGTTCAGTGATGAGGATATGTTTTCTATGCCCAAGACTGCACCCAAGTCTACAAAGCCACCCAAGTCTTCTTCAGTGATGAATGCAATGAAACCCACAAGAATAAATGTCTCGGCCAAAAACACCACTTCCAAAAAACCTACAAAACGAGCTTTATCGAATGTAAACTTGAATGCCTCCAAACCTACAAAAACAAACGCCAAGGTGCCAGCCAAAACTACCAAGAGAAAGGCGCCGGCAGTAAGGAAAACCATGAGTAAAACAGCTCAGAAGAAGGAAGACAGTCCCCTCCCAACACCGAACAACACTGGCAGGGTGCTGAGGACAAGAAGCACAAGAAACACCCCCAAACCTGACTACGCTGAGGACACGGATGAGGAAGATTACAACATAGATACACCTACACATGGAAGACAGAAGAGAAGAATGGTGGATGAGGATGATGACTTTGACTTTGAAGATGGAGAGCAGCCAGAGGAAGATTACATTACCACTCCTATAAATGGAGGGCAGAAGAGAAGGATAGTGGAGGAGGAGGAAGAGTGGCAAGACTCTGGAGATGGAGCACAGCCGGAGGAAGATTACATTACCACACCTATAAATGGAGGGCAGAAGAGAAGGATAGTGGAGGAAGAGGAAGACTACCAAGACTTTGGAGATGAAGGGCAACTTGAGGACCGGGAAAGAACCAGTCCATTCGCATTTGAGGAAGAAGAGAACATCGAGTCTGAACCAGCCATCAGTGAGGTCTGCATGAGGAAGAGGAGGAAGGTAGAGACGATAGAGGAGCTGGAGGAGCAGGGAAAGATTCAGTCCCAGTGGCCGCCTCCCAAGAAGAAGAGAGTAGCAAGGAAGAAAGCACCAAGAGGCAGACCCAGGAAAGTAAATAAAGAGAACTCACCGAAAATAAAACCCAGAAAAGTAGATAAAGAAAACTCGCCTAAAATTAAGAGACCAGTTAGGAAGAGGAAGATAATACATCCCAGAGAGGAAGATGATGAGGATGAGTTAGAGGTGGAAGAGAGAGGACTAGCTGTAGATAAACCAGCCCAGCCATCAGTTCCGAGTACGGCTTACGATGAGACGGATGATATTGAGTCACATGGCAAAAAGAACACCACTACGAAGGGAAAATATCTAACAGGGAAGGAGCGCTTGATGAAGAAGGCCGCCACTGGCTCCCTCAACAACAACTTTGTGCGTATCAACCTCAAGAAGAAGGTTTACGTCCGAGGCAAGAAGACCATGAACGGCGGAAAGTACAAGAGGCAGGAATGGAAGAAAAAGCAGCTCATGAAGAGTGCCGAAGGAGGCGACCCCGCTGCGATGAAGAACCTGACCTGCTTCAAGTGTGGGGACTTTGGACACTGGGCTCGGAGCTGTCCAGGGAAGAGAGGTGACAAGCTTACACCTCTTGAAGATTATGACGAGAAAGAATCCACATTCCTCAGCCTGGAAGAAGCTGCCTCAATGGCCTTGGGTGTTAAAAATAAACAATCTGGGCCTGTAATTAGTAGGCTGTATCCTAAAGCTGCAGAAACAGAGAAGGGCGATGAAACCACAACACCCGCTTCTGATAATAATACTGAAGCCGGCACAGGCGACACCATTGCCCCAGAACTACAAGAAGCTGCTGGAGACACAGAAGAAGAAGAAATTGAGGCAGCATGTAATGAAACTCAAGCTACCTCTACCAGTGATACAGAATGTTTGCCTGATGGTGAAAACAACACAACCAATGACCCAGAACAAGACAACAATAGTCAACAAGCAGCCAGTTTAGCAGAGTATGACTTCATGGATGCTGATGATGATGATGACATGTTTGGTAATCTAAAGGAAGCAGATTTCCAGGAGCAGGAGCAGCCAGGACCGAGCAGCTCACAGGAGACCATCACCAGCACACCACAATTTGGCAGCTCACAGTCCTACACCAACCCCTGGGAGGAGAGACCCACTGTGGACCCTCTTTACACCCTGGAGGAGGATGGGGAGGTCATTGCCACCACTGAGGAGGTGCGCGATACCCTCAGGATGTTTGGCTACCCGTCATTTAGAGCAGGGCAAGAGGACGCCATTATGAGGATCTTGTCAGGCCAGTCCACCCTCCTTGTCCTCTCCACAGGGTCAGGGAAGAGCTTGTGTTACCAGCTCCCGGCTTACCTGTACGCTAAACATCGCTCGCCATGCATCACGCTCTGTGTCTCCCCGCTGGTGTCCCTTATGGAGGACCAGGTGTTGGGGCTGCCGAGTTTTTTAAAGGCTGTCTGTCTCCACACCCACCAGAGCCCCACTCAGCGGTCCCAGGCTCTCATGGCCATACACTCCAGAGCTGCTCACATCCTTCTGGTGTCCCCCGAGGCAGTGGTGGCAAGTCGTACTGGTGGAGTCCTCGGCACACTCCTCAAAGAGCTTCCCCCAGTGGCCTTCGCTTGTCTTGACGAGGCTCATTGTGTGTCAGAGTGGTCCCATAACTTCCGACCGTCTTACCTCAGAGTCTGTCAGGTCCTGCGGGAGAGGCTGGGCGTCAAGACCATCCTGGGACTCACCGCCACAGCCCGCCATGCCACAGCACATAGCATAGCACGGCACCTCCTCATCTCTGACTTTGACACGGGGGTGATCCGAGGCACCAGCGTCCCAGACAACCTGCAGCTGTCTGTGTCCCGGGACCGTAACAGAGAGGAGGCGTTGGTGGCGCTGCTGCAAGGGGAACGGTTCTCCAGCTGCTCCTCCATCATCATCTACTGCACAAGGCGGGACGAGTGCGAGCGTGTGTCCACCCTCATCAGGACGCAGCTCCTCGACCCTTCAAAGATTGACGTCAAGAGTAACTTAAAGAGGCATCGTGGCTTATCCTTTGATGCTGAAGCCTACCATGCCGGCCTAAGCTCACACCGCAGGCACCAGGTCCAGAAGAGATTCATGTCTGGCAAGCTGAGGATCGTCGTGGCCACAGTAGCGTTCGGGATGGGCATTGACAAGTCTGACGTGAGGGGCATCATCCACTTCAACATGCCCAGGAATGTGGAGAGCTACGTGCAGGAAATTGGGCGCGCGGGGCGAGACGGCGAGGAGGCACACTGTCACTTGTTCCTGGACGACCAAGACGGGAGAGACATCCAGGAGCTCAAGAGACACATATTTGCTAACTCGATTGACCGACACACCATCAGAAAGCTCCTCAACAAAATATTTAAGCCTTGTACCTGTGCTAAGCTGAAGAGTCTAAGTTCCGGTAGTGAGGAGAAGGAGGAGGAGGATTTGACTATAGATATTCCCTCTTCTCCTGTGCACTCCTATGCGTCCAAGGATACAGATGCTAGGAATTCAGGCACAGCAGCAGACCCCTTCAGCGTACCCACCAGCTCATCATGTTGTCCCAGGCACGAGGTTGCCATACCCATAGAAGCTGTGGTGGAGGAGCTGGACTTACCTGAGGAGAACCTGGAGACACTACTCTGTTACTTGGAGCTCCACCAGGGAAACCTCATCCACATCCAGTCCCACGTGTACGCCAACTGTACCGTGTCCTGCTATGGAGGTCCTCGCCAACTGGTGGCTGTGAGCAGGAAGTGTCCTCCGCTAGCTGTTGCCATTGCCTTAGAGCGCCAGAATGGAAAGGATTTTACAAAGAGTAATAGTGTCTCCTTTCCCGTGGTGGAGGTATCGTCACGTATGGGGTGGAATAGCAAGATTGTGAAGCGCGAGTTGAAGGCGCTTGAGTGGAACACGCAGGGACTGAGTGTCGGAGGGAATGTAAAGCGGTCTGGCGCGGTGGTGGAGATGACCGACTTGTCCTTCCACCTTGAGGCTCGGGGGGATCTGAGTGACGACGAGCGTGACCGAGTGTTGGACGCCGTGTACCGACGGACCAAAGTGCAGGAGCTGGACCAACTCCGCCAGCTGCACTACACCTACCAGCTGCTGCGCTCTGTCTCCCACAGCACCATCCTCTTCTGCTGTGACTCAGTGGACCAGGAGCGCTGCGACAGGCTGCGGACTGAGTTGAGAGAGTACTTCAGGAGTGATGGTGCTCTGTCCGAGGTGGAGGTGGAGGATAAGGGGGGCGTGAAGCCAGAGGTGGAGTGTGGCATCAGGGGCAGCGTGCGTTCCTTCCTCTCCACCTACAGCGACCAGCAGTGGACAGGACGTGCAGTGGCGAGGGTGTTCCATGGCATCGGCTCGCCCAACTACCCGACGGAGGTGTGGGGGCGGGTCAGGAGGTTCTGGCGGCAGCACCTCAACGCAGACTTTAATGCCCTGGTGAACATTGCCACACAGGAGATACTGAGGTGTAAGTAGGTGTGGGAATAAGGTGCTCAACCATGCTTGAACACCTCGCCACTTCCTCATATTTCTTTTTTAATGCCTATGGTTTTATGATATTACAGAATTTTGTAAGTTTCTTTTAAAGATTATTGAAAATTTTGTAAATAATTAGTTTTTACTTGATGTCTAGTGCTCTAGTATCAAATACATACAAATGTTCAATGGAACATTCAAATAAATAAATGTACACAAAATTTCAAGCATGAAGGAAATATATCCATTGCCATAAATCATTGTACATTGATCATCATGCTTACCCGGTTCAGTGCCTGTACATAAACTCAAAGGAAACCAGACATATATTCATTATAATATATTTCCTTTATATTTTCATTACAGTGTAACAAACAATGAGTGTGTTCCGGTTGTAACATTTGTCTTCCATATAAACTGTGACATGACAAATTAATATGTTGTGAGAAATAAATAAACCTACCTAGATGTTCCTATGCAGTATGATCTACCAGTAAAAGCATATTGAGAAAACATGCCGACTATTAAATGATAATTTCCTTTGGCCAGGAATATTTTTGTTAAACCATCAAACTTTGTTCATCACATGTTGACTTGCACTGTATTGGCTCTACCACAAGAACAGCCTTGAAACCAAACTGTACTACACCCACACCAAAAGCAAGGACTCAAAAATCGCATTCTTGTTGGGAAACTAAGGAATTTGCCTCATCAAAAGGAGTTCTGGCACAAAAAATGTAAGCACACTGCCAGCCATTACTAAATGCTGAATACTGACAAAACAGAAGCCTCAAGACAACGTTTCTTCAACGTCCACTCAACCTGCTGCCCCAGGAACCCTCGTCTCCAAGCTGCATCCCTGTGCTGCGGGACTCAGGGAGCCGAGGGTGAACAACACTTCACTATCACTCACTCCCGGTCAACTGAACACCCTGTTGTTGATGGTTCGAGCACAACTGTTTGTGAGGAGAGTGGGCTGACAGCTCTGAGGAATGTCAATGTACGTTGGAGTCTGAAGCCTAATGCCCAGTGCAATGCCCTGAACAGCACGACCCTGGATCAGCAGTGTGCTCCCTTCCTGCTTGTCGTGGCCCGCGGGTTGTGTTTTGACACAGTGATCGGGGGCAAGTCACATGACCTCCTGGAAATGTTCAGGATCCTTAACCTTTACAGAATGTCGAGTAGGTGTGATTTTATCACTTTTAAGGCATGACAAGATGGTTGAGACATGTAACTCACGTCCCAGATGGCTTGTGATTGATGATTCTCCACATGAATGAAGGTGCCAGCACAATAAACATCACAATTGCATTTCAACCTAGACAAAAGCAACTTCCAGCTATTGATGCATAGCTGGATACAAACTGTATGAGCAAAACAGATTTACATTACTGCAGGGCCCACTATGACCACCTTACGCTTCACTTCCTTACATAACATGCGAACCACTTGGCTTACACAAAATTTTAATTAAAGGCAGACAAAGAGAGGCTGAGGGTATGGTGGGGGAGGCTGTTAACTTTTTAATGTGGAATGTAAGGGCATATGAAAAAACTATTACAATCATATTAGCAGACAAGCTATACTTTTTAAAGAAACACTCACTAGATTGTAATAACATGGGGACAAAACATAGTACTAATAATATGTTTCTTACGACACACAAATGATTAAAGATCACACACAAACACAAAAGAAGCTATTCATTTGCTTAATGCTGAAAAATCGGACAATTTTTTTTACTTCCATCAACTGGGAAAATGATAATACTTGATATTTTTAGCTCCGTTGTTGCAGTGCATCCACCAGCCTAGAGTTCCTGCTGCCCTGAAGGTAATTATAAGAATTGCCCTCAGAACTTACAATCTGATGTCGACTCCAGCAAATATGAGAAGGGTGTAAAAGGACTGCTGCAAGTCTTCCCACGGGTCTGGCAGCAGCAGTCCATGGGGAAGTAAGGCGGGGCTAATGATTATCAAAGAATCCACCTGGCAGTGATCTTCTTTTACTCTATGTCCACCATCTTTTGATTTTAACTGTTAGCCAGTGATTGAGTTGTGAATGTGAAGTTGTTCTGACCAGCCTCGAATCAGTAAGAGAACCAGGACAAAGGGATCCAATGTGTTGTAAGGTCACTGAATAAGCTGCAGTCATCTCTTCAGGGTAGGATTAGGTGTGTGTATTTTCTGTAGCTCTTGATAAGGATATTAACCAAACAGAGGCTGTGGGCATTCATGTCCTGATAACTCCACAGCTTCAGTCTTTTACATGAAGTTCAACTGTACATGCACACCAGTGTCACTTTTCCTGCACCACACATCAGTTTCAACGTGATATGTATGACTCTTCCCTGTTGCCACTGCTGCAAGAGTTACCGTGTGTATACGTACTCATTTTCCCAACACATATCCACCTGTCACACTGGATACACATTGTTACCATCAAAGCTTTGTGAAACTAACACATTGTTGGTAATGTTTGCCAACCTCGGACTTGATAATCTCACTTGGTAAGAGTCAGTGTTATGAGGACAACAACACAAGACCATCAGTGGTATTTGTTGCAAAAAGCACCCTCCTCATGTACACACAGATGAAGTGTTTGTAAATAAATGATTCACAGGTTATTGAAAATGATGCAGTTTTCCTTGCTGCTTACAGCTATATTTAATACCCAGTTTTGGAGCATAAATGTAAGTACCATACAGACTCTTGCAGTAGTTGCCTTGCTGCCATATCAAGATGATCTCCATTTGAAAAGGGATTCAGGGAAACATCAATTTTATTGATGTAATCAATAAGAGTTGCTGCTGTCTTAATTTTCATGAATTGAATTTAGTCTAACAAATATTCTACAATAATGAGTGAAGTGCATACAAATGGTTGACATCAGCAGATCAGGATGTGAATGAAAAACATTTACCATCATGTTAAGGGCTTTTCTGTGGATGCTGTGCCTGCCTCAACCTGTCACACAAGGGTGGGCTCCAGGGTTGGAAGGGCAGCTTTTTCTCCTGACCAGAAGCTTTGCATAAATGTGTATCAATGCTGGGCCAACAATTTCAATGTTGGAGATCTAAAACATTCATATACATTATCTGGATCCCATTCCTTTCAAGAAAACATTACAGAAGCTCCAAATTCATTGTTTGTAACAAGAGTAACAGGTGATATGGAGAACTTGAATTGGCTGAGTTCTCCTGCAAAAGCTCATTAATACTACAGTATGCACTGTACTTTCTGGGGACAAATTTTGTACTTCATGTTCAGAGCTGTAAGCAGCACACCAACAGTCTTGGAAGGAAATATGTTCCCTGTTCAACATAACAATGGAAGTAATGATGGAGAGCACATAGTATACAAGAAGACAAAAGTACAAAATAAAAATAACAATGGAGGCAGCAAGCATTTATAAACATTGCCTTCCACTAAATACTTTTCTTAGCAGCTGCTAGACACCTAACAGAAGTTTAATAATAAGGATTATCTTGTATATAAATGCTTCATTCCTAAACATGCAGTCATCCACATTTCATTGCGACAAGTTATCTTACAAGGTACCATAAAGGAGGGTTACAGTAACAGATTCCCTAGCTAGCATCTTTACAAGTGGCAGGCCAATACAGCAAGGCATCAACGTGCAACAAAGAAGCTTACACTGCGACAACGCTTTCTTGTAATGTGAACACAATCATACCAAGACTGCCAGAAAGTTTCACGTTGTTAGTGTTGGTGTTGGCATAACTCTAGTATCACAAGGCGTGGAAATGACCATGTGCTGTCTGGCTGGAGGGTGCTGGTGGTGGTGGTGGGGACCCTCCTCTCAGGGGTTGATGGGAGGCTGTGGTTGACAATCTGTACACTTCCAATTAGCACACATAGCAAGGGGAAATATATATACTTTTAAGATTTAACTTGGAGTATGAAAATTATACTGCTGTCAAAATAGTGAAATGTTTATTGCTTTTTGTGCTAATACTGAATTTTTTTGCCTCAGTATATTTTCCAACCAATGTCAAAGTGTTAATTAATCTTTATTTTCGACAAGATTCATTTTTAACACCATGCTTTGTTTCCAGAACAGTTTACATATTTCCCTTTCATGATTACTGATTGGAATGGTGGAAGTAGATTAGCAAGCACAGCCTTATTTCCGCTGCTCCATCAGTCACTGGTCGGCTAGACAATGCTCCGCGCCTCTACGTAAAGTGACATCATTATTTGAGTCCCAAAAAGCTGACACGGACAGAACACTCAAACTTAAGGCTGGCAAAATGATTGAAGACACAGTTATGAGCCACCAGCTGCTACTGTTGCCACCTCAGCATGACACACACACTCCTCGCTGATCTCCCTCCTTGATGATGGTGTAGAAATGCTGGGAATGATGAACCAATTTTTTTCTTCAACATAAATACCAAGAATGATGAAACCATTTTTTTTCTTCAATATAAAATGCTGTGAATGATGAACCTATTTTTTCTTCACTTGTTTCAGTGAAATCACCGGATGCCCGTTTTGTTTTTTCTGAACAGGGACTTCTTAAATTCTGTCAGGACCCTCCGGGGTAACACATGTAAGCTTAACCATCAATAATAATAATAATAATAATAATAATAATAATTAGATATTGTATACCAGACATAAATAAAACCAGAAACAGGAACTAGCACAATCAACGGCAAAAAAATAATCTTCACATTCCACATCAACTTCTGCGACGACGATGATGACAGTGAAAAAGAGAGAAAACATAATAAATAAAATGAAAAAAGTGTGGCTTTCTATCTTTCTCCCCCCCCTCATGCATCCCCCTCCCCCCCAATGGGCCAGCCAGGGTGCGGCTCTCCCTCAGCCACACTCGCCCCCCCCTCCCATTCCTGCCACACCAGCAAGGCGGCCTCAGAGTAGCTCCTGAGTCTCCATGGCGGCCAGGTCCTCCGCACTGCAGTCCCCGTGCGTGAGACGGTACATGGCCATCTCGGAAATGCCGTGGTAGTGGACGAAGGCCGCCGCAATCACCAGGATGTGGAAGATTTGGTGACTTTGGAACTGAGGGGGAGAGAAGAAGAGTGGCGTGACTACTGGTACTGTTGTCTTTGTTGAGGGGACTCTGCCTCAAGAAATGGGAGAGCAAGCAAGAGTGAAAAACTGCTAGATAAAACTACCCACACTTCTTATTGAAACACTCCTCTTGTTTAATGGAAATACTAGATTAATACTTGATAATCACACTACAATCAGGGACATAATACTACTAATATGCTGCACTGCCCACTGAAAGACCGTGACACAAAGACAAAGAGCTTTATAACTGTGATGAGAATAGAGGCCTAGACTGATTCACTTACTTAAACTTATTCCACATCAACCTACTTATCCCTAGCATCCCTATTCATTATGGTGACATAGGAATACACTGGAAGAATAAGTATACTCAGTGATGAAGCTAGATGGGGGTGACTATTAACAATCACTCTACACAATAAGGTAAATAAGGATGACAATAAATAATTACTTTAAACAAAAAGCTACACAAGACCCGGGAGCAGTCATTACTTACCCAGAGGTCACACTTGCCGGGGAAGAACCTCTCGGGCACCCTGACGGCATAGAGGAGCGCGCCGATGACATAGAGCGCCCCCATGAGGATGAGCCAGCCCATGGAGGCTCGCGTGATGGCGTAGTCAAAGCCCTCGATCAGCGTGTAGTGTACCGCTGGGACGATGCCTGACAACCCGAAGGTCAGGAACACCGCTGCAGGAAGAGAAAGAACAGTGCTTTGAGTCTCCTTGGGGTGGTAAATGGCATGGATACAAACCTACTGTCTCTTTATTTGTCACTTGTTGTTTTAGGCAGCAGACAAGAGGCAAAACATGTTGCTTGATTACCTTCTCTGGCTCTGGATAAGGCTCGTTTGACCGAGTTCCACATGAAAGACTCTCAACAAGGAGAGAAGAGGCTCATAGGATAGGTAGGACATTATCAAGGTGGATCAGGACGCGGTTAATCGAGAGAAGGCAGAGCAAGCGTAAAATGAAATAAACTCAGCGATGAGCGATGGTAAAAGATTCCTCCATTTACGAGCCTTTCAGATCCCCTTTAAACTTGCTTACATTGCATATACATGTACATATAATCTAGATATTGGGATTAACAGGAACATCAGTAAATTGGTGGGTGAGAATAAATGGTAAACAAATGCAGGAAAACGTCAGGAAATTACTACAATATATAAAAATTTTGGGAATGAGAACAGAATTTTTTTGTAGTCTGACAGACTGCTAAAAGAAAAAAGTTTAATGGTTAACATGCACACCAAAAATTAGAATTATAAGAGAAAAATTCGGTTCCACATCTTGGTTAGTGAGAGACTGTAACCAGAACTAAAGCCAACATTCTCAAACATTTCGGGGTTTACACACCCTCATTTGATAAGGCTTTCATCGAGGTTGTTGTGGGTATTTCCATGGGCACTCATATGAACCTGGTGATAGTTTGACAAGACTTCTGCACCATGAACGTAAAGAACACTCATGAAAACCAGACTCTTCCCCACTGCGGCCTTTGGAAATACTTGTGGTAAAAGCCAAAATCATCTGAGAACACGAGCCTCAGAACTACATGTATATTTTCTGCAGCACCGCAAGTAGACTATGCTTTTGTATTTACCACTAAGCATGAAATTAAACCCTTCAGGAGCAGAGCAGAGGAGGAGGAAACTACAGCATCAAGAAAATTTTATGGGGAAAGAAGACTAAATGACACTGCAGAATTCAAGTTATAATTAAGAGACAGATAAATGAAAGTGAAAGGCCCTCATGCCAACCAACAGCCCAAAGCAGTAAAACATTTATTAGCCCGGTAGCAGCGGGGACCATGTTTCTTAATGGTCCCTCTAAAAGAGAACAATGAGAAAAAATCATCACTCACACAAACCATTTCATAATATATATCAAAGCATTAGTGATCAGTTTATGCATCATCTATTTTTAGGGGTTTATATCATGGCACAAATTTGGCCTGTCGCTGCTACATGGTAAAGCCACAAATTTGGCCCGTCGCTGCTATCGGGTTAAAGCACACAAAGAGAAGTTACAATTGCAATCACTCACCACAAGAAACTAAAGCATACAAGCACATTAAGCCACATTACCGGAGGACTGAACTCGCTATGGAAAGAGGAAAGTGCTGATAAGAACGTCAGACAACCTCCTGCATTAACCTTTGCTCGGGATTGGTAACACTGAGACTCAGAACCATTGGCATTACTCTGGGACATGGGTGAAAATAATGTGGCTCCTACTAACGAAGAACAAAATATCTTGACGGGCAATTTCAGTTCAGAACGTGATTGGGAATGTAAAGGGAAGCATGGTGGTACATTTTGGAATATAAACGGGGATTACATAAAAATTTGAAGGCGTTGGGTGATGTCATTTTTGGAGGATATGAGATGAGGGTATGCAAAATAAGTAGAGGAGGAGAAGGAAGGAGGGAGAGGGACAACAGAAAAATAAGAGGGAAACAGAAGCAAGATGACAGAGTAAACAGGATGAGAAGGAGAGAAGGGAGAGGAGCAATATGGAGAGAGGAGGGAGAGGAGCAATAGGGAGAGAGGAGGGAGAGGAGCAATATGGAGAGAGGAGGGAGAGGAGCAATAGGGAGAGAGGAGGGAGGAGCAATAGAAAAATAAAAGGTGGAAACAGAAGCAAGATAATAAAGTAGACAGGAGGAGGAGGAGAGAGGAGGAAGAGGGAGGTTTAGTATTACAATGGGAGACAATGAGGAGGATAGAGGAGTGAATAGGAAGCAGGATAACAGACCAAACAATAGAAGGAGAGAGGAGGAGGAAGGAAGTTTCAGATTACAGTAACAATGAGAGGATAAAGAAGGGAAATCAGAGCAGACAGTGGAACAAGCAGGGAGACAATAAAAGAGGAGAGAGTAGAAAAGTGGAAAAGGGAAACAAGCAGTGAAAGGAGAGAAAAGGAGACATAGTAAAATGACCAAAGGAAGTAGGAAATGAAAAAAGAGGAAGGAGGCATTGAAAGGAGAGAGAAGGAGGCTTAGTGTACAAGGGAATAGAAGAGAGTTAGTAGGAAGCAGGATGGGATGAGAGAGGAATCTTAGTAATACAGCAGACCATAGGAGGAGACCAGAACAATAGAGCAAAGAGGAGATAAGAAAGGAGACATGATAACTTAGCAGAGACAGAAAGAGAAAGAAGGAAGGAGGAGGCATGATAACTTAGCAAAGAGAGACAGAAAGAGAAAGAAGGAAGGAGGAGGCATGATAACTTAGCAGAGACAGACAGAAAGAGAAAGAAGGAAACTTGGCAAGAGCACAAAAAGGCAGGGAAAAGGAATGAGCATGAGGCTTGACTATGCTGAGGAATCTTGTAAACTGTGGTACTGGCGAGGTCATGAACACCTTGAGCAGGAAAACAGAGGAAGAGAGAGGAAGGGGTAGGGAGCGAAAGCAAGAGGGGACTAGGATTAATCACAAAGGAGGGAAGAGATGGTTGGGTGTCCTTAGTTGTGATCTGGGGAGAGATGAAGCCAAATACAATATGACACAATAAAACACACACACACACACACACACACACACACACACACACACACACACACACACACACATACACGAAAAAAGAAAAAAAAAAAAAGTTAAAAGTTCATTAATCAAAATTCCACATGTCCTAAAATCCAAACAGTCCAAAATTCATGCAAACAGGAAACTATAATTACACACATACACAAAAAAAAATCATCTGAATTCTTAAAGGCAAATAACTTATATATAAAAAAGGTGCCTGAACTCTGGGGTATAGAAAATATCCACACACACATACACAGAGATTAACCCTTAGACGATGGTGGAACTATATTATAGACGGTCCAAAATTCAGTCAGTCAGTTTTGTTAGGCAGAAATAAAACACCACTTTCAGATTGTGGTAAAATTAAAATACAGACGATAGTTAAAACATTTCTCATGCATCGTAGCTATATTTATGCTATGGTCCTAAGTTCGGCAGTGATTATACACAGACAATTCATTTTGGCTTTTTGGGGAACTACTCTTCAAATACTGCCACCGTCTTAGGGTTAAACACAAACAATAAGCCTCCTCGTCTACAGGTTAGGGCAGGAAAGCAACACGAACACTTAATTAAATGACACAACATTGCACACCTTTCCGTTCCCCCTAAAAAAACACCAAACAGGAACCAACATGAGTAGTACACTTAGGCCCACATTCTCAGACACTTCACAGCCTACACACCGGTATATAAGAATTTCATAGGAGTTGTGGGTATTTCCATGGGTAGTTTTATGAGCCTAGTGATAGTTTGACAAGGCTTACGTGCCATGAATGTGAAACAGACCCTCATGAGACCCCACCTAATCTCCTTTTTTGGCCGTTAACCCGGTAGCAGCGATGGGCCAAATTTGTGGCTTTACCGTGTAGTAGCGATGGGCCAAATTTGTGGCTTTACCATGTAGTAGCGATGGGCCAAATTTGTGGCTTTACCGTGTAGTAGCGATGGGCCAAATTTGTGGCTTTACCGTGTAGCAGCGACGGGCCAAATTTGTGCCATGATATAAACCCCCCAAAATAGATGATGCATAAACTGATCACAAATGCTTTGACATATATTATGAAATGGTTTGTGTGAGAGATGATTTTTTCTCATTTTTTTCGCTTGGAGGGACCATTAAGAAACATGATCCTCGCTGCTACCGGGTTAATAATATTTGTTGTGAGAACCAAAGGCGTCTAAGAATATGGACCTTGGCACTACCCTCCAACACTTTCCTTGAGAACAGTAAGAGGCAGCAAAAGAGAAGGTCACAAGCATAAATAATCTTAGCCTCAGCACCTTTAACCTGACAACAACTCCGACCACTTCCCTTGAGAATAAAACGAGGCAGCAAAAGGAAGGTCACAAGCACAACTTTCAAGAGGAGAGAGTATCAGGACATCTCTCCTTCCGAAATTGACCTCTCTTTCGGCCACTCTACTCTTTAATATAGGAGCACTGATTTGCAGGATTTTTTTTTTGTTTCCTTCTCTTTTTTTGCCCTTGAGCTGCTTCCTTTACTGTAAAAAATAAATAAATACATAAATAAATAAAAAAACTAACCTGCTCTGAGAGGCCTGAAAGTGGGTGTGCTGAACTTCTCCCACAGTGACACGACGATGGTGGTGATCCCAAGCAGCACCACAGCCGTCAGGTAGATGAGCTTGGGTTGTAGGTCGCAGTAGAAGCCGTAGTACAGCCATGGCACGAAGGAGCCCATGATGAGCAGGGCGATGCCACAGTAGTCTAGTCTGTGGGGAGAGGAAAACATGCAAAGGATTAAGACCAGCACTTTGGGGGCTCTCAATCAAAAGAGAAGGAAAGGGGGTGAAGGAAGTAAGGTAGAGAGAGAAGGAAGAGGGAGAGAATGAAAGAAAAGTTGGAAAGTTTCGTTTAGTCGGCGCAACATCTGTGGTCATATGCCGGAAAGAGACAGAAGGGGAAGGAATTATACGAGAAGGGAACAGATCCCAAGAGACAGCACACAACCCCCGATTAATACCTGGTACCCATTCACTGCTGGGTGGACAGGGGTGTAGGGTATCGGAAAAGCCGCCCAAATTTTTCCACTCCACCCGGGAATCAAACCCGGGCTCTCTTGGTTGTGCGGGAAAGGAAAAAGGAAGAGAAGAGAGGGAGAGAGAAGGAAGGGAAGGAAAGGAGGTGAGAGAAGGAAGGGAAGGGGAGAAGGAAAGGTAGAAATGATCTAGTATAGCAAACAGACATCTAACAATCATCATCATCATCATCTCATCGATGCCTGCTCCTAGGAGCTCCCACCAGGGGATGGCCACGGCAGAAGAGTTTCCATCTCTCTCTAAGTTTCTCAAGGATCTTTCCCCCCTCTCCCTAATGTACTCCTGTACCCTATCTCTCCATTCCACTGGAGGTCGTCCTCTAACATTCCCTCCCTCTATCTCACTCACATACACCCTCCTGGTCATCCTACTAACCTCCATTCATTCCATGTGACCAGACCACTTTAAAGTCTGTCGCTTCACTTCTTCCACCACTCCACACTTCTTCCCTACACACACGTGACCCATTCCAAAACGCTCATACACACTTTCATTACTCATTCCATCCATTCTACTCACACCACATGCACTCCTCAAATAACTCATTTCCACTGCCTGCACTCTAGATCTCTGACTTTCATTCCAGGCCCATGTTTCGCTTGCATATGTGAGGGTTGGTACATCTAACAACCATGACTTAAATGCTGTCTGTGATGAAGAATTAAATGTTTTCTTTTTGTATACAATCTTCCCTTGCTACAGGATCTTAGTAAACAAAGAGGCACTAAATAATATCTTCAGTGCTGAGTCAGTAATGAAGAATTATTCATACTATCTTTTTCTGTATGATCTTCCCTTGCTTTATAATCTTAGCAAACAAAAAGGCACCTAACTAAAACTTTAACAGTTATATACTTTCTTCTAACCACAGTAAACTTCAATGCGGTGTTAGTGGCATAAAAATAAGCTACCTGGAAAATCTACTTACATTGTGTTTGGTGTCATGTGCTTAACCCCTTGACTGCAGATTTCCCACAAGAAGACATCACCAAGCTACAGAAATGGAACTAAAAGTGGCTGCTACAATTCAATGAAGAAAAATGTAGTCATGCGCCTTGGGAGGGGATATCCAGCACACCAATACCACATATGAAACACTCCACTATCCACCACAAAGACAAAGAAACACCTGGAAGTAAATGTTACCAGGCTACGAGTGAAAGCCAAATCCGTGCCAATCACAGCGGACGGGTTAATTAAAACAGTGCTCCAAAGACTGGTTCCTTACTTGCTGAAGAGCTTGCCCACAAACTCAGAGTGGCAGGAGACTGTGTGGAAGGTGAAGGAGAGGCCGAGGCAGAAGATGGCGCCGATGAAGAAGGCCGTGAACACCAGCTTCTCCTTCAGGTCCACCTGCACCCAGTGTTGGCCCAGCGAGGAGCCCGTCAGGAAGTACACCATCACCCCGATGAAGGATATGCAGCCTGGGGGGGGGGGAGAGAAACAGTGACGGATTAGCGATTATATAAAACTCACTCATACATAAATATTAGACAGAGACAATTACCCCATTGAAGAATACACAGCTTATGGGAGAAGAGAGTAGAGAAAGGCTCATCAATTAGAGTATACATATATAGAATTTATGGAACTATATCTCTGTTCATTCGCTCCTACATAAAAATTAGCTGTTTCCAGAGACGAAAACCCCAATGAACGATATATAGCCTTGGGAGGGGGGGAGGTGAGAGAGAAACAGTTATGAATCAGTAATTATACACAATTCACAGTACTATATCTCTGTTCACATGCTCATACATAAAAATTAGCCATTTCTAGAGTAAAAAAAACACTGAATGATATGTAGCCTGGAGGGGTGAGAAACAGACAGATTATTAATTATCATAGATGTGTTTATGAAGTCTTGATGTAATGCCAAGGTGTAACACTGGTTTGGGGAATTGAGGCCATCATCTTTTATCCTTGTTACACTCTCTCTTTTAGTTTACTCTAAAGGTATTTATAGAACAATTCTGGTTCATCCTTACATATTTCCACTATGTTCTATTCATAATGTTTAAATCTTTCTCTTTTGGTTTCATTCTTTTCTAAATTTTCCATGCTGTCTATTTTGCTTGGCATCAAAACATCTTGCATTAACCCGGTAGCAGCGACGGGCCAAATTTGTGGCTTTACCGTGTAGCAACGACGGGCCAAATTTGTGCCACGATATAACCCCCCCCAAAAAAATGATACATAATCTGATCACAAATGCTTTGATATATATTATGAAATGGCTTGTGTGAGGGGTGATTTTTTCCCATTTTTCTCGCTTAGAGGGACCATTAAGAAACATGATCCCCGCTGCTACCGGGCTAAACCTTTCCAATTTCATTTCTTCTTTACTACATAGAATGGCACACATTTATCTATTCCTTCATTGTACACCTTTATTAAACAGTCATACAGAGATAACATTTCAACATCCCAACAAAAAGAAACACAGCCTTGGGTGGGTAAAGACAAGGAGCTTATGATGATGGAAGTGTTATCAGCCTATCTTATCTCTGTTTGCGTGCCAATATGCAAAGATAAGTTGTGTAAGAGACAAAAGACGAGGAGACAATACTTTTATACCTGAATGAATGATACAGACAGATAAGTGAGTGTGGTAGCATTCACGGCATACCTTACCTCTGTCAACCTCACTATATGTAAAAATTAAGCTGTGCAGGAGATGAAAGGCGAGAAGAAAACATTTTTACGCCCAAATGAATTATATATACAGTAGTGATCATGAATGTATTTGCACCATATCTCATCTAATCTCCACAAAACAAGTTGCACAAAAGACGAAAGGAAAGAAGAATACATTTTTACACCCAATCCACAAAACAAGTTGCACAAAAGACGAAAGGAAAGAAGAATACATTTTTACACCCCAAGGAATAGAGAGAGCGAGTATGGATGAATTCACGGCTTATCTCTGTTTACCTGTTTATACGGAAAAGAGCAGTAAGTGCCGCACGTGATGAAAGGCGAGGAGGAAACATGATTATACACCTCCATGAATATGCCGCCATGCGAGGTGATAAGCTCTGACGGATAACCCATCATAGCAGCCTTGCCTGGCGGCTTGATGGCACAAAGGGATAACTTATTCCGAGAGATGATAACAGAGAGAGAACACTAACACTCTTCTCCTTCTCTCTCTTCCAACACCCTAATGAGAAATATGCAGCCTGGGGTCAGTGATGCAATAATAGTAGCATTTATAGTATCTTGTCTCTGGTTACTTGAGGAAAAACAAAAATATGTTACTCATGAAATTAATAGCGTAAAGTAAGTGTTGTAAAGTAAGTGTTAAGTACAACCCAACAGCCTGTGAAAAGGAAAGGAAGGAGGGAGGGAGGAAGCAATGAAGTTAAGTGCAATTATAGTATCATGTCTCTAGTTACTTAAGACACAAAAATAAGTTCATGAAATTAATAGCAAGGAGAAAATGTAAAATTCAACCCCACAGCCTGTGAAAAGGAAAGGTAGGAGGGAGGAAGGGAGGGAGGAGATGGTGAACTTAAGTGCAATTACAGTATCTTGTCACTGGTTACTTGAGGAGACACGAAAATAAGGTACTGTTGAAATTAATAGCAAGGAGAAAACATTAAGTTCAACCACCCAACCCGTGAAAAGGAAGGGCAGGAGAGAGGGAGGAGGTGGTAATAGTTAAGTGCAATTATAGTATTTTGTCTCTGGCTACTTGATGACACAAAATAAGTTACTCTTGAGATTAATCACATGAAGAAAACATTAAATTCAACCACCCATATTTTTGTCTCTGGCTACTTGATAAGACACAAAATAAGTTACTGTTGAGATTAATCACATGAAGAAAACATTAAATTCAACCACCCAGCCAGTGAAAGGGAGAGAGGGGGGATGGATGAAGGCAGGAAGCGATGAAGTTAAGCGATAAAATAGTAGCATTCATAGTATCTTGTCACTGGCTACTTGACGAGACACGAAAATAAGGTACTGTTGAAATTAATAGTACGAAGGAATGCTAAACCCAACTGTGAAAAGGGAGAGAGGGAGTGAGGGACGAAGGCAGGAGGCGATGGAGTTAAGTGTATAACAGCGGCAATTACCAGCGTGTGCTCCAGATAACACTAATAGTCTGACCCCCCACACCTACACAGCCATGTGGGTAATGACGCCAATCACTCTTTGTACTCGGAATAGCCTGTCCAGAGCTGCCAGATACCTCGGTGTGTAGGAAGTGTTTTTTACGGATATGGAGGCAGCTCAAGGGAAAATAATGGAAAGATGAAATAAATAAGTCCACTGGTAGCTGGTCTTGCAAATAGTGTAAAGTGAGAAATGCAAAAGAGAGGGTCAGAACTGTTTGGAGAGGTGCTTTGATAATCCCCTCTTGTAAGTGTTCAAGTCATAGGCAGGAGGAATATAGACACATGGAGGCTGTATGGACCCTTCTGATTAATACTAGTGTTAGGAAAAAAAAAAAAAAAATGGAAAAACAGATATAAAAATGAAGCTCAGTAAAATTCCATTGATCTGAAAATCCCAATAGTCAAAATTTGTGAAGGTTGGAAATTGTAAGCTGAGAAAAAATTATAACTGTCTAAATTATAATATTATATGAAATTATTAAAATACAGAAAATAGGGTACGTAGTCTGAATCATGAGATGGCCAAATGCTATTCCAATTAGGACTTTTCAGGTGCTGGCAAAGTTATAAAATACCTATCAGTTTTTTAGGATAATATTTCACCTTTTATATGAGTTGGGTGATGAGGAAAACCTTATCAATGTGACCAATACTTGAGAAAAAAATATATGTGACCTATTTAGAGAAAGAGTTTAATGATGAGGTCAGTCTTCTATATGTTAACTAAACCTAAGAGGAAATCCATACATATGACCTACTTGAAAGTAGGAGTCAGGTAATGAGAAAAACCTTCCACATGTGACTTACTTAAGGGGAAAAAAATGGTTAGGTAAGAACAACATAATGTACAGCTGTGGGGCACCAAGAGAAGGGTAGTTGTGATATATTTAAAGCCATAATGACAGCCGTGGGTAGAGGGATGCCAGGGAATGTAGTGCGTGTGTGTGTGCCAAACATTAGGCAGTGGGGTATTTGCAGGCAGCCTTGGGGTAGGGGGTAGGTGGTGCCCTGGCCATTTGTAAGGTGATAATGATGGACGCTTCCTGAATAAGCCTGAGCCAACGCAGGTTAAAATTAAAGGGGGGAATGGGAGTTTTTGAGAGCCTGGTATCGAGACTCTCCTGGGGTAAGTTTGATAGTTTGTTTTTTGCATTTTCATCTTTCTATTGTATTTAAGAGTTGCATTTTTGTGGGAGTTTCTTGAGTGTTTTTTATAGGCCCATGGTGTGTTTCCTTCCTGAATAAGTCTGCGCCAACACACTAAGAGGGAAAATATCAAGAGGCTAAAATTAAAGTGGGAAATGGGAGTTTTTAAGAGTGTAATATCGGGACACTCCAGAAGCTAAGTTTGCTTGTTTGTGTTTTTTTTTCTCTGTATATAAAAGTTGAATTTTTGTGGGAGTTTCTTGAGTATCTTTTATAGGCCCTTGATGTGTTTCCTTTGTGACAGAAATAATGAATAAAAATAAATGAACAAAGAGAGAAAGTAGAATAAAATATAAAATGGGTAAGATAAAAGATAAAAAGCATGAGATAAAGAGGAAAAGGGTAAAGACAAAAAGAAGAAGAAAGAAAAGTAGAAGAAAATAAATAAGTAAATAAATCAGTATCATCCTTACAGTCATAGTAAACAGTTTTTGATACTCCTAATACTAATCATTTTCACATATTTACACTATTTGAGTAAGCGCTTCACACCCAACTACCTTATCCACCAGAATTTACAGCATTTTTACTACTCATGAGGTCCACACAAACTTAAACTCAAAAGATAATAAAGTTTCCCCTAATAACAACACCTATACATTTTTACTCCATTGACACCACTTGAGGATCTTAAGTGTTATATTATATACTTTAGGGACAGCATTATTTTTCCCAGCAAAGGAGGCCATGAAGATCAAAACAATAATTATCGGTAAACATTTTTTCATCTTGTATACCACTTGACAAGACACTTCACGCTCAACTACCTTGTTTACTCGAATCTACGTTGTTGTTGTTTACCCGAGGTCCACACAGCCTTGGACTAAAAACACACATCTGCCACGTGTTTGGGCAGAGTCACATGTGGGCAGGCCTTACACCACACCACACACACCGCGCCACATGCACACACTTCAGAGATAGCCGTGACCCAGGGCTGTGTCACCGAACTAAGAACATTCACCCATACCAGATGATATTGATGCCCTTTTATGAAGTAGAAATAAAAGTAAACTAATATATATACATGCCTGCCATATTTCAGCCAGGTATCTAAGCCTTACCATGTATAACTGAACTAAGAACATTCACCCTACCTGAAGATGATATTGATGCCCTTTTATGAAGTAGAAATAAAACTAAATTAATATATATATACATGCCTGCCATATTCCAGCCAGGTATCTAAGCCTTGCCGTGTATAACTGAACTAAAAGATTCACCGATACTTCAAACGACGATAGTTGATGCCTCTTAGTGAACCAGAAATAAGAGGAGAGGAGCAGCGAGTAGTAGGCTTTTTTTTTATTATTGTTTCCTTTTTTGTGCCCTTGAGCTGTCTCCTTTGTTGTAAAAAAAAAAAAATAAATAAATAAAGCCATACTCCACCAATTATTTACGTCTTGCCATGTATAACTAAGCGATACATTCACTCATACCACAAAAGACAGCGCTTGATGCTCGTTAGTGAGTCAGAGATAAGATAAGTGAAGTAACAATCAGACACACATATGTAATATTCTAAGCATGTATCTAAGGCTCAGTCTCCTTGGCTTACACATCTACATTTCATAGGCCTATTATAGAGGTTCTGGGTAGTTTTATGAGTGTTTTTATGAGCCTAGTGATAGTTTGACAAGCCTTCTTCACCATGCACATGAAAAACACTCATGAGAATACAACTAAGCTCATTTGTGGCCTTTGGATATATTTGTTGTGAGCGCCGAAAGTGACTAAGAACATGGGACTGAGAATGGTTATGTGTAACTGACCAGTGATATAAAAGACACATAAGTTGATGCCCTCAGCAAGGCAGTGATAAGACAAGATTAGAAGTCAGTAACATGCTCGAGTTAGTGTGTCACAGCTCTTGAGTGTCGCTTAAATTTCACTGCCAATCAATGAAAAGTTAACTGGATGTCACTGTCATTCCACCACGAGCAAGAGAGAAGACAAAAGAAGTTAATAAGAACATGCATGTCACAAAGTCATATACTAGGCAGGTGTTTAGTGCTGACCATGAACCTTTCCTCTTTCACTTAACACTACGAAACAAAAATCAACCACTGCTTAACCCGCTAGCAGCGACGGGCCAAATCTGTGGGTTTACCGTATATATAAACCCCCCAAAAAAGATGATACATAATCTGATCACAAATGCTTTGATATATATAATGAAATGGTTTGTGCGAGGGGTGATTTTTTCTCATTTTTCTTGCTTAGAGGGACCATTAAGAAACATGATCCCCGCTGCTACCTGGTTAAGAGACGAGATTGGATGAAATACATGATAGCAGGTTAGAGACATACAATACAACAAACATGCAAGTCACAAAATCCTATTCTAGTTGTGCATGCAAGCTGACTATGATCCCTTTCACTAGCACCTAATAAAGCGTTGGAACATGAACTTCACACGTCAGCCCCTGCATCACCCCATGGCTCCCCTGACTATTAATTAGCCTTCGTTATTTCTCGTGTCGGTGCCGAGTGGGCCAGCGCTGCACCACGTGGCACCAGCGAGGCAAGAGTTGGCAGCGGGCCACTTGACAATGAGGTTGGGGTGTGTTGGCTCAGGCAGAAGGTGACTTAATACCAAAACATCTGATGCTTGTCAAAGGCAGGCTATATGTGTCAGTCTTTTCTTCTCTTCCTGCCAACTCTAACCCACAACACAACTGGTTATATATTGCCCCCTTTCCTTCTGTTTATGCTCTTCCTTCTTGAGAGAGCAACCTACTGTCTCATGTATTTCTATTTTCTACACACCTAACCCACAACACAACTGGTTATATAATTGTCTCCTTTCCCTCTCTGTTTATGCTCTTCCTTCTTGAGAGAGCAACCCCCTGTATCTAACCTACTGTCTCATGTCCCCCTTCCTTTCTTACTTCCTTCTTTTCTTTCTTCCTCCCTTCCTTTCTTTCCATCCTTCTTTCCTTCTTTTTCTACACACCTAATCCACAACACAACTGGTTATATAATTGTCTCCTTTCTCTCTCTGTTTATACCCTTCCTTCTTGAGAGAGCAACCCCCTGCAACTAACCTACTGTCTCATACACACCTTCGTTCCTTCCTTCCTCGCCCTTCCTTTCTTTTCTTTCTTCCTCCCTTCCTTTCTTTCTTCCCCTCCTTCTTTCCTTCTCTTTCTACACACCTAGCCCACAACACAACTAGTTCTATATTTACATACATTCCCTTCTTGAGAGAGTAAGCCCCTATTCCCACCCTGCTATTTCATGTATTTCTGTCTGTATTCCACCAGTCTGTTATACAATTCATCTAACTCAAAAAACAACACAGAATAATCAAAAGAAATAAAAGTGTTGCTCAAGAGGACATTCACCTCTAGATGCTGGTGAATGATCTTGTTTCGAGTGATGCTGAGGGGAATATTAATATCTAGAGGGGCAGGTGAGGGACAGTTATCCACAGAGCAGGATGAAATAATCTTACTTGTGGATATATGCATCAAACTCACTCCTGACATCCTCTAGAAAGTGTTATCATGAATTTCAAAACTTCAACTCAAAAAAACCTATCTAGAGAATGTTGTAAGTAGTGGTGCTAAGGACAGGCAAGGGAGGGACAAAGATTAACTCAAAAAACAAGTCGAGAGAAATTGTAGATAGGGATGCTAAGTAAGGACAGGCAGGAGAGAAACAAAAGAATGTTGCAAGAAGTGGTGACTTTTTTTATTATTTAACCCTAATTTCTCTTCCTGTTTACACATTATCATTTAGTAACACAATTTTTATTTATTTATTCTTTTTTCACATTAATGCTGGCTGGTGATTCTCTCTACTGCTTCATTCTTATTCCTTGCACCTCCTTCTGCTCAGAATCTTAACATCACTCTGTCTGGTGATGCTGTTAATCTCTGTCCTTTCCTGCTAGTCTTAACATGAGAGGCAGGGGAGAGACATGACTTGGCGGGTAGAAACAGCCAGGAGTGAAGTGATCAAGAGAGTACTCAAAGAAGTGATGCCAAGTAAGAACAGGAAGGGAGGGACATGAATTAACAAAGGAAGGAATAGCCAGCGGTGGAGAAATGAAGAGTATTGCCAGAAGTGATGCGAAGTTAGGAGAGGCAGGGAAGCGACATGAAATAACAATGGACATAGCAGGAAGAAACAACCAGGAGTGAAGTAAAAAAAAGGAAGTTAAATATGAACCCATCCATGTTTATAGTGGCTGGGAAAGGGCAAGGGTTAAAATCACCAACTGCCCTGAGAGATGTAGAGAAAAAATGTTAAATACGATTCCACCTATGATTAGACTAGCAGGAAAGGAGAGGTTACCAGCATCACCAGACAGAGCAATGTTAAGATTCAAAACAGGGGGAGGTGCAAGGATTGAAAATGAAGTAGTAGAGAGAATCACCACCAGCCAGCATTAATGTAAAAAAAAAAGTTAAATGCGATACCACCCATGTTTAGACTAGCAGGAAAGGAGAGGTTACCAGCATCACCAGACAGAGCGATGTTAAGATTCAAAACAGGGGGAGGTGCGAGGAATAAAAATGAAGAGGGAGAGAAACACCACCAGCCAGCCAGCATTAATGTAAAAAAGAATGAATAAATAAAAATTGTGTTACTAAGTGATAATGTTTAAACAGGAAGAGAAATTAGGGTTAAATAATCAGAGCCAAAATAAATCACCACCAGCCAGGCAGAATTAATATAAAAAAAATTGTGTTACTAAGTGATGATCTTTAAACAGGAAGAGAGATCAGGGTTAAGTAATCAAAGAGCCAAAAGAAATCACACCAGCCAGCCAGGTTACATAAGGTAAAGTTAGATGCATATGCTATAGCGTCACATTACTTAACATTTCGTCGCCCGAGTACACATATTTGACAGGGCTTTTGTAGGAGTTGTGTGCATTTCCATGAGTAGTTTTATGGCCCTAGTGGTAGTGTGACCGTTCTTCTGCGCCGTGAACCAAAAGAAACACTCATCAGAACCCGACTTACCCCCTCTCTGACCTTTAGAAATAGCTGATGTGAGAAGCCAAAGTGACTTAAAATACCGACCACAGCTGCAAAGATTGGGATGACTTGGAAAAAAAAAGTTAAATACAATATCCACCTTTAGACAGGTATAACGAGGAAAGGTTAATGATCAAAGGGTAAGATGAACCGGCACTAACCAGCAGGGAGTGACGTCATGGAAGGGAGGGCTAAGGTCGGTAATGGTGAGGTGAGGTGAGGTGACGAGAGGTATGGTGAAGTGCTCCCCTGATAGCAATGTTCTTACCACGGCGATGAGGACACACACACACACACACACACACACACACACACACACACACACACACACACACACACACACACACACACACACTTGAACTTCTGCACACAATCATTAATGTTGCCAAATCACCCCCAAGGTCCAAGTCACGCCATATGCTGCTGGTGGTGGTGGTAATCATTTTGCAAGTGTATATTAACATTCTTCTTTATTTTTTTAGGTTTGGATGCATATAACTTGCTCACTCTTCTCTGGTCATCTGTTTTGTTTTATTGCAGTGTGTCGTGGTAACTGTTTTCTGTATTACTGTTCTACTATCTACCCACAAGCTATCTTTATCTATCTCCATTAGCACAAATAAATAAGCTAGCGAAAAAACTAATATATGTGTTAAATAAATCCTAGGGCAAAACAAATATCCAAGCAATGTTAAAGAAATCCCAACAGAAAACAAGTTAAATCAGAGAAATGTTTGATCAATCCCAAAACAAAATAAGTTATACCAAAGAAGAAGAGCCAATGGAATCTCTTATGCAAATTATCCCGCAAATTATCCCTCTGAGGACGTACAGTAACCCTTCGCCTCAGTGCCCCACGTCAGCAGTGAGGGATCCGGGAGGCATGACGCAACCCACACATCACTCACCCCCTTAATGCGCCACAAATAACCTGAGCACCGTCATAAAATTTGCAGTGAAATGGCTTGAGGGATGCTTACAGAATGGTGGATAGATGGAGTATATAGATAGGTAGATAGATATAGATGGATGTTAAGGGTAGATAGATAGAGATAAGACAGGCTCACAAACACATATAATTTGCTTTGTCATTAGTGCACATATAAGACATGACAAAAACACATAATGATGAAATACACAGTTCATATATTAGATAGAAAAATAGACTGAGAGATAGACAGGTTTACAGCTACATAAAATTAGCCTTTTCATGCATGTATATATAAAGTGAAATAGCAGAAAGATAATGTAGATAGATAATTGATATAGATAGATAAATAGATAGAAAAATTCACAGACATACAGCTTCCCTTTTCATGCACTGTACAGGAGAAGGCAAAGAGAAAAATAAAAACAAAATACAGTTAGCATATAAATCGATATAGAAAGATAGACAAGTTCACACACACATACAATCTGCCTACTCATGCCCAGTACAAATAAGGTGAGAAGGCGGAAAGGCGGACATGGGCAGAATAAACATGACCTTCTGGCGCCAGAGGACACACGCCAACTTGCAAAATATACGACAGAGGCATAACGGAGAAGACGTCAGCGGAGAGTCAAGATAGGCAAGGGTGTTATGCAATATTAGGAGACATGTGAGGGTGGCATGGCATCCTGAATCATGGTAGTGAAGATGGAGATGAGTTCCTTATCCAGGCATAGCATAAAGGCATGTTCGGACTAGTAATTGACGAGAATCTCCACCTCTGTCTCCTTCTTTTATAATCAGTATTCAGAACAGGAAAGACGAAAGAAGAATAGGAATGAAAACATGTAAATTTTAGGCGAGGTCAAAGAATTATGTAAGACGAGGATTGGTATATATTCTTTCCTTTGTCAAGAGTTCATTTTCTTCCTCCTCCTCATCATCATCAACCTGTATCATTCTCCTGCAATACATAAACCTCTCTCACATATTTTTAATCATTGACGTGGTAGCTTTTCTTTATTACTGTTCTACTATCTACCCACTAGCTATCTTTATCCATCTCCATTGCCACAAATAAACAAGCTAGCAAAAAAAATAATAATATATCTGTTAAATAAATCCTAGGTCAAAACAAATATCAAAGCAATGTTGAAATCCTCAGAGAAAACAATTTACTATCAAGACGAAGACTGATGAACACTCTTTCCTTTTGACAAATTCACTTCCTTTTTTTCACTACAAAACATAGACCTCCAAATATTTCCAGTCATCAATGTCACGTGCCTCTAGTTTCCAGTCTCAATGTAAATAAAAAACAGTGTTCCCTTGGGTCTTCTTCCATTAATCATTTCCTAGTCTGTCGCTCTCATTGTCCATTTACTTATGAGGCGTGTAATGACAGAGTGACGTGATTGATTGGACTGTAAAATCATGGTGCCACAACTGCAGTGGTCATATGGCATCACAGAGGGACTTACACGCGTTATAATGTAATGGAACGTTAGCCCCTCTGTCCCTACACGCCCCATGTATGACCTGACAAGGAGGGGTTTGTGCAAGCCTTCAAAGTTAGATCTGGGCTTCCAATCTTGCCCTTGCTGTTTCTATTGCCAAGTATCAGTGTCAGGAATGATCTGAGACTCTTAGTAGGCCACATGACATGCTTCCCTAAGTCCTTAAGCTTCACCAACTGCTGAGGAGTGAATATGAAAAATCTTTAAGTCAACTGGTGATGTTAAATGATACATGTTTACTCTCATGACCAATGACACAAAAAAGATAGAGGGTCATGGAGGGAGAAGAAGGAAATAGAAAGAGGGGGGTACGAGGGCAAGGAAATGGAAAAAAAGGAGATGGATACAAGGTTTTCTGAGTAAGGATGAGGAGGAGGAGGAAAAGGAAAGAAAAGGAGACATAAAAGTTTTTTGGGAAAGGAAAAGAAAGGAAAAAAAGCCATTAGTTTTTGGGGTAAGGATGAAGAGGAGGAAGAGGAAAAGGAAGGAAGAAGAGACAAGAGTTTTGAGGAAAGGAGAAGGAAAGAGAAAAATGTATGAGTTTGAGTGCAAAGAGGAGAAGGAAGGAAAAAGCAGAAGGCAGAGGAGGAAGGCGGTGAAAAATGAGAAAGAAAGAGAAGGGAAACAAGACAGCAAGAAAGGGCAAAGCAGTATGCACAAGAATTTAAGGAAAGACGTTAAACAGATAGATTGAGTCAAAGAGTTTGGAGGGAAAGAAAGAGGAGGGAGATAGCAAGGAAGGATGAAGTAGTATGTATAAGAATTTGAGGAGAGAAGCTTAACAGGTATATAGAGTCAGACGGCAGAGGACGAGGAGCACCACAGAGAACAAAGGGGATGCAACCGCGACATGAACACCAGACACAGATAAGCGGCAGAGTGACGAGGGAGACAATGGGGTGGCACAGACAGGTCCGAGTGCCAAGGTCAAAATGGTCATGTGGCGCTGATCTTTATGGGTAAGTCATTTTTGATATATGATAGGTTTTCTGTGTGGGTGTGTGGAATCAACCCTCCTCTCCTACTCCTCCTCCTCCTCCTCATTTTCTCCCACCTCCTCTTCCTTTGCCTCTTACTCCATGATGATGATGATGAAGTGTAGAATTGGCCTAATGAGTTTAAAGCAAAAGTCAACACCCACTTGTTAGCTCATTAGGTATTGTTTTTGTCTCCCCTTTTATTTATTCTTCTTCTTACTTTACCGTCAATGTGTTTTATTATTTGTATCCAAGTCTGCTCTTTTTTTTTTTCTCTTTTTTTTTTACAGCAAATGAGACAGATCAAGGGCTTAAAAAAAAAATAATGAAAAATAAAAAAAAGCCCGCTACTTACCACCCCTACAAGGATTGGAGAGGAGTGGCCGAAAGAGGAGTCAATTTCGGGAGGGGAGTTTTTCTTTTCTTTCTCTATTTACTTATTTATTACTTTTGCATTGACTTATTCATATCTTAGTTGTTTTTAGTTTCCCTTGATGCCCTTTCATGAAGACCTCAATAATAATAATAATAATAATAATAATAATAATAATAATAATAATAATAATAATAGTGAAGAGTAGATAAGAGGGCAGGTGGGCGGGAAAGAGAGGGATGACGTAGGTAGGAGGCTGAGAGGTAAGATAACGCGGCCTTATCAGACTAAGGTGTTATCAGTACCAGTACCTGTCCTGTCAGCCGGGTCATGCGACATCTTAGACTTTTATACTTTGAGCTGATAATAGTGAACGGAGGAATGTGGTGGAGGGGCGAGATAAAGGCTTGCATGTGGGAACGGCAGAATGGCACTTGAAAAATATACACTAACAGATCTGCTACATGAAACTCTAGATAATGGGTATAGTTTATATAATGGGGGATGGATATTTCACAGCCATTCATTCAAATATTTCTTACGTATGAGTTAACCCAGTAGCAGCGACGGGCCAAATTTGTGGCTTTACCGTGTAGCAGCGACGGGCCAAATTTGTGGCTTTACCGTGTAGCAGCGACGGGCCAAATTTGTGCCATGATATAAACCACCCAAAATAGATAATACATAAACTGATCACAAATGCGTTGATATATATTATGAAATGGTTTGTGTGAGGGGTGATTTTTTTTTATTTTTCTTGCTTGGAGGGACCATTAAGAAACATGATCCCTTTTCTACCGGGTTAAGACTGAAGAAAATACCAATAATTTCTGCATATAATGGCACAAGATCATAAATCTACACACTGCCATCAGAACCTTGAAAACACGGAGGGTACACAAAACCAACCGAGCCGTATATAACTTATTACTAAAAATTGTAAAGATAATGGTTGGTATTATCAGACACTTTACCTTCTCACATCAACTATTTCTAAGGGTCAAAGAGAGGATCAATAGGGTTCTAATGAGTGTTTCTTTAGGTCCACGGTACAGAAGAAGGGTCAAACTACCACCAGGGTCATGAAACTACTCCTGGAAATGCCCAAAACACCTACGAAAGCCTTGTCATATATGTGAACCTGGGCGACGTAATGTTTAGTAATACGGCCTTATATGAACTCAGAGGTCCTGCAAATAATGGCACATAATCTACTAGCCTCCCATTACAACATTTAAGACACAGGTCAACAAACTCGGCCATCATCATCCTTACTAAAAACTGGAAAGAAAACACTCTGAATTCTTACATGAAACTGATGAACAAAGTGAAGAGTTGTATAGCCTAAAAACATCTGTATCTTTATAGTCTAGTAATAGTGCTTTACATCATGGCATTAGTGTGTTGGCATAGTCTGGTGATAATGCAGCTTGAAGGACGGTGAAGGTTAGAATTTATGGTGCTATTGCCGGCCCGACTGAAGATAGTGACTCAAGATGCGATTAGGGGCTTACGAAATGTCAAGGAATTTGTTATGTGGTGATACTGCAGCTATGATTGATGGTAATGACTCACGCCACAATGAAGGAGTTACCGCTGATAAGGAAAAAGCAAAAACGAGAGCATCAATAATAATGGTAATAATAATAGTAGTAAAGGCCAACTCACCCAACAGATGTGTCCAAATGTTGCCTGTCTCTGTGTGTATCCTGAAGATGGACTTGAAGCAGGCGGCGAAGGAGGGAAGAGGCGGTCTGCGGGGGAAGACGAGAGAGAGGGAATGGTTAGAACGTGAATGAAAGTGAGGGAGAAGACTGAGAAAAGAGCGAATGGGAAGAAGATGAGAGTGTGGAAGCAGTCGAATTGTTTGCAAGCTTTTTTTCCTTTCTTATTTTGCCCTTCCAACTGTCTCGCTCAATACAAAAATCTTAAAAAGTGGTTCATATTATAGCTGAGTCATGCCTGTAATGTCTTGTCTCCCTATCCATGTTTATCCAATTTATCCTAAAACACACAAATAACCCTTGCTTGAACCCTTTCTCGATTTAGACAGCTTGTGAGTAAGGGAAGACATGAAAGTGAGAGCAAGCATAAGAGAATGGTAAAAACGTGAGAGGTGGTTCTTAACAGAGGCTACGAGATAATGATAAGACGAGGGGTTGTGTAAGATTGAGTAGATAGATATGAGAGGGAATCAAGAGGAGGGAGAGAGGGAGAGAGGGGAGGGTAAGGTCAGTGAGGAAAGAAGAAGGTGAAGGCATACAGAACATTTTTTAGCATGTAGAAACAGTGATGCAAATGTAAAGAAAAAGACAAAGAACAATGGCGCGTTTTTTCCTTCACGCTGCAATAAATACAATGGGATGATATATACACATACGCACACACACACAAACATACCTCCAGCCAGACATACACATTTACACCTGCAGTCATACCAACACATACCCTTAGCAATACCCATACCCACTTACACACCCACATTCACCCACATCCACACTTGACCCTAACCAACCAATGTAAAGCAATATATACATCCACTCACACACTCTAGAACACTCTTCCCTACACTTAACCCATTTCACACAATCAGAGCCGTAGCCAAGCACATTTATGCACAAATACCCACACATACCAACACCTTCACTCGCTATACTTCATTCCAGTGAGTTTATCTAAATAACATCCAGTTACAAACACCTTGTCACACCTTCATCCATGCAAAATACTCACACTACCTCCTACCCACCCTTATACTCCCCACTAACATACCAACACCTACACCCACTATAATCGGTTCCTGGGAGTGTCAAAAACAATGCTGAATGTATGACAAAAGCTTTCTCCCTATATTCATAAGACAATTTATAATGCATTAGATGTTAATCTATATAAGACTGAGTCATTTTACATCAGTTATAATCCACTGGTGGCAAAAAGTTTAGATAGGGTTATATTAATGCAATTATAGTGTGTTAGATAAAAAAAATTTAAAAATTGAGTCATTTAAAAGTAATCATTCAAGGCATTGATGCTAAGAGTTAATAGACAGCATTCTTTTTACAGGGTCACAAAACTATAAGTATTACATAAAAAAAATGTGAAACCTAAACTAAAGGACTGGCATGAAGTTGGCGGCATTATGAGCACTACTTTTGTGACACATAAGTGTTCCTCCTCTACTATAAACTTCATGGAGTAATACCACTCCAACTCAGCTAGATAAAAGACAAATTATTTACTGTTATTCCCCCTTACATCGAGTACTGACACTGATTTTGTTTAACCCAGTAGCAGCGGGGATCATGTCTCTTAATGGTCCCTCCAAGTGAGAAAAAATCATCACTCACACAAACCATTTCATGATATATATCAAAGCATTTGTGATCAGATTATGTATCATCTATTTTGGGGGGTTGATATCATGGCACAAATTTGGCCCATCGCTGCTACATGGTAAAGCCACAAATTTGGCCCGTCGCTGCTACCAGGTTAACAGTAACGAAAGCAGCTAAAGGAAAAAAAAGACAAGAGTGTGCCTGAAGCATACCCCTTGGTCTTCCCCCCCGCACCACCACCCACCTGTGCCAGTGATGCAGGTAATCGTTGTCCTGAAGCCACTTGGGCAGCTTGGAGAAGGGTTGGGTCTTCCAGCTGCTCACCTCCTCCCAGACCTTGTGCACCAGCTCCTCCGCCGTCTCAAAGGCACTCTGGGCCATCGAGCTGAGCACCAGGTCATCATCGTGGGACTCTCGGTTAACCACTCTGTGTCGAAGCTCCTCGTCCTGTGGGGGGAGAAAATGGGGGTTAGGTTAGGTTAGTTTTGATGGTGCTGCTGGTGATGGTGAGGAAAAGGGGGTAAGGGAAAGGTGATGATGGTGGTGAGGATAATGAGATAAGGGAAGAGTGGTGGTGGTGGGGTGAGCTAAAGGGAGAAAGGGAAGGGTAGATGTGGGGGTGGGGTGAGGAAAAAGGGTAAGTGAAGTGCAAAGGTGGTGATGGTGAGGAAAAGGGGGTAAGGCAAGGGTGGCGACAGTAGTGGTGACTTGGGTGAACTAAGGAGCTATATATAACTAATGTGAAGTGGATAGTTAGGCAAGTTATGAATTTTAGGAAGTTTTTGCACCAGAAATGTATATAAACGGATGTTAAAGTATGTATTGGTTTTGACTTGAAAGGTGGCTGGGTGAACTAAGAAGCTATATATAGGTAAGGAGCATGAAGTGAGCAGTTATGTCAGTTATGCAATTATGGTAAGTTTTTGCATCAGAACTGTGAATAATAATTTTATATTTGTTTTGACTGGAAAGGGGTCTGGGTAAATTGAAAAGCTCTATAGGAAATGTGTAATGGGTAGCTTATGTTGATTATGTAATTATGTGAAGCTTTTCATCCATTAAAGCTGTAGATAGATTCTTATGTGTTTGTTTTCACTTGAGAAAGGGGACTAATTGAATTATTATATAAGGACAAGACACTTCAAATTCCTCCTTTATTATATATTTCATTAAGTAAAAGCACTCATAAACCACACATTTGCTAAGGGTCATGATACGCCTATTCATTTAGATCATCATCATTGTCGTTTAATGTCCATATTTTCCCATTGAAGGTGGGGTTGGACGGGCGATCACTCTCCTCCACATCTGTCGATCTTGTGCCATATATTCCTCTATTCACAATATTCCCAATACTATTCATTTAGATAAAGTGGCAAATTTTTCTGAGTACCATTTAACCCTGAATTAAGTAACGCTGCATGGAAACAAAACATACATGAATATAAATCAGTGAGGGAGGAAGGTTGTGTTCAACATTCACACAATAATGAACAAAAGGTCATTATTGTGTAACTACTCAGCGACAAAACATTTATTCGCAACAAAACTGAGATCGTAAATTAGTACTTGGACAAATGTGGCAATGAATAAAGCTGTAAATGTACGGTATTCAAGTACAAAGTTTGGTGATAGTCTACAGTTATACACGCAAAACTGTGCAATATGTGAAGGCTACCCAAAACTGAAGGATGGATATTATAGTGATCATTAGAAACAAAACACCAACTTGGGCAGATCATATCATGCCTAGAACTGATAACAAATGAACCACCAGGGAAAGAGAGCAGCAACCCAGATATTATGCAAGTCAGAGCACCAGGTGAGGAGAGAAAAGCAGACCATTTGTAAAAGCAGGATGGAACACATTGATATCAAATAGAGTGGAATATGATATGAAAAGGCTTACAGTGAACTAGTAAAAGCTGGTGGTGATGATACGTATATTACATCGCTTTATGACGACCTCAATATTCAGTGCTGTACAGATCAAGCATGACATTACATAATATACCAATGAAAAGCAGGTCACTCTAATAAGGATGGGGAAGTAAGGGGTTAGGATGTAGGGAAGGGAAGGGGAAGGAAGGGAAGAGAAGGGAAGGGAAGGGATGGAAGTTAGAAAGTACTGGAAGGAGGCTAGAAAGTAAGGGAAGGTAAGGGAAGGAAGGTGAGGCTAAGGGAGAGGGGAAGAGTAGAGTACCTTACTAATAATCATCTGAATGACCCTAAACTAAATCACCATAAACTCAACATTCAAAAGCATATAGGGTGGGGGCGACATGCCAGCCATTACACCCATAGCCAGCATGTCCTTTAAGCATTAAGGGGGAACAGCTGAGGTGAGCCAGGCCACCGGGGGGACCTGAGTGAACCCAGGGGACCCCGTAAAGGTTGTTGGCCGACCACGGAAGGTTGTGTGACATCAGACGGCTTGGCAAGGGTTCAGGGAGAGCAGATACAAATCACATGATGCTTTAATTCAGGCATTTTACTGAGATTTATAAAAGTTATTCTATATTAAGACATTCATCATGTTACTCTATGTGCTCCTAAAGGTTATGCGGTGACACTCTGTAGTTCCGGAGTTCAGGGGGGACAGACGTGCTATTACTACTAATTATCGGGGAGCATACGCCTGAGGCCACGTTGCTTCACTCACTCATCGCCTCCATTACTGACAGCACCCTCCGAGCAAGCTTTTGATTAAACAGTTTATTTTCCTTTCTATGGGTGCAACTAGGTATGCTAGATACACACGCTAAATTAAATAAAAGAAAAAGCTCATGTTGAAAAACTTTACATACCGGTACCCAGCAAACCAAAGCAACCAAAGTAAGTACAGTAAACATATCCTAACATGAATGCTTTGACTCAATGATTCTTTTTAAAATTAAGTTGAAGTCTGCAGTGCCTCGTCTTCATGTAATTATGTAAATATTTTTTCTAGTTAAAATAAACAAAGATACTTCATATATTTGCACAAGTGTACTTCATGCATTCTTAACATGACCACCAGCTGCTAACTTCACTGGTGCTTGTGCTGTTGTTACTATGGTGACAAAAATGCCTTCTATTGCTTACCAGGAGGTCTATGAATTACAAATAAATGGTGATCAACTTAAGATACAAGCACTATACTGTCCTTTTTTTTTTACTCGTCTAAATGTGCTCAAGGACCAACGGGACGAATGAACACCAAGGCCAAGCACAGCTGCTGCGTTTGCCCAGAACTTTACCTAAGAATGTGCTGCCAAAGGAGTGGGAGGAGTGAAGGCGATGAGAGTTTGATACGGTTTGGAAACTATTAAAGCTCAAGCATAACTCTTTTACCATGCAAGGATTAAGACTCAATGCCCTCTGGAACAAATTCTGGTAGATCTTTCAAAACTTTTCCCATAAACAAATCTGAAGCATAAAACTCAAGGATAACACCCCATGTGTGTGTGTATTGTTACCTAATTGTATTTTTACAGGACTGAGAAAAGCTTGTGGTGTCCTGCCTCTTGAAACGATCCAATAATATTTTTCGTTAAAACTCTGAAGGTTACACAATATGACTTCTCCTTTGCTATGTCTGGGGAGTTGAATTTTCTCACATCCTTGTCTCTCTTTAATATAGTTTCTTGCTGTGCACTCTTGAATATGAATGTCAAGGTATCTACAATATATTACTTGGAGTTGTCTGTCTCTTTTTCTTCGACGCATTTAGGTTTTTGTTTGTGTGTGTGTGTGTGTGTGTGTGTGTGTGTGTGTGTGTGTGTGTGTGTGTGTGTGTGTGTGTGTGTGTGTGTGTGTGTGTATCATGCTGGTAGCTAGCTCATTGTTATCTGCCAAGCATATCATGAAGAAACGGAGGACAATACATTTTCGCAAGGTCAACGTCTGAATATGATTTACAAAAGACTCCATGGTTGATCTTTTTAAATATAATATAGCATGCATATTTTCTTTGTGCTTTGATAAACCTCTTACATGCATATACTGATAGTTAAGAGATCCATGACAGCTGCTTTGAGGTGCCGTAGTTGCATGTGGCACCAGTGTTAGGTAGCACCCATTCTGCCTCATTTGGACACATCACAGCTTCTGATCTCCTTGCTCACCATTCACAACCAGCCAACTATCACACCAATCTCTCTCTCTCTCTCTCTCTCTCTCTCTCTCTCTCTCTGCACTTTCTCTAAAATAACATGACACCAACTGTCTCTCCCCACTTTCTAAAAAATAATCATGACAAACACCAGTTCTCTTTTTGTTATTTTATGTACGTAGGAAATGTAGATGCTATTTCAAAAGACTGCTCTATTGCTTTTCTATTGATGAGTAACTTATTATGAAGAAACCAAGAAGACACAACACAAGGCTAAGGAGACAAATGATCTAGCTAAACAACAAAAAATGGAGGCCTATAACAGAACTTTCACCACGAATTCTGAAGTGTTAATGTCCTTCAATGATGAATAAGAGGCAGGTAATGTAAATAAACCTAACTAAACCAAAGATAACTAACTAAACTAATGATAAAACTAACTAAACAAAACTAAACCAGAGTAGAAACAAGAAAAAACTAGTGTGTGTGTGTGTGTGTGTGTGTGTAATGCCAGGGACACATTCATCTTCCACACACATCTTAGGTATCAACACCGATGGAATACAAATCAGAGGTGTCATGTATCCCCACTCACCATCTCTACAAACCCCTAAAACACATTCTAAACCCCTATGGAGCTGAATAAGCCTACTACAGCTGTGGACAAACTGAAAGGGGGAGGCAATGACCTGAATCTTGGGAGGTCAGGGAAGGTAGGATTGGAAAGGTCAAGTTACAAGGGTCACAGCAGCTTCCGGATGCGTAGGATGTCAATGGGGGGTGAGGGTATGAGGGGGGGAGGGGGGGGGGAGGATGAGGGGAGCATTCTAAATCGTACATCAAGGTCACTATATTATGCGCGGCACACACGGAGGTTATGAGAGGGGAGGATGGGAGAAGAGAATGGTTAAACGCTGGGAATACATCTTTTTAGACCATATGTTGAGGGAATAGGGAGGAATAGGTGTGATAGAAGGGAAAACAGGTGGCAGTAGTGTGGTGATAAATATACAAGGTCACTCTTACTATTGCGTATCCTCTACAAGAATGGAAGATAGGAAGTTACAATGCAAAGACAGGGTGAGTTTTAAGTGCTTTTACGCCCGTTCAGGTGTGTGAATGAAATTAAAATGAAAGGGAAGTAGATAGGAGGGGCAGGATGAGAGGGGAAAATACGTATTGTGGAAAGCATAAAGCAAGGAGGAAAGCACACAAAGAAGTTATTAATACAAGGTTTGCTTCATTATGTGTTGAAATGAAGGACGGAAAGAGGAAAGGGAAATACGTTTGAAGAAGGAAAAGACTAAGTGGATGGAGGAAAATGAGCAGAGGAAGAGGAGGAACAAGGGTGAGGAAAATGAGGAACAGGGGAGAGGAAAATGAGGAACAGGGGAGAGGAAAAGGAGGAACAAGAGAGAGAAGGCTTGGGTCCATGTGTGTAGTAATAAAAGCGGAAAGAGAAACGGGAAATACATGAAGAGGGAGAAGAGGGTACTGCGTAGAGGAAAACGAGAAAAATCAGAGTAAAACGAGCAAGAAGGCAAAAAAGAGGGCATTGATATGAAGTAAAGGAGAATAAAATGTCGGAAAAGAGAATAAAGAGAGGAAGAAAGGGACGGGAAATACATGTGAAAGGGGGAAGAGGGTACTGCGTAGAGGAAAACGAGGTAGAAAGCAAAAACAAAACAAAAAAAAACAAGAGGACATTAATAAGAGGTGAAAGAAAATAAAAAGCGGAAAAGGGAATAAAGAGGAAGAAAGGAACGGGAAATACATGTGAAGAGGGAAGAGGAAAACGAGAAAATCAGAGGAAAACGAGCAAGAAGGCAAAAAAAGGGGTGTTGATATGAGTTGAAGGAGAATAAAAAGCGGAGAAGGGAATAAAGCGAAGAAGAAAGGGGCGGAAAACACATGTGAAGAGGGAAGAGGAAAACGAGAAAATCAAAGAGGAAAACGAGCAAAAAGGCAAAAAAGAGGGCATTGATACGAGATGAAGGAGAATAAAAAGCGGAGAAGAGAATAAAGCGAAGAAGAAAGGGGCGGAAAATACATGAGAGAGGCCCCGTGTGTGTGTGTGTGTGTGTGTGTTTAAGATTGCGTCACCACCAGCAGGTCTCAACACAAACCCCATTTCCCGCACTCGCCTCTTTGGAATCAATGAGAGACTCGTCCTCGGGGGTGCCTGGGAGCGGGCAGCCCTCGCTCTCGTCGTCGCCGGGCACCGTATCCTCCAGCAACTTGGTGAACTCCGGGAATAACAAGTCCTGGTCCACCGAGCCATCCGAGAGGTCCATGGACTGCCCCAAAGTTCTCCTCCTCACCTCTATTCTCGTGCCCAGGACCTCGTCAAACCCACTCATGATTATGGCTCTGTCTCCCTTCTGTCAGGCCTCACCAGCTGCACTGCCTTACCGCCGCACACGACCACCACACTAAGAATAAAGGATTGCACTGCGGGTTGCCACACACATCCTCCTCCCTGCCATGACATCAGCTGACTGCCCTCGGTGGCTCTGGAGGTTGCCAATGCCGACCTTCTTACTCCTCTTTCTCCTCTTCTTTTCACCTGTGTGGCTTTGTATCGCTTCGTAGGGCCTCCTCCTCCTCTTGATTCTCTCAAAAGCATCAGTAATTAATGGTTATTACATTAACTTTAATTCAATATCGATGTTTGTGGGTGTACGACAGTTGAGGCTGGAACCGGTGAATGCAATGTACTGAGTACGATAATATGGAAAGATGCTCACAACCCATATTCTCGTACTCAAGATGTTAAAACTATTAATTTCTGGACAAAGATTGTCGCATCAATACGAATGACAGGATTTAATCATTCAAGATTCAATATAACATATTTACAAGGCCAGAGCGATAAATTAACTCTAACAGTTCCATAAACCTTACCGTAATAGCTATTCTACCTATATATCACAGTAGTGGGTTATTCTCCCAAATCCTACTTTTGCACTAAACTTATATCAACTATTTTCACAAGCCATGCACACGAAGAGTATCATATTTTACCATACATCTCATCGCATCTTGTACACAAAGGGGATGCTTATCGAATGCTTAAATAGTTATCGAACGTCTGGCGATGCTGTTTGCCACGCAGCATGAGAGCGCAAAATGTTAGAGTAAGGAAATATTCTACTTTCCATTCCACTCGAGTTGTTGACGTGATTTATTAGTGACGCTATAGGAAAACATCTCCTTAAATGCATACAACGCGTGCTCATAACCGCAAGAGCAACTTATTAGATATACAAGAGTACGAGAATTGGCAACGCTGACTCCCTCCCTCCACGGCCCCTTCCATCACCCCTCCATATGTAATCACCCCTTTATGTAGTACGGCTTCACCAACGTTTGCACACCACTTTAAAGCACAAAAAATATCCACAAAGCCTTATTATTACTTAGATCGTATCATTATCGCTTTAGAACAAGGCGTATAGCAAGTGAATAAGGAGCATTTAAAGGGACTTACGCAAAACATTGTCACCTTCGCCGGAGACTCACCATGAATTTTCCCACAACATTTAAGCCGCAAATGAGGAGTTCAAGGTCAAAATGAGCATGGATGGGGAATATATTTAAGGAATGGATGTATTTTAACCTCCCTGAGTCATTGAATATAGGTTAGAATGGCGCTTTGTGGATATTACGGTACTTGTTATAGATGCCAGAATCACAATATGGCTCTATCACGTCCTCCTTTGCTCTCTCAACCATTACGTGTCTATATCCACACTAAATAAATGAAAAGCGGAAGATTCACGTACATGTAAGCGAATAAAATGAAGGGTTAAGATATATAATAGGGAGAGAAAGAAGTTAACGTGTTCAAAAGCGTTTTTCATTTTTTTTGTCTCAAGCCGGTCTGATTTTTTTCCCTTCCTCGGTGTTCCAGAAAGGCAAGATAGACAGACACACTTGCCTCTGCCACCTAAATCTAATACCTTTCTCTTTTCAGCCACTTATTTCAGTTCTCTTCTTACAGCCAGAGAGCGTAGAGAACGGAAATGAAGAAATGATTTGTTCCTTGGTATATCGATTATCTCTCTTAACTCCCACGGGATTCTCATAACCAGAGCACACAGAAAGGAAGAGAAAAGATAACTGCTTCCTTTGTATCGATTATTTCTTCTTAATTTCCACGGTATTTTTCCTAACTCAAGCGTAAGGTGGAAAAAGGAAAGGAAAAGGTAACTGCTTCCTTGATATCGATTACTTATCTCTTAATTTTCACGGTATATTTTCCGAACTAGAGCGTAGGAAGAGAAAGGAAATGAAGAAAAGATAATCACTTCCTTGATATCAATTATTTTATCTTATTTTCACGGTGTTTTCCTAATTAAAGAGAAAGGAAATGGAGAAAATATATAATCGCTTCGTTTATATCGATTACTCGTCCTTAAATTTCCACGGTATTTTCCTAAGTAGAGTGAGAAAGAGAGATGGGGAAAATGAAGAAAATATAAATGCATTCCTTAAACACATTAATTTATACGGTAATTACATAAGAGGAATGAATAATAAGGGGGGGGAAATACTACAAACTATACAATAAAATCTTTTTACTCATTAATTTCTATGGTGTTTTCGTTACTAGACTGTTAAGAGAGAAGGGAAATGAAGAAAGGATAACTACTCTCTCAATACTCATCAATGTCTACGGTATTTTTATATAGTGTGAAAAAGATGAAAAAAAAATCGAAGATACATGGATGAATGTAAACGCATCAGTCTCTCTCTACCTTTCTCTCCTATTCATTAATTTCTACGGTGTTCTCTTAACCAGAACGTAAAGGGAGAGATGAAAATTAAACAACTGCTCCACCTACATCAATCGTCACAGGTATTCTTGAAACCAGAGCAATACACGATCAGAAAAATCGAAAAAAGGATATATGAATGTTGGGTAAGCTATCCATCTCATGCCGACTGCCTCTCCCTCCCTCCCTCCCTCCTCTCTCCCACGCAGATCCGGTTACGCTAATAATCGATACCTGGCCACGTGTAGGTGATACTGAACTTTTAATTAGCGCCAGCCAGAAGACCAGCAGCGCCTCGTATCCAGCTCGCCTTGGACACTCACTCCTCCCTCGGGATGCTGTAAAAAGGGAGGGAAAAGAAGCAGAGACGTCAAAGTTAAATGCCTTGGACACTCACTCCCTCGGGATGCTGTAAAAAGGGAGGGAAAAGCAGAGACGTTAAAGATAAATGCAAATCACGAGGAACTGCACCATCATGACGCGACACCAGGACATGACGAATACTGAATAAATAAGGGAAAAGTGAGTAAAGTAAGTAAAATATTATAGATAACTAGATAAAAGAACGGATGGAATAAAATATAAAGGTCGCGAAATATATAGGCTACATCATCATGGCAAGGGACGATTAAATAAAAAGTAGTGAATATAATGAGGGAAGAAGTGGATAAAGGTAAAAAAATAACAACATAGATAATTTATAATACGCAGCGGGCTCGTAAAAGATAAAAGAAAGGAAAAGAGAATAATGACAAAGAGTATCACCGTAAAACATCGCCATGACCAGACAGAATTAAATGGAAAACAGTGATCTACTAAATTAAAGAAACAATAGAGAGAAGAGGAAACAATCGTGTTATACCAATGCACGCACGGCAGACTCGTAAAGAAAAGAATAATAAAAGAAAGAAATAGGAAAAAGAAAACGAACAAAAAGCTTCCTCACCATGACTCACCATAACCAGCTGGAAAATACTGAACAGAACAGGAAACAGTGTGTAAGAAAGGAAGATCCACTTGAAGAAGACACTCACTGACGTCAAATATGATAGATAAATAATAACAAAACAAACTAAAAACATTAATAACAACAAATGCCATAGGAATATAGTATAGCTAAACATAACATATATAACATTGATAACATTGATAACATAACATTAATAACAAAATAACACAACATTAATGAGAAAATAAAAGAGAAAACAAAAAAAAAAAAAACGGAATCACTGTTTAGAATGAACGTCTTGTGGTAAAGAATGAATATATAAGAGAAACATAACATATACAACATTGATAACATAACCTAACATAACATTAATAACAAAATAACATAACATTTATAAGAAAATAAAAGAGAAAACAAAGAAAAAAAACGGAATCACTGTTTAGAATGAACGTCTTTTGGTAAGGAATGAATATAGAGAAACATAACATATATAACATTAATAACATAACATAACATTAATAAGAAAACAAAAGAGAAAACAAAGAAAAAAACTGAATCACTGTCTAGAATGAACGTCTTGTGGTAAGGAATGAATATATAAAAGAAGGATAATAATAAACAAAAGCCCTTCCCACATCCTTCGCTCCTGAGTTTGTTTACATCAGGGAAGAGAGGCAGCTGGTTACCTCATATCCGGGGGAACCACAGTACTGCACTCAATTCCTTTATTCTTTCTATCTTACGGGAAATTGTATACCTAAGGACTCGTATTCTGGGACGCTTTCACAACACATATTTCCAGAGGTCACAAAGGAGATTAGTCTGGCTCACATGAGTTTTTTTATTTTTTTTATTTTTACGTTCATGGTGTAGAAGTCTTGTCAAATTATCCATCTATCTGGTATCTATCTATTTATCTATCTAGTATTTAACCAAACTATCTATCTATTTATCTATCTAGTATCTAACATAACTATCTATCTATCTAGTTCTCTATCTAGTTAGAGGCTCATAAGACTACTCATGGAAATACTAACATAACAACCTCTACGAAAGCCTAATATGAGTGCGTAGGCCCCAAAATAATTAAGAATACGGGCTTAAATTACCACAGAGAGAGAGAGAGAGAGAGAGAGAGAGAGAGAGAGAGAGAGAGAATCGACGGTTTTTTATGCATGGAAATACTAACATAACAACCTCTACGAAAGCCTAATGTAAGTGTGTAGGCCCCATAATAATTAAGAATATGTACTTGAATTACCGCAATGAGAGAGAGAGAGAGAGAGAGAGAGAGAGAGAGAGAGAGAGAGAGAGAGAGAGAATCGCCGGTTTTTTCTGCATGCCTCACGAGTTTCTATAATTTGACCTTACCTGGTGTGGTGTGGCGGGGGTGGGGGGTGGGGGGGGGGGATTACCTAAGTCCTCCCCTCTCCCCCCTTCCCCCAGCCTCTACCCCCTTCACCTCACCTGCCTCTACCTAGGGAATACCAGAGAGACAGACCCCAGAGAATAATGCCCTCGAGGAAGGAGAAGAAGAAGAGGAGGCGGAGGAAGAAGAAGGAGAAGAAGAAGAGGAGGCGGAGGAAGAAAAGTGATAATATTGGAACACTTTTTAATTTCCTGAAATGACGTACGTGTGTGTGTGTGTGTGTGTGTGTGTTGGGGGGGTAGGGGGGGTAGGGGGTTGTTGACATGAGGAAACGGGGGTAGGGGGGGGGCTATTGTGGTCTATGCAATCTTCAGTTTTTCTATTTCCTTTTTATTTTATCAGAGAGAGAGAGAGAGAGAGAGAGAGAGAGAGAGAGAGAGAGAGAGAGCATCCTTATCATATCGTTTGATTCGCAAAATGTCATGTGTCTTGTACCTCTTAAAGTTGACATGTGTGTGTGTGTGTGCGTGTGTGTGTGTGTCTGTGTGTGTGTGTGTGTGTGTGTGTTCTTTATCACAAGTTGCTGTCATTCTTCTCTTTCTTCCTCCCTTGCATGTTTTCTTAGTCATAAATTTATTGCTTCGTGTCATATTTTCTTTTTTTATCTCGATAGTGCGTCACAGAGAGAGAGAGAGAGAGAGAGAGAGAGAGAGAGAGAGAGAGAGAGAGAGAGAGAGAGATTGACTGACTTTTGTATACTCTTCATAGCAAACGACGCCCGTAGCAACTGAAACCAGAGGGCTCTAAAAATAACACACACACACACACACACACACACACACTTTATCCATCCATACACGTGACTCCTGACCGGGCATGCTGCATAATATTTTACACACACACACACACACACACACACACACACACATTCCTATGCATACTCAATCAAAGCATGGCAGTTCATCCCTTCGGTGCATGCTAAGCTGAGAGAGAAAGGAATAAAGAAAAAAAAATCGTTACTATGTTCCTCCAATTGATAGTCTAGCATGTTTTCTTTTCTTCTGTTTTACTGCAAAGAACTTTTTTTTTATATAATACCAGCGGAGAATATACTGAAACCTTAATTTGCTATCCCTTTTTATCTTCTTTTTCTTCCTACAGACTTTCTTTCGTATTATTTTCAGCATTATCATCTTTATTACCGTATATTTAACCCTCTGTGCTTCGTTAAGGCCAATTTATTTAATTTAATGGTCTTCCTCATCCATAACTTTCCCTAATTAAACCTTTCTGGCATACTATTCCACCTTAACAATGGGCTATGTGTCCCTGTGTCCCTGTCTGTACCTTCACCTATTACCTACCTTTTAATACATTTTACTTTTGCACGTTGATAAAAGTCCAAAGAAACAACTAGGCTATGAATACAATTTAGACTAAAGGCCAATGTGACAGATTTCAGCACTGAGGCCTCGCGCATCTTTAGGATAAGCCCCCAACTTTACCTTTACTTATTAACTCAACTAACTTTTACTAGATTTTACACATAATCAATAGGCTATAGAAGCAAGTGGGGTATGAACACAACTCTCTTAGATCATTTTTTTGCATTAATATGAAACTTTGTGATTTTGAAAGTATGGAGAGTGAGTGTAGGCTTGAGACTCTTATTGATAACCTTACAACTAAATAATAATAATAATAATAATAATAATAGAGCTGGTTACTGACTGGCCTTGCGGTTGCCAGCTCAAGGACATATTGGTGGCGTGGGTGTGGTGAGTGATGGTGGTGGTGGTGGTGGTGATGGTGGTGGTGGGGGGGTCTTCTGTAAAAAATAAGAGCATGAAACATATACTTGGACAATCTATCATTCGTGTCTTTCATTATCTTAACATGTATCGCACTTTGCTTCTAATGTTGCTTAGCTTAGAAGTGTGAAGATGATGGTGATGATGATGAGGAGGAGGAGGATGTTTTACGTCATACAATACATACAATAGATGGATAGACAGACAGATAGATAAATATAAATAGATAGATATAGATAGATGGATGGATAGATAGATACAGATAAGTAGGTAGGTAGGTAAGTAGATATATGGATAGATAGGAGACAGATAGATAGGTAAGTAGATAGATAGATAGATATGGATAGATACTGACCACACTAAAGCCTTTCACCTCACTTCATCATATCTCATCTTCCTATATGTTAGCTACTCTATGTTGGTGATGGTGGTGGTGGTGGTGGTGATGGTGACGAGGCCCTTATCTACAGTGCCTAAAGTACCTTGCCTATCTGTATCTACCTCTTATCTAACCTGACCTTTAATAACCTCACCTTACTCTGACATGTTATACTAAGCCTTGGAAACCTTACACTGCTCTTAGCTAATGTTCTGAGCTATTTATACAAACTTTTTTTTTATTATGTAATTGAGTAAAGTTCGCGATATCCCATTTTGTTAACTCGGGTGTCATTATACAAATCAATAAGAAATGTGTATGTGTGTGTGTGTGTGTGTGTGTGTGTGTGTGTGTGTGTTCCTAAGCTACAAATAGAAACACAAGACGGCGAAGACAGAAGCGCTAATATACTTAAAACACGACAGGAGGAGGAGGAAGAGGGAAGACGATAAAAAGTAGGAGGAGGAGGAGGACGAAGAGGAGGAGGAGGAGAGGGGGGGGAAGGGAGGCAGAGGTAGGGAGGAACATAACGGTCTCCCTTACTTCACCTCCTCCCCCCCCTCCCCCCCAACACCCACACCCACACACACACACACCAACACACAAGACCAGCTATAGGGTGAAGCCAGTGCATATAACCGGTTCTTGTATAGCAGTAGAAGCCTAGCATGTTAGTTACTATGTGGCGGTTTTCGTAACACTACACCGTTGCTTGTAACTGTCTAGAGGGGGTTAATAAAGAGAGAGAAAGAGGAGAATAATAAGAGAAAGGGGAGGAGAAGAAGGTTGTTTGTTTTTGCCTAATATACCGTTGCTTATAATGGTTTGAGAGGTTAGAATGTTGGAAAGGAAATGAGAGGAAGGAGGAGGAAGAGGGAAAGATGGGAAGGAAGGATCAGGAGGAGGTAAAGTATTAGTAAATGAAAGAGCAGGTTGTAGATCAGTTTTCAGAGGAACAGAGGAAAAAGAATGGATTAAAAGGAAGGATTAGGAGGATGAAAAAGAGTGTATCAGAAACTTAGAGGAACTAGGAAGAGAAAGAGGACAAGGGCAAGGTGGAAGAAGGATATGAACAGATAAAGAAGACATGAATTACGAGGAGAAGGAAGAGGAATAGGAGGAAACGAAGAAAGAGGGCGAGGAGGAAAATTATGGAAAAGGAGAACGAGTTGAAAGAGGAATAAGACAACGAAGAGAAAAGGAAAATGGAGAGGAAAGATAAAGAAAAGATGAAAGGAGTGGAAGAGGAAAACTAAGAAAAGAGGATGAAAAGGAGAATAAGTTGAACAAGGAGAAAGAAATCGAAGAGGAGAAAGTAAGAAGAAAGAAAATGTGGGAGTAAAAGAAGAACAGAAGACGAAGAATAAGAGCGAGGAAAAGAATGATGGAAAAGAAGAATAAGTTGAAAGAAGAGAAAGAAAACGAAGGAGAGGAGAAAGAGGAAGAGAATGAGGAGGATGAGAAAGATTATTAGGTGTGTGTGTGTGTGTGTGTGTGTGTGTGTGTGTCGTTGTAAGGGTGATGCGTAGATATTCCCTTGACTTGCGCCCTTTTGTGTGTTGCTTTGTGTTGACTGGTATTGTGTTGCATTGTGGCGTGGCAAAGTATTGTGTTGTGTTCCACTTCAATGTTGGTCAGTAGTAAGGTCAAGGGCAAGGGAGTTATACTACTACTACTACTACTACTACTACTACTACTACTACTTCATATTCTTACTTTCTCCTCACCTTGTCAACTAATATAAAAGAGGAAAATAATGTAAAAAATAGAAGTTTAAAATTGAATGAGTGAAGAAATCAAGATCTTTTAGCATACTTATAAATGGATTAAAATAAACTCAAGTGATTTAAACATAATTATAGGCTAAATTTATACAAAGAAAAGAAGAAAAGCAGGAAAAAGAGAAAGGAATGAGAAAAGAAGAAGGAAAAAAGAGAAAAGTAAGAGAAGAAAAAATAAGAAAAGAAGCAAGGAAAGAGAAAATAAGAAAAGAAGAGGAAGGGAAAAGTATAATTCCTCATTACCACAACACGGAAAACAACGATAGCAAGGACAAGGAAGAAATAAATAAAACAAAGAACACAAAAACCGATTCACTTCCTGCACTTTCTCCTTCATACTCAACTTCTTACAACCAGAGTTTCCTTCTTTCCTAGACATTCGATCACATTCCTTCACTTGACATCCTACGAGTATTTCACTTCACTCCTCGTCCTCCTTCCTACACCAGCACTTCCTTCTTTCCTATACTTTACATTTCCTGAAGTAAGCAAACACGAATTAGAGAAAGGAAGCGTAAGGTCAGGGTTATGTGTGTGTGTGTGTGTGTGTGTCAAGGTGAGCGTGAGAAGAGGCAGGTAAGGACAGGTAGGTTACGCACGGGGAACGCACCTGATACTTGTGTAAGAAGAGAATGTATGATAAAAAGGAAAAGGAAAGAAGATGGAAGTTTGAATTATTTATTGCTCACGCGTTCAGTTCACTTTTGTGTGTGTGTGTGTGTGTGTGTGTGTGTGTGTGTGTGTGTGTGTGTGTGAAAGATGGAAGTAAAAATAAAAATAAAAAGACATCGATTTTACGATACTCGAACATACACTTATTTCTCAATCCTACTAAGCTTGTATAAAGAAGGAAAGTAAAGGAGAATAAATAAAAAAAAGAGGGTAGCATTTTCTTATCTATTTTCTCAGACTTATATTCCCTGGCCAAACTTTTATTCTGTGTATTAAAGGAGGAATGTAAAATTAAAAAATAACTTCGCAAGTCTCCGGAAATTGTGCAAAGTCTTCGGTCAGGTAAGCAATATATTAAGATTTCCACGAGTTTCATTATTTATTCTTTTATTCGTTGTGTGACTCGATTCTAAAACTCTTCTACATAGCTTCCAACTCTACTCACTCATCATCTTTTACTGCCTTCCTTCCTTCATAACTCACCACCACCACCACCACCCATCTATCTTTCCACTGTATCTTCTTCTTTAATCTTTTTTCTCTCTCTCTCTTGTTGCTTTCGTTCTTTCTTTATCTTCTTCACTTCCTATACCTTACGCCCCCACCACCACCACCACCACCACAACCTTGCAACACCACGCTTTCTACACCCACACAGACACACACAAAAAAGCTTCTATCGTAAAACACATTCTTTTCCCCCTTTACCCTACAGTCGCATGTATATAGGAATGGACTTGGAGGGGGAGAGAGGTAGACGACGTGTTAGGGGATGAGGGAGGAAATGGAGGCAGAAAAAGAGTTGGAGGAAGGAAGATTGATGGAAGGGAATGCATGAGGGCAAGGTAAGAGGTGGAAGAAATAGAGCAAGAGATAAGTAGGTGGATAAAAGAGGTAGGTGACAGAATTAGGAGGTGAAGGGGTTGGAGGATGAGGTGGAAGAAGGCATTGTGATGAAGGGAAAATAAGAAGTGGAGCGAATAGAGGAAGAAGTGATAAAGGTAGGTGGAGGAGAGGGAGGTTGTGGTAGAAGGAGGAGGAGGTGAGGAAGATAGAAAAAGAGGTGGTGGAGGTAGGTTGAGGTTTACACAGATTTACATAGATATTCAGTCTGCCCTTCAAGCTACGTGAAATTACATCAAATCAAGCGATAGCCGCAATGACTGTGCACTTATATCTTAGCGAACATTATGGCGGTCGTGTTTGTTTTTAAATAAATAGATAGATAGATAGATAGATAGATAGATAATATAGATAGATAGATAAAGAGATTGACAGGTATAGACAGATAGGTAGACAGATAGAGATTAATTGATGGACACATAGATTTATAGATTGATATAGATAGACAGGAAAAAAAACGAGGAAAAAGAGGATGAGGAGCAAGAAAGAGAACAAAGACAAGAATAAGTTGATAGTAGTGGATTATGAAGAACAACAAAAACAGAACATTGACAATAACAAGATCTGTACCGAAGGAAGGTGGAAGGAAGGAACGGGTGGAAGGAATGATATAAATGGTTGTGTGGATTAGGGAATATGATGAAGGTGGAGAAGGAGGTGGAGATAGAGAAGAGCAATCTGGCTACACTTTCACTTCACACCTGCATAACTATCTAGTAAATCAGTTCACAGGTGTTAGAGGTTAAATTAAGACTAATTATGACGGGTAAAAGTGGGTGAAGGAGAAATTATTGCAAACTTTCCCGTATAACACCAACTAAAGCGGATTGTTACAGGTAAATGAAGAGGACAGGTAAATGATCTTCCTACCTGTCTTTCACCTTACCTTACATAACTTACCTGAGCTTACCTAAAATATCAAGGTAAAGGTAAATAACGAAGGAAGGAAATGAGTACGATGATAAGTCAGTTTTGTCTTACGAGAAAAATAAAGACAAAGGGACAAAATGAAGTTAGAAGAAAGAAAGTCAAAGTAGAAGAAAGGTCAAAGAAGGAAAGTAGATGAAAAAAAGGGTATGGGACAAAAAATAGTCACAGGAAGGAAGTCGGAAGAAAAATCAGAGAAAGGAGAGAATGAGTAGGAAGCCTGATGGAAGGGAAGGTAAGAGGTGGATGGAATAGAGGAAGAAGTGGTAGAGGTTGTGTTATTAGTATTTCCCTTTGTCTTTATTTTTCACGTAAGACAAAACTGACTATCATCGTACTCATTTCCTTCCTTCGCTATTTACCTTCACCTTGATCTTTTACGTAAGCTCAGGTAAGTTATGTAAGGTAAGGTGAAAGACAGGTAGGAAGTTCATTTACCTTTCCTCTTCATTTACCTGTAACAATCCGCTTTAGTTGATGTTTTACGAGAAAGGTGGCAATAATTCATCCTTTATGAGTCTAGTGATAGTTTGACAAGGCTTTTGAACCATGAACGTGATAAAAAAAAGAGAACCCAATTATAATCTCTGTGGGTTTTGGGAATAGATGTTGTGACCCAAAACCTGATCACTCTTCAGTCTAAACCCTCTTGGATTCTACGTCATGCCCCCGCTGACCTCACCTATATGGGATCCACTCTCTTAATCTCTCTCTTCCTCATTGTGGCCTTGAGTGGAATATGTGGGATCTAGAGTGGCGTGGACCAGTCATCTCCAGTGATCTCTCTCTCTCTCTCTCTCTCTCTCTCTCTCTCTCTCTCTCTCTCTCTCTGCTTGTTTTTTTTTTCTTTTTTCTTTCTTTCCTTGTTCATCTTCCTTTTATCTTTTCTTCTATCTATTTTCTCTATCGCTTCTTCAGTTCTTTATCTTCTTCACTTAACCACTCTCTCTCTCTCTCTCTCTCTCTCTCTCTCTCTCTCTCTCTCTCTCTCTCTCTCTCTCTCTCTCTCTCTAAAACCAAGATAAGTCCGTGTTCAAATATATATAAGAGGATGATTTGTCAATACTGATGAGGCAACACAACACTTGAGACTAGCTAATCATATGGTACACTTTCCTGCCGACGTGTCTCAGCTTATCAGGTCCCGTCGTCTGAAACTGCAAGTGTAAAGGGCAGGAGTAGGTTATCGAATCACTAGCTGAGTAATACGTAAAAATAGACTGAAATAGTGAAGAGCAGCATTTCCCAACCGGTTAAGTAGTAGTAACAGCGGTTTTTTTTTTTCATTATTGTTTTTTTACGCCCTTGAACTGTCTCCTCTGCTGTAAAAAAAAAGGTGGGAGGGAATATAACCTGAGGTGGATATATATATTACCAGCAATAAGTCGACTGAAAAACAAGTCTCGTAAAATGCGGCTATTGAATTTTCTTAAGCACGTAAATTCTGTGTCCGGTTACTATTTATTTCGTATGTTATTTATGTTATTGAAGGGAGGAGATGAAGAGGAGGAGAAATGAGCGGAGTGAAGTGTTAGAGAGTTAAGCAAGTAAGTTTCGTGTTTCGGCTACTTATTTTCTTGTCCACATGAAGGGCGAAACGACAGAAAAGTTGGGAATCACCGTAAAGCAAGTCATCCTTTTACAGTGTTTTTTTTGTGTGTGTGTTTATATCATCCTTTTCTGAATGTCCTGTGACGGTTTGGACGAGCCTTCCCCCCTCCCTCCCCCAGAAAAGACTCACTCATATTTTTAATGTTGGTGTTCGGGAATAAAGGTGAATGATGTCCTTTTCTTATATTTGATTTTTATTTTTTTTTTAAATTCTATATAATTACATTGTTCTTATTTATTTATTTATTTTATTTAATTTAATCTAATTTTTCTTTTCTTTTCACAATTTTGTTTTTATCTGATTTTCTTGGTGTTCTTTTAATATCATCCTTTTTGATGTTCCTTGGTCTGGATGAGCCTCTTTCACCCCAGAAAAGACTCACCCATAATTTTGGATGTTAGTCAGGGCCGAAAGGTGGATGTCTACATATGTCTTTTTATCGATGTTGTGATTCCGTGTTATCATTCTGATGTTCTTTATTTATATTTTCTATCTTCTTTTTCTATATTTCTCCTTTATTCTGGTGTTGTTTTTGTTCTATCCTCTTCCTTTTGGTGTTCTCTCGTATCGCCTTTTCTTGGTGCTGTTGCTGGTACTCCTGAGTCTCCTTCACCCCAGAAAAAACCCACTCGCCCCAGCATACAACACCAAACGCCTTCTTCTTTTATTCTGTTTCTATATCATTCTTATTTCTGGTGTTGTTTCTGTTCTATCCTCTTTCCTTGTTCTCTTCAATCGCCTTTCCTTGGTGCTGTGTGCTGGTACGGGTAAGTCTCCTTCACCCCAGAAAAGACCCACTCATACCAACACACAACACCACACGCCTTAATGCTAGATTTTTTTGGCTTTTTGTCTTTGTGATTTTTTTGTTCATTTTTGTAGTTGATGAGATGACACGATATTTTCCTTTTATCGATGTTGTGGTTCTGTATTATCATTTTTGGTGGTCTTTTTCTACATCCTTCTTCTTTTATTTTCTTTCTATATGATTCCTTTTCTGGTATTGTTTCTATTTTATCCAGTTTTCTTGATGTTCTCTCGTATCGCCTTTACTTGGTGCTGTGTGCGGGTACTCCTGAGTCTCCTTCACCCCAGAAAAGACCCACTCGTCCCAGCATACGACACCAAACGCCTTCTTCTTTTATTGTTTCTATATCATTCTTCTTTCTGGTGTTGTTTCTGTTCTATCCTCTTTTCTTGGTGTTCTCTTCAAACGCCCTTTCTTGGTGCTGTGTGCTGGTACTCCTGAGTCTCCTTCACCCCAGAAAAGACCCACTCGTCCCAGCATACAACACCAAACGCCTTCTTCTTTTATTCTTTTCTATATTCTTCTTCTTTCTGGTGTTGTTTCTGTTTTATCCTTTATTCTCGGTGTTCTCTTGTATCGTCTTTGCTTGGTGCTGTGTGCTGGTACGGGTAAGTCTCCTTCACCCCAGAAAAGACCCACTCATACCAACACACAACACCACACGCCTTAATGCTGGATTTTTGTCTTTTCTGATTTTTTCTGTTGTTTTTGTAAAGATGACACGATTGCCTTCAGTACCTTCCTTTTACAACGTGTAATGAACGTGTCATTAACTGGGTCGTCTGTTTATTCAGATAGTACTGTCTTGCTGGCCCCACCCCCCGCCCCTGGACCCTCGGGATCTCCAGCACCGCCATGAACGGCCCGGAGGAGCCGAGACGCTCTGCCGGGACTCCTGGGTCCTGCGACGCTCGCCAGGAAGACCTTAGGCCTCCTGACGCTCCCCAGCCCCGTCGAGGCGAGGAGGGTTGGAGCAAGACTTGCCTCCTAAAACCACCAGACGGGAATATTAAATTAATCGAAAGTACCGTGAAGGCGCCGATCACGGAGTTTGTCGGATCCGGGATGGCAGAACGAAGAGCCGAAGGAACGTGACAGATCATCCTAAGAATGACCTTGGGATGGTTTTCGGGGCAGCATCCGTTCCTCTCTTATCCTTATTGCTTTCCTTTTTGCTTATTTTGCATTTTTCCTCTTTTACTCTCTCTCTCTCTCTCTCTCTCTCTCTCTCTCTCTCTCTCTCTCTCTCTCTCTCTCTCTCTCTCTCTCTCAATGTAGTAGTAGTAGTAGTAGTAGTAGTAGTAGTAGTAGTAATATGATGTTGATGACGATGTTGATGATGATGATGATGATGAAAGCCTTAAATTACCTCCCATACCCTAATTAATAAAGAAAGAAAGAAAATAAAAGAATAGAAGAAAGAGAATGAAAGAAAATAAGAAGGAAAGAAAGAAAGAGTAAAAAGTAAAAAAAAAAAAGAATAAGAGAAAGAATGAATAAAGTAAGATGAAGGAAGGAAAGAAAGTAATAAAGAAAAGAAAGAATGAAAAAAAGAAAATAAATAAAGAAAAAAGAATGAAAAAGAAAGAAGGAAAGAAAGAAAAGACGAAAAAGAAAGAAACAAATATACAAACAAACAAATACCTGACCCACCCATCCCAACAGGTGTATTTTTCTCTCAGGTGAGCTTTACCTGAGGGGCTTAATGAGGTCAGTCTCAGGTGGAGCAGAGGGGAGGGATTTTAATCTGTCAGGTAATTACTCTGCTTCGGTATTTTATCTTCTGTTTGTCTTTGCTTTTTTTTTAGTTATTTTTTTTTATTGTGTGTGTGTGTGTGTGTGTGTGTGTGTGTGTGTGTGTGTGTGTGTGTGTGTGTGTGTGTGTGTGTGTGTGTGTGTGTGTGTGTGTGTACATGACTATCTGTTTACTTTTCTCTACCTTCCTAATTTTGTCATCTTTTTCTTCTTATCTCTCGCTCTTTTAATTTTTTTTCATTCATCTTTCTTTACCTCTATCTATATTTATCTCCTTTCCCCCTCACCTTCCTTCCTTTCTCCTTCTTTTAAATATATACCCTTTTTATCTATTTTCTTATCTATACCTCATTTTTACCTATCTTTCTTCTCTAAATCTATTCCCTTCCCTCCTCCCCTTCCTTTATTTTCATCTATCTCTAACCCTTCCCTTCTCTTCCTTTCTATCTACCTTACTTTTCCTTCCTTCTTCTCCCTCCCTCTTCTCCTCTATCCTCTACCTCTTCTCATTCCTCTCTCTCTCTCTCTCTCTCTCTCTCTCTCTCTCTCTCTCTACTCCTAATAGCTCCTCTCTTCTCTCCCCTCTAACCCCACTAACCACTAACCCCCTCCCTAGTGTCCCTCCCTTTCCTCCCCCTCTTCCTCTACCCCTCTAACCCCTCCCTATACCCTCCCCTTCCCTCCTTGACCCATCCATCACCTCGTCCATTTATCAGGGCCCCGCCGTAAACAGAATGAGTCCCTCGCTGAAAAATGGCTCGTCACCTGCCCGCTGATTGATCCTGCACACCTTGGCTTGCCTCTCCCCTTCAACGTAACCTTCCCTCCTCTTCTCTCACCTTTTCTTCTCTACCTATCCCTTTCCACTCTCTTCCCTTTCCTTCCTCTTCCCTTCCCTTCGGCCCCCTTTTCCACTCTCTTCTCTATCCTTTCCTTGCCCCTCCTCTTCAACGCACCCTTCCTCCTCTTCTCTCACCTTTCCTACCTTTCTCTTTCTTTCTCTTATTCACGCCCTCCCTTTTCCTTTCCTTCCTCTTCCCTTCCCTTTTCTTCCTCTTCCCTTCCTTTCTCTCCTTTCCCTTCCCTTTTCTTCCTCTTCCCTTCCTTTCTCTCCTTTCCCTTCCCTTTTCTCACCTTTCCTTCTCTTCCTATCCCTTATTATTCATCTCTTCCCTTTCCTTTCCCTCCTCTTCCCTTCCCTTTCCACTCTCTTCCCTTCCATTCTCTCACCTTTCCTTCTCTTCCTATCCCTTCTTCATCCCTTCCCTTCCTTTTCCTTTTCTTTCTTTTCCATATCCACCTCTAAATATCTCACACGTTATCTTGTTCCACCCTTCCCCTCTTTCCTTTCCCCTTCTTTTCCTCTCCTTTCCCCTTCTCTCACCTTTCCTTTCTTGCCTTTCCCTTCCTTTAACCTTTCTCTCTCTTCGTTTGCTTTCCTTTTTTTTTATTGTTTCTTTCGTTTTTTTTTCTTTCTGTCTTTATCTTTATCATTTTCTCCCCTCCCCTTCCTTTCCCTTCCTTTTCCTTATCCACTCCTTTATCTGGCTCTCTTCCTAAATCTCCCTTTTCTCTCGTTTATTTCGTTCTATCTTTCTTTCTGTCTATCTTTATCACTCCTCCTTTATCTGGCTCTCTTCCTAAATCTCCCTTTTCTCTCGTTTATTTCGTTCTATCTTTCTTTCTGTCTATCTTTATCACTTCCCCCCCTCTCCTCTTCCTCTCTTTCACCTTTCTTTCCTTCCTCTTCCCTTATTCACCTCTTTATCTTTCTGTCTCTCTTCAATCTTTTTTTTCTCTTGTTTAATTATTGGTTTCTTTCTTTTTGTTTTACCGTTATCACTTTTTTTTTAATTTCTTCTTCTCCATTAAAACAACGACAATAATAATAATAATAATAATAATAATAATAATAATAATAATAATAATAATAATAATAATAATGACGTTTTTACTCCCATCTTTTCTTCACTTAATTTTAAGACTAACATCTCTCTCTCTCTCTCTCTCTCTCTCTCTCTCTCTCTCTCTCTCTCTCTCTCTCTCTTGACCAACGACCTCTGTTTATCCCATTAGGACGATTAAGCTTTGAGTATTATTTTTGGACACTGAACTTTGCCTAAACATCCCCCCTTCCCCCCCCCCCCCATCTCTCTCTCTCTCTCTCTCTCTCTCTCTCTCTCTCTCTCTCTCTCTGGAAGTGCCTTTATCTCTTACTTTTCTTTCTTTCCTCCTCTCTTTCGTCATTTCTCTCTCTCTCTCTCTCTCTCTCTCTCTCTTTTCCATTCTTTCTATTAGGCTACCATTATCTCGTTTTCCTCCCCTACTTCTTCCCTTTTCTCTATTTCGCCCTTTCTCTCTGTTACCAGCTTCTTTTCTCTCTTCTTATTTCCTCTTTATTTTACCATCATCTCCTCCCTTACTTTTTCCTTCCTTTATCAACATTCTATCATTCTGTTCTATCATTCAATCTCTGTACCAGCATCTTCTCTTTCCTTTTTATTCTGTTACGATCATCTCCCTTCCTCTCTGCCATTAGCTTCTTGTCTCTTTTTCCCTTCATTTAATAGTCGAAGTGATGCTTGTTTGATTTAATGTATACTGGAAAGGACATCTAATTCATCACAGTAATACCATACATAATCACACAATAATCTACATAGCCTCCTCTCAAGTCCAGTCGTGCCAGATTCCCGCCCCTAGCCTATTATAATTGCCTATTTCTAACCCGAAAACCGTCTCCTGTGCCTCAGTAACTAGATTAATTAATAGTTCTCATTAAAATGGTTAGTTATTGATGTCCTTTTGTGGTAGTCAAGCGTCAGAAGTGTCAAAAATAGGGTAAGTGCAAAGGGTGGATAGGATAAGCTGGCAACACTGCAGTCTAGTCTCTACCTGTCCTAAGCTAGCTCATCCCTCTCACCTGTAACCCTCTACCTTCATGCTCTTACGGTCGGTTTTTTTTTCTTTTTGTTTTACCTTCATAATTTTTTTTTTAACTTCCCTTTCCCTCCCTTTCCTTTCCTTATCAACCCGTTTATCTTTCTCTCTTTATTTGTCTTCCTATATTCTCTTTCGTTTCTTTCGTTCCTTCGTTCTTTCATTCTATTCTATCATCATCGTTCTATCATTCACCTATAATTGCTACTTTCTTTTTTTGTTTTACTTTAATCACTTTTTTTAACTTCCCTTTCCCTCCCCTTTCTTTCCTTATCTACCTCTTTATCTTCCTCTCTTCATTTATCTTCCTTTATTCTCGTTCGTTTCTTTCGTTCCTTCGTTCTTTCTGCCTTTATCTTTATCCATCATTCTATCATCATCCTTCCATCATTCACCTATTGCTCTCACCTGACCTCACCTGAAAATTAATTAACACTACCTTGTCACCCATCAATACAGCCTCCTCTACACCTGCCGTAAGCCCTCACACCTTCCTTAATCACCTGTCATTGTTCACACCTGGTCTAAAGAGGGATTAATTAACTCGACTTGTTGCCTCTATACCTTCCCTAAGCTCTCACACCTGTCCTAATCACCTTCAATTGTTCTTACCTGGCCTAGATAGAGATTGATTAACGTATCTCGGAGACTGTCACAGGAAGATGCTGCCTCGACACACACACACACACACACACACGTACTGTCTCTGTCTTGATTCCTGGTTTCATGGATTCAGATTCGTATCATCAAACGCTTCGGGCTCCTGTTACGACTATTTAGAAAGGCCACACAGAAGATACATCGGGTTTCCATGAGTATTTTAAGACATAAGAACATAGGGAGACTGCAAGAGGGGGGGGGGTGATAAAAGATAGTCAGAAAAAAATAACGAACATATGAAACAAGAGAATAAAGAGGAAGATAAAAGAAAACAGAAAGATGAAGATATGGATAAGGGAAGGGAAGAGAAGGGAATGACAAGTGAAAGAAAGGTGAAGGGGAAAATGATAAAGATAGACAAAGAAATAAAGGAGAGAAAAAGAAGATATAGAAAGACAGAAAGATAAAGGAGTGAATAAGGGAAGAGTTTTACCCGTTCACGGCGTAGACTCCTTCCAAAACTACCGCTAGGGTCATGAAACCACCCCATAGAAAGTCCTACAAGTTCTACGAGTCTTATAAATAGATGTATACTAACGTTTCGATGAATCATATGGACCTCATTGTTTCAGCTGTACTAACCCCTGAGTCTCGATGAGTGGATAGTCGAGCACCTGGATAGACACCTGTAGGTATAGCAGGTGGTATGGGTAACAGGTGTATAGCTAACCCCTTTCACTTTCTATTCCTTTCCCTTCCTCTCTCATATATTATTTTTTTCTTTGTCTATTTCCCTTTTTTTCTTTATATATTACTATCCATTCTCTGTCTCATCCCTTCTCTCTTTATATACATCTATCTATCTATGTCTCACCCTTTTCATTATCTATCCATCTCTATACCTATCTATCTCATTCTTTCTCTATCTGTCTATTTCTCTGTCTCATGTTTTCTCTCCACTATCTCATCCAGTCTCTCTTATTTCTTTATCTTATACCTGTCTCTTTCATCCCTTTCATTTTAACATCTCCCCGTCTCTCTCTCTCTCTCCTCTGTCTATCTGTCTCTTCCTCCCTCCTCCCCTCCAACACACCTCGTTCAAATGTACCCTAACACAGCCCAGTAACCCAGTAACCCGGCCGGTGTGTGTGTGTGTGTGTCCGATCACCACAGTGCACGGAATGAGGTGACTGTTTATGGGTTGGGGGCAGAGGAGGTTGAATCTATACTGTGTGATATTGGGGACACAAGAGGTTGAGTCTATACCGTGTGATGTTGCTATCGTGTGTCTGTTGTCATGAGAGTATTGGATAGTTTATGGATGTGGGTGAGTTATGTAGATATGTAAATAGATGGATAGGAAGTAGTAGGTTGTCATAATACTAATACAAGCTGTCAGTATTGTAGATTTGTGTGTGTATTCGTAACATAATGGTGTCATGGAAGATATATGTATTCACTGTGTACATATATTTAACTTTAATGATTTTGTTAATGTAATATGTATAGCTATACACACGCATGACCTACTACTACTACTACTACTACTACTACTACTACTACTACTACTACTACCGCTACTTCTTCTTCTAACCTTTTTCTTCTTCTTCTTCTTCTTCTTCTACTTCTAACCTTTTTCTTCTTCTTCTTCTTCTTCTTCTTCTTCTACTACTACTACGTTTTTTTTTTTACTAGTAAACATTAATAAAAAAAAAGCCCGCTACTACTACTACTACTACTACTACTACTACTACTACTACTACTACTACTACCGTACTACTACTACTACCGCTACGACTTACGAATTCTTATCATTGTTATCATTATTATTGTGACTCCATTTCAAATTTACTTTCCTCAACCTTTTTTTTTTTGTTTTCTTTTTACGTTGGCGTTCGATAAGACAGGAAATCTTGCCATTTATTCACTCCAGCGTCCGTCGTAATAACCTTCCCGATGAGAGATACTTTAACTAATATAATTACAACGTAGATATAATTACTTGATAGCGGCAAACATCACGGCGCTGCTAGCTAACTACGTAGACTACATGGATATTCTTTTTCTCACGCCTATCATTTTATCTTCTTAACAGACAATTGACTTTTTTTCGCTCTTTTTTTCGTTGTTGTTTTTTCATCTTTTCTTACCAAACGCTTGACTTATTTCTCTTTTTCACTGTTATTTTTTTTCTTACCAAACGATTGACTTTTTTTCGCTCTTTTTACGGTTTTCATTTTTTTATATTTTCTTCCCAAACACTTGACCTCGCTTTTTACAGTTTTATTTTTTTCATTTTCTTACCAAACGATTAACTTTTATTCTTCTTCACTTTTTGCTGTTATTTTTTTACTTTTATACCTAACGATTGACTTATTTTCTTCTTTTATTTTTCTTATATTATTTTTTTATACTTTCTTACCAAACGACTTGTTTTTTTATATATCCACTTTATTATACACTCACAAAAATGACCTTCATTTACTACATAACTTCCTCTCTTTATGTATTTTGGCTACACTCTATTCTATCCTTTCTTCTCTATGTATCGATCCTGCTGTCCATCTCTTTCCCCGCAACAATTATTCTTCGTGATTAAAAATATTGATTGATTGATAGTTTATTGTTGCAAGTAAACAACAAAGGAGAAGAAAAAATACATTCTCATATTTTCTCTTTCAATATTTTGTTTCCACCTTTTTTCTTCTCTGTGTATTGACCCAGCTGTCCATGTCCTTGCTTACACACATTCAACTTTCATGATTAAAAAGTACACTCTCTTCTTTGGCACTAAACGGATCGCTCAGTTCTCCCTCTATTCAAACATCCACTTTCTTTTCACGCCAAAACGTAAACAACTTCCATGGTAGTAACGATCCACTTTCATAACATTATTTACTCCTCCTTTGGTACTGTGTTGCTTCCCTTCATCCCTTCCCTTCAGTAAGCCCCTTTTACAAGCCCCCTCACTTCCTCTCCTCCTTCACGGCCTTACAATACCCTTCTTTGTCTCCCTTTCCTCCTCCTCCTCCTCCTGTTTCTCCTCTCCCTCTCATCGTTATCAGTCTCGTCTTCCTGTCTCTCAACGTTTCTCTCTTAGTCTTCCTCTGTAATTACATCTGTTCCCTCGTTTATACACATGTTCATCCTTCATCCCCTTTATGTTTAACTTCCATCTTCGTTTTGTATGTTTACCCTTCTATTCGTCCCTGTAAGCATTCATAACTTCCTTTTTTTATTATGCCATGTTCTATTATTTATATGCTATAGCCTACTTCTATTTTTCCTCTTCAATCTCCACCCTTTTCGTTCTATTTATTTGTTTTTTATCAATTTTATTCATTCCTACACGTATTATTCACTGTTTTTATTATCTATCATCTTTATTTCTCCTTCATTTCATTCTGTAACCTCTATTACACTTTTCTCCTTTCCACTTTACGTATTTCCTTCCTCCTTTCAGTCATTCCTACACTTCTTCTTATCTTCTCTATTTCTCCTTCACAAACATGCCTTGCCTCTATTCAGTTCTCTCTCTCTCTCTCTCTCTCCTCGCTTAACCAAACACAACCTTCTCACTTATGTTTGATGGAGAGCAAACGGGAGGGAGTAATAATTATACGGTGATGGCCTTGAGTTATCGTATTCCTCTCTCTCTCTCTCTCTCTCTCTCTCTCTCTCTCTCTCTCTCTCTCTCTCTCAGGATGGGTCTCGTGTGAACATATATTTGCTTATATTGTATTTTTTCCTCTCAAGTTGCCATGAGAGAGAGAGAGTTAGCCTTACTTACGCCTGACTGAAAGAGAAATTAAGAACTAGCTATTACGTTACACTTCCTAACTTTCATCTATTATACGCCTCTCTCTCTCTCTCTCTCTCTCTCTCTCTCTCTCTCTCTCTCTCTCTCTCTCTCTCTCTCTCTTCAACAGGAACTTTCATTATTCAGCGTTAGCCTAGTTTTTTTTAACCTTTTTTTTTTCTTCTTCTTGACACGTTCACTCTCAAGGTTGGCTGACGTGGGTAACCAAGGCAGAAAATCAATCACCTAATGAACGTACAGAGTGACTGCCTGACAAGCTGACTGACTGCACAAAAGAACTATAGGAAGACCCTCTCACTCCATATAACATTATTAGGAGGTCGTCTGTTTGTCTGTGTTCTATTTTTATAACGACAACAGTTTGGTTTAATATTAGAAGCCCTTTTGATTTTGTTGATAATCTCCTATACACGCATATGTAATTTTTTTTTCTAATTTTCGTCTCTTTTCTCATTTTCCTCCTCTTTTTTTCTTTAACGGTATTAGTTCACTCAATAAACCCTATACTTGAGATGTCACTGGTTCACTTCAATATCAGAAGTTATTTTTTTGTTGTTTTCTTACTAGCAAACACAGCTCTCAGTCCTTCTATTGTTTCGTCTTTCTCTTTCTTTCATTCTCATTTTCCTCCTCTATTTTTATGACGGCAACAGTTCGGTTAATATTGAAGTAATTTGTTATTTTATTGTTATCCTTCAATCAAATGCATTATTCAGCCTTTCGATTTTCTTCTTTCTCCTCCTCCTCATCTTTCCTCCTCTTTATTCCTATATTCAGAACAGTTCGGTTAGTAATATGAGCACTTTTTTTTAATATTCCCAGCAAATATGTCTTTCGCCCTCTCTAGTTTCCTTTTTTCTCCTCTTTTCATTTTCATTTTCATCTTCATTCACCCTCTTTCTTTCGTATAATAAATGTAGGTTACTCTCTCTTCCTCGTTTTCTCCTTCCCTCTCTTAATTTCTCCCAGTTTCCTCTTTCTTCTCTTCCCTTCTCCCAATCCTTCTCTTCCCTTCTAATGTAAACTTCCTATCTTCCCTGTTTATTTCTCCTTCGCCTCTTCCCTTATCGCAGTTTCTATTTCCTAGCTCCTCTCTCTTCTCTTCTCTCAGCATTCACTTCATGTCTTTTCAGTTTTCTCTCTCTTCCACTCTTTCTTCTCAATGTTCTCTCTTTTCAATATTCCTTTCCTCCCAGTTTTGCTCTTCCTTTCTTGTCTTCCTCCTTTTCATCTCTTCGCTTCTTCCCAATTTATTTCTCCTCCCAACATAGTTACCTCCTTTTCTCACAGTTTCCCTTCCTCTTCCTCCTCTTCCTCCCTTCGAGGCTCTTCCAGGAACACCAAAATCAATCACTCGCTAAGTTAATCCCCTTCCTCGTATTTTTCTTCCTCCTCCTTCCCTCTTAATCCCTCTCTTCTATCATTTTCCAGACTTTCTCTCCTCCTCCTCCACCGCTACCAGGGCTATGCGGACCCTCGGTATATGAACGGTTAAATGTTAAATAAAGGTTACATAACGTCAAGACAGCTGGAAATAACCTTGTAAATAAAAAATAACGTAATTTACGGTTGAGAGTTTTTGTATTTAACGTTGAGATAGCTGAGATCGACCTTTGGAATAGTTTATGATGGGGGGAATGTCTTGACCATTGGTTCTTAAAATGGGGTGCGCGCCCCCCTGAAGGGACGTTAGTAATTTCCAGGGGGGGGGGTGACCCCTGGAGGTAAAGTTGGAATAGTTATTTTCTCAACAAGATCGTGGGCTATGACTGAGAAGTTTATGAAAAAATGGAAAATTATCGTCTTTATTAACTTAATTTGGTAGTTAGGAAGTTAGGCTTTTACCATTGTTAATAAACCTGGGAGCGAATTTTATTTATATTTGCAAGAGGGACGCGGAAGGAAAGACCTATTCCTAGAGGGGGCGGTAGTAAAAAGTCTAAGAACTTCCGTCCGGACTCTAGAGGTAGGTATGTCATAGGTAATGGGGTATTATACCCTTTGGAAAATTTACACGAGCCATTCCAGGTTGAAATAGTTATGTAAAGGCAGATAATGGGCGAGTTTCATGGGTGGCTACAACGTGCGCGGCCAGGGCTACAAAATAATGTAAACCAGCTAGGCTACCGTAGTACGAAGATGGCGGACAAGGACCCAAATCTCCCCACTTCTATCAATGAAGGGTCGTAATTTCTTGGAGGGCAAGGGGGGGAAAGTTTTAAACATCGGTCTCAAAATGCCCCTAAATGTGCTATTTACAAAAAAAACTTCCCTCACCTGCGCATGCTCGCTTTGCTCGCCACCCTCCCCACCACCGCATGAATTTATTATGCCCTCCAGCCCCACCCTAACCCAGATCTGCCAAAATTACTGCCTGCAGTGCTTCCAGTGGTGTAGCTATATATCTATAACGGGGGAAACAGTTGAGTATTGGGGTCATTAGGTAAGTGGAGCTCAGGGGCATTCTGGTGCCACACAGAATTAGTTACTCTAAGATCACATCAATGCAATGGTGGGCATTAGGCCATGGCGAGTGAGGAAGCCCCGAGTCTCATAGGGGGCACGTGCCCCCTCGAAGCCACGTCACTGTGCTGCTGGACGTGAAACGAGCATTTCCAGACTGTTTATAACGCCCACCTTAACCAAGTGCAATGCTGCAGGTAGTAGTGTCATTGAAGAATAATTCCCTCACGTAGTTAAATGAAAATAGCCGAATATAATGATGGAAACTAGTGGGGCACCCTCACCTCCATATAATCCTTCACCCTCAAGGTTCTGTCTTTTGCATCCTCCTACTGTCTCCTAGGGACGTCCTGGTTCTGCTGTGCTTTCGTTTGTTACCCGTAAGAGTCACCTGCAAGCTTCTTCCGGATAACCTGTAGGTCCGCCCTGCGTCTGCATGTTGTGCTCCGCCATGTTGTTGACTTGTTGTTGACGTGGGCAACGGGCATCAAAGGAGACTATTATAAGAGTCGCGGCACCCGAGTCTGAGCTTTGCATTATCGCTCTCTGGCAACCTGCTGTCACACATCTGGTTTCGGGAACAATATATGAGGCCAACGAAAGTTAATATAGTCACGTGATAGTAGTTTCGTAGGGGGGGGAGGAAGAGCTATTATGGAACTCGCCCAATGATAGTTTAGGATTGGTGTGCATTTACTTAGTTGTATTTACCTAGTTGTGACATACGGGAAAAGAGCTACGTTCGTGCCGTCCCGTCTCCATATCCGCTCTTGTCCAACTTTTCCTTAAAATCATGAACGTTTCTTGCACAAAGCACCTCCTCCTCCAGCCTACTCCATAGCTCGATGTGTGTGTGTGTGTGTGTGTAGAGGTCTGTTTCGGGTTAGAAGTGAGGTATTGCCGCCTCTGAAATGATTTACATCTGGTATTACGGCTTGAAATAGCTTTGCAGATATAAAAATGTGTAGATTGTGGGAGGAAGGGGTAAAAGAAGGAAACCCAAGAATAATATTGTAGCCAGGGCATACAGAGGACTAAGTTGGCAAATACATTAGCATTTGCCAGAGCAGGATGGAGGATACTAACATCAGACAAGTGGAAAACGTTGGGAAAGACCTTTGTTATGCAGTGAACTTGTAAAATGCCTGAAGATAATAGGTGCCGATGGAGTAAACTAGCATCAGACAGGTGGAAAACCTTTGTTATGCAAGGATGCTTACCTAGTGATAGTAAAGAGGCTAGGGAGCTTTGCTCATAGGGTGCCTCTTCTCAGTGTGTTTCCACTATGTCGTACCGATTTTTTAAAGTATTGACACAAGGGCTGGATATAACTTCTTCAGGCAAGCTGTTCCACTTATTCACTACCCTTGCATCAAAGAACTTCCCTCTCGAGTGTTTTGTGCCCTGTGTGTCCCCTTGGGAGAATGGTGTCTTCTCTTGGTGACAGCTGGAAGAATTGGAAAAACTCAACATTCTCGAGTCCATGCAGCAGTTTGTATGTTTCTATCATATCCCCGCGAATTCTCTTCTCTTGCAGTGTTGTGAGTCCCAGTCTCTCCTCGTAGGGTAGTTCACTCAAGCCTGGCACTAACTTGGTAGCTCTTCATTGGACCTTTTCGAGCGTGTCAATATCTTTATGGAGGTACGGGGACCATGCTTGGATGGAAAATTCCATGTGGGGTCGGACCAGTGTTTTATAGAGGGCCAAAAACATTTCTTCATCCATGAATGTGAAAGTTTTCTTGATCATTCCAAATACTGAGTTGGCCTTTGCTGCTGTTTTTGACACTTGAGTGGCCACTTTGAGATCAGGAGTGATGAAGATTCCCAGGTCTTTTTCTTGTTGTGTTGTTCCCAGGGTGGTGCCTTCCATGCGATATTCCTGCTCTTCGTTGTTCCGTCCCACATGCATGACTTTACATTTGTCTTTGTTGAATTCCATGCACCATGTTTGACTCCAGTTGTTTATGATGTTCAGGTCCTCTTGAAGTATTCCACAGTCCCTCTGATCTCTCAGCCTCCTGTATATCTTTGCATCATCAGCAAACAGTTTTCCACTGGAATGTATCCCTTCCAAGATGTCATTGACGTACACAAGAAAGAGTAATGGTCCCAGGACACTACCCTGAGGGACCCCACTCAGAACTGGCAACCACGTTGAATGTTCACCTTTTACTATTACTCTTTGTTGTCTGTTTGTGAGGAATGCCTTTACCCATGACAACAGTCTACCTCTGATCCCCACGGCCTCTAGTTTGTGAATTAGTCTCTTGTGGGGTACTGTGTCAAATGCTTTCCTGCAGTCCAGGTAGATCACATCAGCATTCTCCCCTGCATCTAAAGCTGTTTCCAGTTCACTGAGATATTCCAAGAGTTGTGTAAGGCAAGACCTGTTGGCTCTAAATCCATGTTGGTGCTTGTTCAATAAATTGTTCCCCTCAAGGTATTGCTGGAGGCATTTTCTAAGGATTTTTTCCATCAGTTTGCATGGAACAGAGGTCAAGCTGACTGGACGGTAGTTTAGAGCATTTCTTTTATCCCCCTTCTTGTATATTGGTGTTATGTGTGCTTTCTTCCACTCTTCTGGTAGTTCTCCTGATCTAAGTGAAGCTTCAAATATTATTTTTAAAGGGTAGACAATGTTTGCCTCGCATTCTTTGAGAAATTTAGGATGCACTCCATCAGGTCCAGGTGCAGATGACTCCTTCAGTTCTCAAATGACATTTATGACATCTGTAGTAGTGATGGTACAGTCCAGGATTCCTTCCCCTTTGATGCTTGCAATGTGTGGGAGGTCACCATCTGGCTCTAAAACAAAAACATCTTGAAACGCTGCATTCAAGAGCTCACAGTTTTCTTGATTGGTAGATGTCAGATTTCCATCGTCCTGCTTTAGCCTTGTTACTTCTTCCTTGATAGTTGTCTTACTTCTGCAGTAGGAGTAGAATGCCCTAGGGTTGGACTTGATTTCTTGGGCTAATTTTTGTTCAGAATCCCTTTTGGCCGTCCTTACGGCAATGGTTGCCTCGTTGCGAGCCTTGCAATATGCTTCGTACCTAGTCCATGTTTTTCTTTTTTTATATCTCTCCCAGGCTTTTTCTTTCATGATGATCTTGTTTAGGACTCCTCTTGTCATCCATTTTGGGTTATAGTGTTTGCCTCCCTGGAGAACTGGACGCTTGGGCACACATGCTTCCGTCACATCATTGTACATGTTTATGAATGTTTCCCACATTTCATTCACTGGTTTACCAAGTAGTTCCTCAGTCCAATAAGTTTGTGCCAACAAGGTGTTGGCTTTACTGTAATCACCCTTATAATATATGTGTGGAACTGGATCTGGATATTAATGCCCAGGGCACCTGTACAGGTGCATAACACGCATATGCATACATGTACTTATAGCTAGTCTCACTATCGCAACTGGTTATCACAGTGTCTTCTAAATTAAGATTAAAGACTAGGGTTACATGATCACTTGCCCCAATTGGAGCTTTGTACTGTATATCTTCAATTTCTGAGGGGTTTTGGGTTAAAATGAGATCCAATAGTGAGGGATCGTCACTGCCTTGAACACGTGTTAACTCCTGTACATGTTGGTAAAGGTATGCATCTTGGCATGTGTCGTAGAATCTAGCTTGGTCACTTTCATTGCCTCCAATGACAGTGATTCATCCAATTTATTTCCTTATAATTAAAGTCCCCACAAATCAAAAGTTGGTCATATGAAAGGTTTGCCATCCTAGATATTGTTTGTCTGATATTGTTGTTATACTCAGGGGTAGCTGCTGGTGGTCGATATATACATCCTAGCAGAATTTTGTTATTGCCCAGTTTGAGTTTAGTGGCTACTGCTTCAACATGCTCCCAGGCTCCATCTTGCAGAGATGATGACTCCATATCTTTGCGCACCATAATGGCAACTCCTCCGCCAGGTGCTCCCCTGTCCCTTCTGTACACTGTATAACTGCTTGAGTCAAAAAATGTTGCTGTAAGCTCATCTACACTCAGCTTAGTTTCTGTTAGGAAAATAATGTGTGGGTTCTCTTCCTTAATAACTATGTCTAGTTGGCTACACTTACTCACATTATTTACACCATCTATATTTGTATATATACAAGAGCTGGTAATGACTTTAGGTAATAGGTGGCGATGAAATTAGCATTTGCCAGAGCAGGAGTAAATTAACATTGCCAGGTAGAAAACAATGGGAAAGGCCCTTTTTATGCAGTGAACTGGTAATGACCTAAAATAACAAGTGGCAATGGAATTTTAGCATTTGCCAGAGCAGAATATGGAGTAAACTAAAATCAAATATATGAAAAATGTTATGTAAGGCATTTTTTATGCAGTGAACTGGTTATGATTTCAAAGATAATGGGTAGTGATGCAATTATAGCATTTGCTGGATCCGGATGGAGTACACCAACACCAAGATAAAAGGTAGAAGACATTAGGAAAGGCCTTTGTAATGCAGTGGACTAGCAATGACAAGAATGCTTGCAATGCCGTATAGAGAAGGCCTGTCCCGGGTAAGGAGTGAGGTATTGTAGCCTTTGAAATCATTTATTTGATAACATTCATACCTAATAGTAAAAGTTTGTATGTTACATTACATATAAACAGTGCTTCTTCGTCTCTGGCTGGGCGGGCCGGGCCTCCCTGCCTTCGGCCGGGGAGGGGGGCAGCGCACACTCAGACGCCCGCTGGCCAAACACTAACGTAAAAAGTGGCTCTAAAATACTGAAGTCTGTTTCCTTACGTTTAGAGTCGCGAGGCACTGGCCGTGTGCACTGCCCCAGGCCACGCCAAGCTGCTGGTATACTGGGGACCATGGCGGGCAGCCGTGACACTGGGGGGGCGGCGACTCCACGCCCAGGGTTGCCTTAGCAGGACTGAAGGGGCCCGCGGACTGCCAGGCATGAAAACTCCAAAAAAATAGCCAACCACAAAAACAACACTGAATTTCTTTTGGTATACTACAGTTTTTTGTTAAGCTTAGTATCTGTAAAAATAAAGAAAGTTGTGCGTTCTGTAAAAACTTCACAGCCCGCAGCAACTTCCAAATGTAGTAGTAGTATCCTGCGGAGCCTCTTCAGAAACAGGCCATTTGGGGAGGAAAAAACCGCAACCTTGGCAACCCTGCTGACGCTGGTGATTTGTTCTGTTCAGGGTGGAGGGGAGCGGAGGTGGGGAGAAGGGGGTTAATTAGGTCAGGGGTCAGTGTCACGGGTAGCGGCTACAGCATTTTTTAGTAAATGCAAACCAAGAATATCCTGTACCTGACACTAAAATAATCTAGTTTGAGCTTTCAGTTGAACCTTAAAAACACAATGAGGTCTGCAAGTAGTCACTCACTGCAGAGAGAAAAAACTAACAAAAAGAACATCATGGATAATTAATATCATCATGAGGACTGGCTTGGCCTTCTGGCAGCCGAAAATACTTACAATGCAACTTATGCATGACAATACAAAAGACAGTAATATACACTTACATCACACTCACATAGCAAAGAGGTTAGAATGGTTAAGTGAACTAATAAGTGAAATGAGTGAATGGGATGTTTCCGGCAGGAGGCAAAACGGGCGACGGGACATTGATACAAAACAGACTTCATAGAAAATGGTTGTGGTTGCAGGAGCACAGGGCAAGTTGGCAACGATCACCTGCACAGGAGTTAGGGGGTGAGGGCTGTACCTTGTGCTCGGTTTGGCGCGCCCGTTTTGCATCGCCCGGAAACACGGGTAGCACTTATCTCTCACCTCTGCAAATAGATTCTAATGTACAAGCACACACGACTCGTTCAAAAATATATGATAAAAAGTAAAAAGGGGAAATAAAAGGAAAAGAGTAGGAGTGGGGTAGGAAATATTATCTTAATTAAAAATCAGGTTGGGTGCCTTAAAAAAGACCCATCCTACATAAATAAAAGGTGGCTAAAACAATAAAAACAATAACTACTTACATGAAAAATATGCTAAATTGTGTAAGTAAGAATGCACCAATTTTTTTTGCAGTCTTTCCTATACCGTCCTTCAGGGAGAGAAAAAGTAGCGAGATTGTACTACTAATACTATTACAAAACTGGAACAAATACACAGCAAAAATACACAGTATATCTCTACAAGAATTGTGAGAAAAATTACGTATTTTGGTACAGGACGGTATTGGAGAGTACGTCTAGGCAGTACATTTATAGTTATTATTCATACGTATTCAAGACAGGAGATTTATTCTTGCATCATTCACTACAGCGACAGCGAGGAGAGACAGAAGAGAGCTCTTTTTTTTTTAAGTTACATGGAGACATCTATGGTACACCTCAGCAGCTCAGAAAAAAAAGTCAAACAAAAAGATCAGGTAAAAAACAAAGGAAACAAGTGGTGGTGGCCCTGTCAGCGGACCACAGGAGTCAAAATAACTCTAATAATAAACAGTTCATGAAAAGAGGGCAGGCTACTCTGCTTATTTATTCTTTGTAGTTATACTTTTGTCAATGGAGAACATTGTTTTTTTCGTATACTGCAGTATTTATCACTGTATACTTGTGGTCTAGCTACCTTGCACTACTCCTGCACTAGCCATACAAACATGCGCGCTCGGCAGCTCTTGGGCCTCGTGGCCGCCCGTGTGCTGCCACTCGTGCCCAACGCTGCCCTTACACTACCGTACAAACCGTATGGAAAAAGACTTAACAGTACCAAAAAGTTAAAACAGATTGCAAAGAGTATTATTAGAATTTTTCTATCAATTACTAATAATATACAGTTACACAAGACCATCTAGAGCTTTTTCCCTTTTCAGTTTTTTCCGAGTCTATCTATCCATATAAAAATAGACCTACATCAAAGTTCCAGGTCCTTAAATTGTTCATTATCCAGTGTTATCACAAGATCATCGTCAGCATGGTCTTGTCTTCCCCTACTTAATACCCTGCATCACCGGGGGCGCCGCTGGGACGCCCCACACCCTCCATGCCTTGCTGTGGAGGGCCCAGGAGGAGTCACACCGCTCTTGTCCTACGGCCGCCCCCACGCCACTCCTCCACCGGCCGCCACCACCACCTGTGTTGGCGGTGGTGGTGGCCAGCAGGAGCAGGGATGTGGGTGCGGCCGTCTGCCTCTCAGCTGGGAGTGGCGACCCCCTGCCAGCAGGATGTGGCCCTGGGCAGGGGTGCAGCCACTCCCTCTAACTTCCACAAGATCAAGAACACAGTAACTCAGGCCAGTCGGGGACCTGCACACAAACATATACACAACCCATCAAAACACAATGAAACACAAACAAAAACAACGGAAACATCCAATCAATGTGCTTGTAAACAACAGACATATGAGAGCCAGTTCGGTCTGACCATTACGCTTTACCAGTCTTGGTGCTGCTGCCGTCCAGGGTACGTATACTGGGTTGGATGGGCCCACTGGGCGTCGCGGCCGACAGACACGCGCAGTGCGTCGGGCCGCCCAGTGGAGCGTGTGCAGGGCCGGGGGGGCAGCCGGGCCTCACTGGCCACACTCTCCTACGCTACATGGATACAGAGGCTTGTACGGGTCGCCGCGGACCACCGGGCAGCCGGCCGGCCTGGGGGGTCGCGCGGGGCGGGAGGGCTGCCGCTAACATGCTGGAGCCCACCTCGCCGGAGGTGACGCCTGGTATATCTGGCTCACTCGCCAATGAGGAACATGTATGTATTTTTTTTTAAGAATGTTCAAACAGCAGAAACTTTATTAAAAGCCTACACATATAAGCAACACTAGTGTGACTATCACATACCAACCGTATACATGGTTCTGGGACTCCCTGGTACTGGGAGGGTCCACCGCGCGCCACTGGACCCACCTCACCTCCCATGCCACCTTCTGTTGTACACATTCAAGACTGCCAACCACACAACTGGCTGCCAAATGAATTTCTTATCCGTTCATATATACATTGCCTCTTAAAGTATATGACAAGAATAGCGCATCACGAGCTCTTTCCATTAGCCAAAAAGGCTTGGACCCTCTATAGAGATCATAATCCCGCCGTGAAGGTGAACGTGGCTGAGTGTGCTCACAGAAGAGTGGCCACAGGCGGCTGGGCGCGGCATCCGAGTGGACGGGTGGATATCAAAATGACGTAGCACTATGGGTCATGAGAGCGTCACCCGTGGGCGAGGGGTGGGCCAGGGCAGCGGCAGTGTGGTGTGTGGAGCGGCTGAGGGGGCTGAGGCTACCCGCCCCGGCTCTCGTATACTGAGGACTCGGCGGCACCGCTGGTCCACGCGGCTGCAGGGCGCGTGGCGGTGGCGGCGGCGGCGGCCCGCTGCCACCACACTGGGCTGGCAGCTCTCGTCGCTTCTGCCAAGGGTTGGGGGCCAGGTGCGGCCCAGAAGGCTGGGGTGCCGGGGGTAGGCCGGGCCGAGGAGAGCCACAGGCAGCCCAGTTGTGGCGGTGAGCCGGAGTTGCACGGCCTGCACTGTGTGTCTGAGGGAGTGGTGGGCCGCGGGAGGTAGTGTGGGGGCGGGGCGGGGCAGCCTGGCACTTGGGGGTCCGCCGCTGCTCGTTCAGGAAGAGAAGTTAGAGGCTGGCCAGGCCACCCCACCACGCCGGCCAGGACTCCACAACCCGCTAACCGCCCACGCGTCTTATTGCTGCTGGAACATAAAAAACTGTATATCAGTTAATGTGAAAGTAGTTGTGGAGTGGCTGAGCTCAGACACTAGAGTGTGAGCAGCCGTCTACATGCCCAGGCTGGCTGTGGCACTGCACACAGGCCACGGCACACAGTTACTGACCTTGAGTCCTAAGTCGTGCACTAGGTCGCTACTCTCTAGGTCTAGGGTATGTATGTTAAGATCAAGTTAGTACTCAAGTCTCAAGTTACAAAGTTTGTTAAGTCACAGACATCAATCACTAAGCAGACAGGTTCAGTGTCACTATGGTGCAGTGCAGCAACACAACAACATGCTGGGTGGTGTGACGCAGGCGCTCGCTGGGTGCAGCCGTCACACATGGGAAGGGAGTCACAGCAACACTATTTCAGGTCACAAACAAAACAAACAAGACAAAACAAGACACTCAGTCAACAAGGACTGCAACACAACCATGCACTGGGAACTATTTCTACAGTAGGGAAGAGTACAACAAACAGACTACCACACCACAGGGTCCCTGGCATGCCTTGTGCTGCAGGCCAGGGACACAACACACACAGTACAACACAGCACACTCTGCACGGCACACAGGTACAGGAACAACACCACTACAACTAGGAGTGCACAGGTTACCAGCGGGTGCAGTCACTACTCTCCTGGAGGCCAATACATGTTCTCAAGTGGTACACAGTCTGTTGCTCTTTTACTTGACTAACCACTAACTACAACACACTCAGGTTCTTTGCGGGCAGACAAGCACATTCTGAGGGCGCAACCGGCCACTGAAATATAACCAACTAACTTTGGGTGTGGGTGGAGGGCGGGCGGGGCGTGGGCGGAAGTGTTTGAGCCGCCTACACATCAGGTGACTCTGGGTGGAGGTCGTAGCCCATGCCCTGGTGAGGAACACCCACGTCAGTTCAAGGCTGGGCGCTGAGGGCTGTCCCTTACACAGCACCACACCAGCACCCGCACAACACACACCTAACACCCTGATGCATACGTCTAACCTTCCACCATCATGTTGTGAGATAATCCTCAAACCTCATCCACACCAACACATAAACCCAGGACTTTCTTAAAGTCTTCCTTCCTAAACCACAATTGAGGATAAAAACATCAATCAACCTTACTCTTAACCTCATAGTGACTTGATAGACCTTTCATCACAGCAAGTCAATGAAATAGGAGGAAGGAAGAGAGGAGAATGGGGGATGAACTGGCAGAGGAGGAGAGGAGACTTGCTGAGGTAAAGAGGCTTCTAAGTCACAAGGGATTTAGAGTGAGATTGATCCCTTTTTTAAATCCACAACTGTCCAAGGTATACCTACAAAATGCTCTTCATTGCATTATGTACACTCAATCATTTTCTTTTTCAACCTCTTCTCTGTAACCTATAAATGATTACATGAACAGAAGGAAGAACAGTCCATGCCATCATCATCATTGACAAGTCCCAGATCACACACTTCTCTGCATGGTCATTTCCTTCCACCAGTTTGTATAACTGGGTTCCTAATAACATCACATATTAACATAATGAAAAAATAACTGAGTATAATTAACATGCACCATATTTCTACAGCCCCATTATGTCCTCTCAGCTTAACCCCTTCAACACAAGGACGCGTATACTGCATCCTTGCGTGCCCCGTACCATATCTGAGGACGCACATACTGTGTCCTGGCGTGCTTTAGCCAATTTACAAGTTATTTTTATCTCTGTATTTATGCTTACATCTCAAAACTATCAATTAATTTATGTTTCTTTATGTGCACCATTTAATTCTGCATGTTTTCATATATAATACATGATGATTATGTTGAGTTTATGGCTGAAAACTTGTTATATTCAATAGCGACATTTGAAATTTGGCGCGCGCAGCGATCTCAGATACTGCATGGGGCGCTGTTTTGGCCCGGCTGTAGTGAAGGGGTTAAAACATACATACATTATCACATTCTATTATACCTCACTGGCAACATACATTTTCTTTTGTGTTACATTCTAAGGTAATTCTTTCAAGAGGGGAGCATCATTACACCTCTCCATCCAAAATGACCTCCCTTCTGGCCCCTCATCTCTACTTTCTTTTATAGGAGCAGTGCTTAGCAGGCTTTTTTATTCATCTTTGCCCTTGAGTTGCTTCCTTTATTATAAAAAAAGGAGAGACACAGGGACAAGATAATTAACACCTGTCCTTAACATCATAACATCCTACCATCGCTTATTAGAAATCAAACCAAAATCATCCTCACACAGTCGCTAGTAACCTGTCCCACATGAGGCAGAATGTAGCTCACTCTAGCGCCGAGGAAAAGGCTGCCCCACAAAGGAAGCCACTAAGCCAGTCACACTCCATTCAGCATCATATAAAACAGCTTTGTACCATGACTCAGCATCTGTGGCCTTCATTGTGAGTGTGGTGAAAACATCAAATCCGGGAGGCAAGATAACACAAGATGGGGTTTAGTGGCGCAATCCTGTGAGGCCATGGTCTGTTTTCTTAACCCGGTAGGAGCGGGGATCATGTTTCTTAATGGTCCCTCCAAGCGAGAAAAATGAGAAAAAATCACCCCTCACACAAACCATTTCATAATATATATCAAATCATTTGTGATCAGATTATGTATCATCTATTTTGGGGTTTTTATATCATGGCACAAATTTGGCCCGTCGCTGCTACACGGTAAAGCCACAAATTTGGCCCGTCACTGCTACCAGATTAAATGCATCAAGCTCCCACTACAACCATTTCCTAAGGCCACAGATAAGATTAACCGGGTTTCCATGGGTGCAAATGTCATGTAAAACTATCACAAGTATCACAAAACACTCCGTGAAAGTCCCAGCAACTTTTACGTGGGTCTTTTCAAACAAGTGAACTGAGGCATTGATATGTTAAAAAGTATGGGCCTTATCCTTGTTGACTTCAAAGCCACTGGACGGCACACAGGATTTGACTCAGTGTGAAGCATCGTGCAGTGTTAGTGATGATGCTGGGCTAAAAAATGATGCAATGGTGCTGAGGAGGAAGGTGCTGAATGGCTATGTGGCTTATGTAATCTCTCTTTGGGCTAATATATATTTTCAAAGTGATGCAACAAAAGTCTGTTCATTCAATTTCCAGTGGTCAAAAAAATAATACGTAAGGCAAAAGTGTGTTCATCTAAATTCCACTGATCTCAAAATTTTAATAGCATGAATTCTTGAAAACAGGAAACCATAATGAAAAGGAACACTCCAAATTTGTTAAGGGAGAACATTGTGATCCATACATAACAATTGTCTGAAATTTGGAAAATATGAAGTATAAAAATAAGGTAACAGATGAATGGACTTTTGCAGCATCTGATTAGGGTAGGAAGATAGAGGATATAGTATTGCAGATTATTCATCCTCCATCTTCCCCTTCTTCATTATTCACACACTCACACTCTTACATGTACGACAAAGTGATGAAAGAATATATTTAGCGGCTAACCTTTTCTTCGTACTTTACATGGTTTGGATATTCCTGCATGAGCGGGAAACAAAAAAGAAAAGGAAAAAGAAAAGTTACCATTAATACTGTATTGATGCTGTTGCTATTATCAAAACTTTCATTATTATTATCATTATTATTATTATTATTATCATCATTATCATTGTTATTGCATCAGCGTCCATGCAAGGTTCTTAAGTTCATCACATCTGTGAGATTATGAACAATGATTTAATTGTGGAGAATATTAATAAGCAATGAAGTAAGACAAACAACAGCCTTATCTAACATTCTTTCCTTCTCTCTAGCATGCCTTCATCTAGTTTTAAAGCAAGCTGAACTATGTGCTAAGTATAACAAAAAATCTTAAGCCTAAATTCAGTTCTCAGGGTGGTGGTGGTCACCCAACGTGTCTTCTGTCTTCGTTGTCTTGCTTCTTCCCACACTTCACTGGCACGCACACAACACATGAAGGTGAATGTCTGCCTGGCCTGGTTCTGTTTTTCATGAAAGCCAAACACACTCCAAACTTTCTAATCTCCAGTGCTTGGTGTTGCAACAACACAGGTGGTGTGTGAGAGGCTGTACAATAATCACATTCCTAACTGCACCATATTCTTTCAGTAAAACTAGTCACTGTCAGTTAGTAGGTCGGTCAGTCTGTCTGTGTGTATTGTGCAAGATAGTTTTAATGTGGATTAAAAGTGACAGAAAATGAGAAATTAAAAGTTTTTGAGAATTCTGTGATGGTGGTGATGGCTTGTTCATTTTTTGGTCTCCTAATAAGTGATGAATGTCTTGACTGAGGTTGGTTTTGTGGGTGTGACAATAATATTCTTGAATAATTCAATTATATCAGAACCAGAAGTGTGTTTTAATCATGTCAGGCTGTCAGTGTTCATGTCAAATGGCTGGTGGAGAGAGGAGAGACTTCTGCTGCCTTCAGCCCAGTAGCCTTGTTGTCAGAATTAACAAATAGTACTAATTTGAAGAAAGATTTTCCTCAAGCTGTGTTTTTGATGTATCCTTTGTCTTGGCAACTTTTACGTATGGTCATATGGTTTTGCTATTTTAGGGGCGTGACTTGGGGGCTCAAGATCAAATGCCTTTTCTGATGTCATTAGGGTTTGAACCGCCTCGCCCTTGCTCTTCCCTTCCATGGCTTGACACTAATCCACTAGACCACTGCAACCCTTTTTTTTGTGGCATCCAAACTCAGGAAAAGTCTCCATGTCAAGCAGAGGCCCCAACACAACAGCCTGGTTAAGAATCTTCCTTCTGTCTGCATTTGAGGACTTTCTAAGGTTGTGTCCAGAATATGCATGGCTCAAAAATTCACAGTGAGCACAAACAGCCAAACATTATAAATATAACCATTTACTTGTTAATCTTTTTTTGGGGTAGATCTGAAAGTTTGGAGTGTACTTAAGCTTACTTGTTTATTGAAGGTCCAACTTTTCACTTTTTTCTATTTTCTTTTTTTCACTGAACGTGTGACTCCTCCTGCTGGTCAGCCTTAATCTGCTGCACAGCACACCGAGAAAGGCGAGTCTTGATGCTCTTCTGTTATTCTTGTCTCCATGACGGCTTATAATATGGAACCTTTTACAAGTTTTCTTGCAATCGTTTTTAACCATTAGAAGTTAGCTTACAAAATGTGCCTTACAGATATTCATAACCAAATGGGGAAATATTAGGAAAAAACGGGTTAATCATACACTCGGTCCACACTTCATCACAATCGTACTAAACACAGCAGAGTGGTAATAATCAACACCACAACCAAGTCACGGCAAGATGAAGCCAGCATAATTATCTGTCTTCTCTCCCTTAGTCTTACTCTGGACCTTGTGTGTTCAGGGCAGACCAAAACACTCTAAAGATAGGCCCACCAATTCATACACATCCTTCCAACTTGTAAAACTCATGACAGAAATAACACTGCCTTGGGAAACTGACTAACAGTGTCAGTGTAAGGAATGTTTAGAAACTCTTTTTGTGGCATTAGATTAGTTTCATACACCTGAATTGCCTGAATCACCTGAATTTCTTTTAGTTGGCATTTTCCTGGTACAAGAACCAACTGGAGTAATGCATATGAACTGGTGAACTTACGCTAACCTCAAGACTTCCAACACTGTGGTGGCAGACCATTTTAGATGTGTGTGTGTGCTCTGAAATGTGTAAGTCTAAGAATCAGGGTGCTAGTGTTAGAAAAGTAAGTGTGTAAATGGCTCAAATGCTGGTGTCAGAGAGAGAGAGAGAGAAAGAGTGGATCAGTGTAACCAAAGCCCAGGTCATGAAGGAAAGAAAGCCAGTGTCAATGTTGATATAGAATGCCAGCTTCCATTAGGGGTGTGCCAATGTAGATGTGGGAGTGAGATACAAGGGCCAGTGTATTTAAGTGTAAACAGTGCCAGTGTCATGAGAAGAAAGTGATATAGTATCTGTGTAGAGAGTGCCAGAATGAGTGAGTGAGGGAGTGAAATGCAAGGGCCAGTGTATGGAAGTCTAACCAGTGCCAATGATATAGTGTCTGTGTGCAAGGACCAGTGTATGTAAGTCTAACCAGTGCCAATGATATAGTGTCTGTGTGCAAGGGCCAGTGTATGTAAGTCTAACCAGTGCCAATGATATAGTGTGTGTGTAGAGTGCCAGAGTGAGTGAGGGAGTGAAATGCAAGGGCCAGTGTATGGAAGTCTAACCAGTGCCAATGCCAGAAGAAAGTGGTGAAGGGAGTGCCACTGTGGGAGTGTATGGAGTTCAGAAGACAGAGGAACAGTGCCAGTGTAGGTATGTGGACAGTGCCGGTGTGGGTGTGTTAGATGAAGTGCAAGAATGTCACTGGCTGGGAGGGACACACTGCCGTCAAGAACTCACCCCTACTCCTGAGTATCCAGAACCGTTCATGCCTGGGATGCCGTAGCCCATGGAGTCCTCGCCAGGCTGGGGGGACATCATGGGCCCAGGGGTGCCACTCATGCTGTAGGGCGACGCTCCTGCTGGAACAGGGGACACAGCATTAGCCTTTACCCATGCTGACCCTGCCGCTGGGTGACAAAGGCAGGGTACGAAGGGAAGGGTTTGATGCTACCTGGTCACCCTATCTTCACCCCTTCACCCTGGCTAACCTCACATCTCTCTCTGCCTTATGTCACCTGTACTAGCACTAATAATGAGGTTGTCTACCTTAGTGATTGTTTACTCCAGTGATTGTAAGAAGGCTAGAGAGCTAACTATTCATAACTAACTAAGTATTCATTCATAAATATATACCCCTCTCTGCATCTCGTCTACCTTTCTTCACCTTGGCTCACGTCACCTGCCTCAAATTACTTCACTTCACCTGTCTCTATGCCACACCTGAGATATTTGATGCTAAAGGTGTGATCTCTTCCTATATAAATAAAATAATCCACAAAATAGTTACAACACTGAAGGTCTAAAAAAAAAAACATTACTACTAAAATATCAATCAATCTAGAGTCTGAATATGCTTAGAAAGGTCTGACTGAAGTGATTAATAAAAGAAAAGGAATTATAGCCTTCAAAATTCTGTTAACTAGAATTATCTGTTTGTATGGCATTCTATTGGTTTCATATTTAGAGGAATGTAAAACAGAGGATGAAGGTAAAATTCAATCTCCTAAGAAACTGTAACATCTTTAACATGTCCTAAGCTATCTCTGGATATACATTCTTATTGCTTGTATAATGCTGAACGGCACATCTAAATCGTCTAAATAATTAAATGTTACCTCACTCGTCACACACACACACACACACACACACACACAATCTCTTTCTCTCTCTAGTTCCTTTCTCGCTCCCCCCCCCCCCTGTCTCTCTCTCTCTCTCTCTCTCTCTCTCTCTCTCTCTCTCTCTCTCTCTCTCTCTCTCTCTCTCTTTCACGTCAATCATCTCACAGTCCATTCACTCCCAGCCCCCGCCCCCCTTACCCCCCTCCCTGTACCCCCACCGCCCCCTGTCACGCGCCGCCACGCCCCCTTCACTCTCCCCCCACGTCACCAGAGAGAGAGAGAGAGAGAGCGAGCAAGAACACCCCTCTCTTTCCCTCCTCCTCCCCTTCCGTGGCTGCCAATCATTGAACTCGCTTTAATATTTCATCACATGTTTCCTCCTCCTCCTCCTCCTCCTCCTCTTCCTCTTCCTCTTCCTCCTCAGATCAGGCAATGGCAGCTTGGGCGTCCCTCTCTCTCATTACCGCGCGAGAACGAAGCATTAAATCACGAACTAAAGGATTCTCTCTCTCTCTCTCTCTCTCTCTCTCTCTCTCTCTCTCTCTCTCTCTCTCTCGGCTGCTTGCTCTCCCTCGTGTCAATGTTGGAATCCATCATGACAGTTCGCCAAATCTCTCTCTCTCTCTCTCTCTCTCTCTCTCTCTCTCTCTCTCTCTCTCTCATTTATCCTTTTTGTTTTATTCCGTTTTCCCTAAATTCTGGCGCTAACAAAAAAATATAAATCCTCACAAACACCAAATTATTCCTTGCTCTCGTTCAATGTCACGTCCATTTTCTCCATTTTCCTTCTCTTATTCCATTTTTCTTAGTTCTCGCGGGTGATACGAAACCTACAACACTCACTAAGTCAAAATTAATCGATTCTCTCACAATATGTTTCTTTCATCTTGAGTTTACTGTATTTTAGGATCAAGTTTCTTTATTCCCCTTTTTCTTGTACCCTATTCCTCTATTTTTTTCTAACTTCTGGCGGGAGACGAGAAACCTAACCTCACTAACTCATTTACTCTACTCTTAATGTTTCCTCCTCTAGTTCAATGTCTCGTCCATTTACTCAATTTTCCTTCTCTTAATCCATTTTTCTTTAGTTCTGGCGGGTGATACGAAACCTATACTCACTAACTCAAAATTAATCCATTCTCTCAATATGTTTCTTCCATTTCGAGTTTACTGTATTTTAAGACCAAGTTTCTTTTATTCCCCTTTTTCGCATTCCTATATTTCTTCTAACCTACCTACAACACTCACTAACTCAAAATTAATCCATTCTCTTTACCCGGTAGCTGCGGGGGTCATGTTTCTTAGGTTAGGTTAGGTTAGGTTAAAGGCCCCTCTAAGTAAAATAATGAGAAAGAATCATCACTCACGTAAACCATTTCATAATATATATCAACGCATGTGTGATCAGTTTATGCATCATCTATTTTGGGAGGTTTATATCACGGCAGAAATTTCGCCCATCGCTGGTACGCGGTAAAGCCACAAATTTGGCCCGTCGCTGCTACCGGGTTAATATGTTTCTTCCATCTTGAGCTTATTGTATTTTAGGACCACGTTTCTTTATTCTCCCTTCTCGTATTACTTTATTTCTTTCTGATTTTTGGCGGGTGATAAGCATCCTGACCTCACCAACTCTTTTACTCCACTCTTACTTTGGGTCGTATTACAAGACATTTCGTTGTCAAAATACACATATTCGACAAGGCTTTCGTAGGAGTTGTGGGCATTTCCAGCAGTAGTTTTATGACCCTGGTGGTAGTGTGACCCTTCCTCTGTACCGTGAACCTGAAGAAACACTCATTAGAACCCGATTGACCCCCTCTTTGACCTTTAGAAATAGCAGATGTGAGAAGCCAAAGTGTTTTATGATGCCGACTTTAATGTTTCCTCCTCTCCAGGCTGACTCTAGTTTACGACCACCTTTAATCTATTTTCCTTGCATTCACCGGTTTTTCATAAGTTATCCCAAATACAAACTCACAATTATTTCATCTTTTCAGTTTATTCTTGTTTACGATTCTGTTTGTTTATCCTCTTTACTTGTTTTCACCTATTTCCTATTGTTTATTTTCCTTTCTTGTATCTGTTTATTTTGTTATGTTATGTTACTAACTCAAAACTATTACATTCTCTAATCTTTATTTATTTCTTTTGTTATGTTCTTGCGTGATAACAATTACTCATACTAACTCAAAACTATTCCATTCTCTAATCTTATTTGTAGTTTAAGTCCACGCTTGTTCATTCTCCTTTCTTGTTTTCACCTCTTTTCATTAACTTCTGACGAGTGGCATTACAACAAGTCACACTAACCCAAAACTTCAATTCTCTCAGATTATATTAGTTTAAGACCACGCTTACTGAGACTCCCTTCCTTCTAATCGTTTATTTTCCTATATAGTTTAAGACCACGCTTACTAATACTCCCTTCCTTCTAATCGTTTATTTTCCTATATAGTTTAAGACCACGCTTACTAATACTCCCTTCCTTCTAATCGTTTATTTTCCTATATAGTTTAAGACCACGCTTACTGAGACTCCCTTCCTTCTAATCGTTTATTTTCCTATATAGTTTAAGACCACGCTTACTAAGACTTCCTTCCTTCTAATCGTTTATTTTCCTATATAGTTTAAGACCACGCTTACTAAGACTTCCTTCCTTCTAATCGTTTATTTTCCTATATAGTTTAAGACCACGCTTACTAATACGTCCTTCCTTCTAATCGTTTATTTTCCTAGTTCTGACGTGACAACAAAATATTACAACTCGTACAAACCCAAATTAATCTACTTTTGTTTATTTTCCTTCCTACTCAAACTAACCCCAAACTGCTGCGTTATCTCATTTTATTCGATCATAAGACCACATTTGTTTAATCTCCTTTCCTTGTCCTCACCTATTTTCGTTAACAAGTTCCGGAGAATGACAAAACATAACTCACACTAACCCAAAACTGTTCCTTTCACTTCTCTCTATTGTATGACCACATTTGTTTGATCTCCTTCCCTTGTTCTCACCTATTTTCCTTAACAAGTCCCGGCGAATGACAAAACATAACAACTCGTACTAATCCAAAACTATTCCTTTCTCTCACTTCACTCTATCGTAAGACCACATTTGTTTAATCTCCCTCCCTTGTTTTCACCTATTTTCCTATTTCAAGTTCCTGTGACGAAAGCCTCCCCCTACCCCTCCCCCTTCCCCTTCGGCGCGGCGGGGCTTAATTTCAAGACCCTAAGTTACTGGAGCATAATAACCCCCGGGATGGAAGGCCCTCGCGAGGCGCCTTGGCAGGGGAAAGCGGCTTCAGCGGACGCCTCCACTAAGGGCGCTAACGGCAGGGAAGGCGTCGTGTGTAGACCTTCTCCCATTGACTGCACTTGTCGCCTCCTCCTCCTCCTCCTGGTCCTCCTCCTGCTCCTGCTTCCCCCTCCTCCCTTTCCTTCTTCCTCCTTCTCATGTTTCTCCTACTGCTTCTGGTCTTTCTTCTATTGCTTCTTCCTTCTCTTCGACCTTCTGCTTCTCCTTCCTTTCTTCTTCCTTCTCATGACTCCTACTGCTTTCTCTCCTCCTTCTCCTATGGCTTCTTCCTCTTACTTTCCCTTCCCTTCTTTCTTTACCTCTAGTCTCCTGCTTCCCCTTCTCTTCCCTCTTCTTTCTCCTCCTCCTCCTCATCATCATTATACTCCTTCTTTCTTCCTCCTCCTATTTCCTTTTCCCTTATTTTCATCTCCTCCTATTGACCTTCCTTCTGTTTCCCTCCTCCTCCTCCTCCTCTTCCTCCTGTTCTTGTTACTCTTTCCTCCTTCCTCTTCCTCCTCTCATATTACTTTCTACCCTCGCCATTGATCCTCTCCTCTTCTTCTTCCTCCTCCACTACTTCCTTTTCTCTATCTCTCTCTACTCGTATTTCTTATCCTTCGCCTCCTCCTCCGCATCATCATCATCATCATCATCTTCATCGTCATCGTCATCTTCATTCCAATCTCATTTCTTCACGACCTCAGAGCTACGGTTCATATCTTTAAAATCTATGCCCTCGTTGTTCAAATCCGCCACTGTCTTATTCTCTTCCTCCTCCTCCTCTTCCTCCTCTCTTCCTTCCTTCCTTCCTTCCGTCTCATCCACTTCCTCCTCCTCCTCCTTCTTCTTAATTAAACGCTCTTCTTTCGTCTTCTCCCTCCCATTCCACACAGCATTATTCCCTCGTTTATCTCTCTCTCTCTCTCTCTCTCTCTCTCTCTCTCTCTCTCTCTCTCTCTCTCTCTCTCTCTCTCTCACACACACACACACACACACACACACACGAGATGCACACTCCATACAGAGGCGGACAAGGCCCTTGTATATGGTTAGCATCTGAGAAGGCGAAAAGAATTGCCCGAGGCGATACAGAACGCTTAACCCCAAGGAAGCTGATTTAGCAAGAGATATGAAGTTTTCAATTAAGGTTTTGAGTTAAGGATAGACCCAGAATGTTTATTGTACAAGAAGGGGTCAGTTGAGTGTTATCGAAGAATGGGGGATAGGTGTTTGTATGATTGCGTCGAGCTGACGGGTGGAGAAATTTAGTTTTTGAGGCATAGCCGGACACTAAGTTCCTTCTCACCCATTCAGAAATTTTAGCAAGGTCTGAGGTTAAGCGTTCCGTAACATCTAGCTTAGTTGTGTAGCTCCTGTTGAGAGTGTGGTATGTTAGTGTGTGTTGAGTAATGCAATGTAGAGTCATTAGTATAAGTTTGTTTTGGAAATCAGATCATTAATAACAGAAAGAGAGTGGGATAAAGAACAGCCCTGCCACCAGTGTTGATAGATTTAGGGGAAGAACAGTGACCGTCTACCGCAGCGGACAAAGATCGGCCAAAGAGGAAAGAAATGAAAGAACAGAGAGAGAAACAGAATGAAAAAAAAGCAAAGATTTTTGCCAGACTATCTCAAAAGCTTTCGAGATGTCTGAGGCAACAACAAGAATATCACTGAAAAGGCCAAGAGAGGAATCAGTTAGGAAGGCAAGAAGATCACCAGTGGAACTCCTCTTGCGGGATCCGTCTTGGTGGTGAGAGAGAAGGTTGAGGGTTGATAGATGCTCAAGGAATTTTCTGTTGAGGATATAAGATGATCATAGGTAAGGCTCGGGACGAGTCCAACCTGTACACTGGTAAGAAGGTGAGGGTGGCAGGGAAGCAGGTGTACCTCAGGTGAGAGAGAGAGAGAGAGAGAGAGAGAGAGAGAGAGAGAGAGAGAGAGAGAGAGAGAGAGAGAGAGAGAGAGAGAAGGGGGTGGGGGGATTGGCAGTAGTGAAAGAGTACTAAAGGAAAGGTAAGAGAGATAGATAAAAGAGAAGGGTGAAGAAAGATTGAGGGAGAGAGAAGCAAAGAATAACTGATAGATAGAGAGATAGACAGTGTGTATGTGCGTGTGTGTGTGCGTCCGTTGGTGCGTGTGTAAGTGTGATGATACTTTACCTCATATCACCTGTAAAAAAAAAGTTGAAAAAAAGGTAAAGGCAGAAACCAGTCATTATGGGAACAGAACGAGGGCTTACCAGCGGCCTTCTTAGCGGCGTACAGGTTGGCCTCCTCTTGAGCCTTGCCTATGTTCTTCTTATATCTGATGCGCTTGTTGCCGAACCAGTTGGAGACCTGAGGGAGGGGCAGACGAAGGTGTAAAGCGGGCCTGAGGAGCTGCCCGTGATGCTCCTCCTCCTCCTCCTCCTCCTCCTGGTGCTTCGTCTTCCTCCTCCTCCTCCTCGGTTGTATATGTCATTCATTGCTTATCTTTTATTATTAATTTACTCTTAGGCTACAGTCATGCTCTTCCTGTCACCTTAGTTTCCCCAGCTCTTAAATAATAGCAAAATTGCATTATTATTATTGTCATTATTATTATTCATTGTTATTATCATTGTCATCATATATGTATCATTACTACCGGACCAGTGGCCATGTATAGAGCTAATGTATCATATATCACTCGTCATCACTTGAGAGTAAGGATGTGTTAATGGTGTGAGGTTATTGGTTAGTCATGAACACCGGGGCAGACCACGTGCGGGGGGCATGCGTAGGGCTAGGGGCTACACAGGGCTGAAGGAGGGAGGGAGGGGCTGGAGGGGTGAGGAGAGGACGGGTGGCAGGGAGGGTGGTACAGGCAGTCAGTGGTCATACAAGCAGCAGCAGCAGCAGTACAAGCATGGCAGCAGACAGCCAGCGGCAGCAGCGGGACAAGACAGGCACGCAGGGAGGGGTGCCAAGCGGCCAAGGCACTGAGGGACAGACAGACTGGCTGGGTATCCAACCTACAGAGATTTTTACAGCATTTTGTTGTTGTTGTGGTTGTTGTTCAACATTCTCTTTTTTGTTCATTATATTTGAGGCGAGTGGTCGGTGTGGCGCGCCGGGTGGATGGCCGCAGCCACACCTGGGTGAGTGTGCCGTCTGAGGGGCGGCGAGAAGGGTCGAGACTCACGCAGTACAGAAAAGGTTGGCTGAACAGCAGCTCTAGACAAGCGATCTCGATCTTCATTAGAACGAAGTGGCAGAAGCGGTCACAGACTGACACTGTAGTGGTGGAGAAGCGGCGCGGCGCGGCGGCCTGCGAGGAGCTGAGGCGAGCCGCTGCCGGCACAGAGAGACACTGACAGTGTGCACTACGTGGACGACAGGAGCGCCAGGAGCACCCGCCGGGGCGCCGCCCGCCGCGCCCTGCACGCCGCCGCCCGCGCTGCCCACCCACACGGCGCCTCCACGCCCGCGCAGCGCGGGGCGCGGGCGGCCGGGGCCCTCCTCGAGTGTGCGGGGCGTGGGGTCCTGGGGCGGGGCGGGGCGGCGGGTGGAGGCGAGGGCGGCGCGGCGCTCCGGGGGCAGGCGCGGGTCGGGCGTGCCGCTGGTTAGTGTATTAGTGAAGGTGGTGTGCGGCACGCCTCCTCCCGGCGTGGCATCACGACACAGCAGGTGTAACAAGGTGGTAGTGACTGTCCCTCGAGGGACCTGACAAGGGCAGCGCGGCAGCCTTCCCGTCCCGGCGCGGCGCCCCCGGCCCGCGCCGACACACCACAGTCACGACACTCGCCGCGTGCATCGTCAGGTGGGCAAACATTGAGCACAAGACAAAGAAAAGTTTAACTCTGTGTGGCTGGGAACAAGGTGACAGACTCAAGGCTGGAGCATGACTGTGCCTGGTGACCGTGATGGGGACAGTGCCGTGCCTGGGGGCCGCCCGGCCGGCTGGGAGGGGGAGGGGCCTCGCCGGCACCCGTGGGCTGGCGGGCTGCCTCCTGCCGCTGCGGAGTGGAGTGGGGGGCGCGGTGCCGCCCACGGGTGCCGCGGGCCCGGGCTGCATACCTGCTGCACCGTGATGTCGCACAATCTCGCCAGTTCCTCCTTGGCTTCCTCGCTCGGATAGGGATTGGACAAGTGGGTATAGAAGTAATCATTCAGGAGCTCAACGGCTTGTTTACTAAAGTTTCGCCTTCGTTTCCTGCAAGAAAGTGAACGACACCGTTACGTTCTTTACCTGAGCCACTGTTATATTGGACTTCCGGGCCAACTCCTCTTTGGCCTCTTCACTAGGGTAGGGGTTACTAAGGTGCGAGTAAAAGTACTCGTTCAAAATCTCTGTAGCTTGTTTGGAAAAGTTGCGTCTTTTGCGCCTGAAAGAGAACAGCCATAAAAAACACCTTGACCAAATAAAAAAAAGCTAAAGGGAAGTGACAACGAACTACCAAAAAGCGGAACGACACCGTCCACCAAAGCGTTATTACTCCCGTCGCCCGCCGCCCGCCGCGCCGCCCCCGCCGCCACCCCGGGGGGCAGCGGCGGGGGGCGGCGGTGCGCGGGGCGGCGGGCCACAGACGGGCCTGCTATGAAGCTCTACACCCAGCAGCTGTCTGGAAAGTCCCCAAGGTCAACACGTAGTCTCCGCCACGCCCTCCAGACGCGGGTGGCGGTGCGTGCGTGCCGGAGACCCACGCCTCGCCCTGCCACGCCTGCACACTCAGCACCAGGCACCGGGCACGCCGGGGGCTGCCGCGGGGCTGGTGAGGGGGGAGAGGGAGGGGCACGAGGGGGAGGAGGTGGTGATGGTGGTGGTGGTGGCATAGGGCTCACCAGGCGCTCTAAGCTTGGTGTAAAGTGAAACAAGGTCACCAGCCTCGCCCCGCCCCCCTCCCCCCCGCCCCCCGTCACACACCAGTCAAGGGTAGTAGTCGAGAATTAGGGAGAAAACAACTGAAACACAACTCCCGTCACGGTGAGTCAGGCAGCGGGGCACTAGTACACGAGGGTTGGTAGTTCGTTGTCGGGTGGTGGTGGTGGTGGGCGGAGGGGGGCGGGGTGATGGCAATGAGGGGGAGTGGGTGGCTTTGTGGTGGCGTGGCGGTGTGTGTGTGTTTGGGGCGAGGGAAGGGGGGAGGGGGGATAGCATAGAGCGTGGTGGTGGAGGTGGTAGTGGTGGTGGTAGTGGTGGTGGCAACACTGGCTCCGGTGGTGATGGTGGTGGTGGAGGTGACAGAAGGATGTACCTGGTTGATTGTAATGCCACACCGACGAGCCAGTGCCTCTTTCTCCTCCTCAGAGGGGTACGGGTTTGACAGGTTGGAGTAGAAATATTCATTCAGAATTTCAGAAGCCTGCTTGCTGAAATTTCGGCGACGTCTCCTGCAAATAACAGCGGTATAGAAGGATGGTGCCGGGGGGCCGCACCTCAGGGGGGGCTCAGTCCACCACGGCGGGCAGGTGGGCGGGAGGGCGTGGCAGCGCCTCACCTGTTAGACTTACTGTGTTAGGTGGACTCCCTCCCTAACACTCCCGCTGGCCCTGGTGGACTGAGGTGTGCCCAAGACGCTGTAGGGGGAAGCGTTAACACTCATTATGTGGCCCGCAGCGGCGGCACCACGGGCCGAGGGGAGGGGCGGGGCGGGGTGGTCATTCTCCTGCCCCGCCCCACCCCGGCGCTGGCCCCGTGTGGGTGGTCAGAGCTCTCAGAGGCCGGCGAGCACCTTGCACAGGTGATATGAGAAGCAAGATCCAGGTAACTCAGCTGGTTAAGAAATGGTTACTTTAAAATTTACTTTTTTTCTTCTCACAATTAGAAATTATTATTTTTTTTATTCTAAAACTGTATTCTCACAATAGTAAGGATCTTATGAACTGTTATTCAGCTTCTAAAGGAAGTGAGTGTTTTAAAGTGACTGCTTTAATCTCTAAAACATTTTGAGTTCATGTCATTAAACACTGAAGAAAAATAAAATAAAAAGTCTTCGAAAGCAATATTCTGCTTCTAAAATTATTTTCTAGTTTTCATATCAATCAATTTGTCTTTAGTTTCCTAACGGTGATGTCACACAGGTGAGTCATCAGGTGCGTCTTGTTAGGTCCACTGAGAGCTCCGACAGACACTATGACAAACAAACAAATACACTGACACACACACACACACACACCTCCTTACTTACCCTTACCTTGTGTGTGTGTGTGTGTGTGTGTGTGTGTGTGTGTGTGTGTGTGTGTGTGTGTGTGTGTGTGTTCTTCCAGCCTGAATATGAATAAGAAAAAAATATCAATAGGTTAAAAAAATAATAAATAAAGGAAAACAAAAATAATATCCAACTTTACGATTTCTTCTGAAGGTAACTCTCTCTCTCTCTCTCTCTCTCTCTCTCTCTCTCTCTCTCTCTCAGCTGATCACCCATTCGTCGTTTTATTCAATTGTTCACTCAAGGACCGCGACTGACAGGAGGGAGGGAGGGAGAGAGAGAGGGAGAGAGAGAGGGAGGGAGAGAGAGGAGAGAGGAGGAGAGAGAGAGGGGAGGAAAATGCAGTTACAGGTGTGTGGAGGAATGGGAGCAAGGAAAAGGGAGATAAAAAAAAAGAAAAAGAAAATACAGATCAGGTAGAAAAAAAGTTGAAGATGGAAGGAAGAAGAGGAAGAAAAATAAATAAAGAAAAGAAGTAAAAGGAGGAAAAGAAAGGAATAGAGATAAATGAGTAATGGAGGGCAATAAGGAATGAAATTAGCACCAGGGGAGGAGGAGGAGGAGGAGGAGGGAGGAGGAGGAGACTGTGATGACGAAATGAAAAAGAAAGGGAGGGAGAGAAAGAGGGAAGGGAGAGATGAGGACAATTAGGACACGAGGAAGAAATGAAGCGATAAGGGAGGAAAGGGAGATTAGGGATAAAAGGGGGAGAATCAGAGAAGCAGAAAGACAAAAGGATGAAGAAGATGAGAAACAGAGAAATAGAGAAGAAATATGAGGGAAATGAAGGAAAATAAGAGGAAAAAGAGGAAGAGGGAGAAGAGGGAGAAAGACAGGGAGAAGGGAGAGGAGGGGAGGGGAGAAAGGGAGAATAAATACGAGGAAGAAATGAAAATGTAAAAAAAAAAGCAGGAAGGAAAAGAAGAATTGGGGAAAGAAAGAAAGACGAGAAGAGACACAGAGAAAAGAGGGAGAGGGAGAAGAGGGAGAAGGGAGAGGAGGGGAGGGGGAGGGGGGAGGGCCATAAATCACCCCTCATCACCAGACTGACAACCAGCAGATGATAAAATACAAGACACTCGCGTCCTTCCCCTCAATCAAACCGCCCTCTCCCCTCCCCTCCCCTCCCCTCCTTCCCCCTCTCTCCCCCAGGTCCAATTACCCCCATAAGCCAGCGGACGGCTACCAGATTAACCCCAGGGGAAGAGAACGCCCTGCAAGAGACCCTAAGAGCCCCGCGTTCTCTAAAAACCCACATGAAAACAACAGTAACGACGCATTCAAGGGAGGGAAGTGCGAGGGTGCTTGGGTGGATGTCCTCCCTTTATCTCTTCACCTTGGGTTGTGGAGGGTGGAGCAGGGTGGAACAAGGGTGGAACGGAGAAAAACAGGGTGGAATGGCACGGGCTTAAGGGAGAGGATGGGATAGAGTGGAACAGGGTGAGAGAACTAGCTTAAGGATAAAAAAAGGTAAACAGGGTGAAATGTGATAGGGTGTAAGGATGAACAGGGTGAGGCAAGAATAATGGGGGAAAGACATAGACAGATAGATAAATAAAAACAAATAGATAGAGATAAAACAGGGATGTGGAAGAGATAGGAGTGGAATAGAGTGGAACAGGGTAAAAAAGGCTGTATGGAGGCAGGGGTTCAGTGTCAGGGAGGGGTGAGGGAAGGAAGGTAGGGGACGAGTCAGTAAGAGGTAAGGGGGGGAAGGGGTGCAAGTCAGGGGGGGTCCGGGGAGGGGGTAAGGGAAGGTTGAAGGAGGATTAGGGGGTGAGGGTGAGGGGGGGGTTGAGGGGGAGGGGGTATCTCTTAGTGGCTTTTATAAGGTGGCGGAAAAGGTTGCACGGATGGCTTATGGCTCGTAAAGCTGCCGGACACTCGTAAAGAAAGGTACAATACAGCCCTTATCCCCCCCCCCTTCTCTCTCTCTCTCTCTCTCTCTGTTCTTCTCTTCCTCCTCCTTTTCTTCCCCTTAACATCTGTATTTCAATCCATCTCTTCCTTTATCTCTATCTATCTTTATCTATCTATCGCTATCTATCTTTATCTCCCTATGTTCGTATTTGTTTATATTGATCTCTTTTCTAATGTTTTTTTTCTTTATTTTCTTATTATTTTTAGTCATCTTAATCTATCTTATCTCTTGCTTTCTTCTATTTCTTACGATTCTACTTTCTGATTCTCTCTCTCTCTCTCTCTCTCTCTCTCTCTCTCTCTCTCTCTCTCTCACGTAAGAACAGGAGGAGGAGGAGGGGGAGAACGAAGAAGAGGAGGGACTGAAGAACTAATTTGAAGGGCCTCGACACGTCCTCCCCCTTCGCCCTCTCGTGACCTACTGCCGAACTAGACTTAGATGAGCGCCAACACCCCCTCGACACGCCCTCAAAGTCTTCCTGCCCGTAAGGAACGACGATAAGGCGGTAGTAAAACGGTAATAAAAAGGAGCATAGTAACCTAACCTTCCCCTCCCCCTTCCTCTCCCTTTCCCTCTCCCTCTCCCTCTCTCTCGAAGGTAAAGGAAGAAAGGGAAGGTTTTATGTCTTGATTTTAGGGGTGACGAGTGTTTTTTTTTTTGTGTTGTAACGTGTTGAAGGAGGAACAAAATAAGAGAGAGAATAGAAGAATATAACAGATAAAATAGGAATGGAAAAAAGGAATAAGATAGGCGAAATAAAGAGAAGGTAAGTGGCAATAGGGAAAGAGAAATAAGATAGGCGAAATAAAGAGTAAGTAAGTGGCAATAGGGAAAGAGAAATATAAAGAAAACAAAGAGTGATGAATGGAAAATAAGAGGTAAAAAGGAAAAAATAAGGATAAAAAGGAAAAAAAGAATAAATAGAGATTAGAAACAGAGATAGATAGATAAAGAGATCAAGAGAAAAAGCGAAATCAAGGAGAAAAACAAGATTAAACAATGACATGAAGGAAAACGAAGAAAAGTAATAAAAAATACGAAGATGAGAGAGAGAGAGAGAGAGAGAGAGAGAGAGAGAGAGAGAGAGAGAGAGAGAGAGAGAGAGAGAGAGAAACAAGATTAAACAATGAGATATGAAGAAAAACGAAAAAAAGTAATAAAAAAACCAAGATGAGAGAGAGAGAGAGAGAGAGAGAGAGAGAGAGAGAGAGAGAGAGAGAGAGAGAGAGTTGTTTACGAGGGCCGGGGGAGGGGGTTAAGAGGCACTGAGCATCGGGGCGGCGGTCAGGGGGTGTCGGCGGCCGGGAAGTGGCCCTCAGCTTACTCTTAGCGGGGGGAGAATGGCCCGTAAAACTGAGTGACTCCCGCTACCTCCCTGGGCTCCCTCCACCACCACCACCTTGCATCCCCTCCTCCTCCCTGACCTTCCTTCTCTCTTCCCTCCTCTCCCTTTACCTATCACCTTCCTTCTACTCCTTCCACCATCATCACCACCAATACTACCTTCAATTTCTCCTCCCTTACCTTGTCTTTCCTCTCCCTTTGCCTTCTACCACTCTTCTCCCTTCTCCCTTACCTATCATCTTCCTTCTATTCCTTCTACCATTATCACCACCAATACTACCTTCAATTTCTCCTCCCTTACCTTGTCTTACCTCGTCCCTTACCTTCTTCTCTCTTCCCTCCTCTCCCTTTATCTTCTCCCTTATCTATCACCTTCCTTCTATTCCTTCTACCATCATCACCACCACTACTAATTCCTCGTCCCTTACCTTCCTTTTCCCATTCCTTCTATTGTTTCTTCTACTCCTACCTTCTTCTTCCCTTCCCTTCCTTCTCCTATTCCTTCTACTTCCATCACTACCATATTTTCTTCCTCCTCCCCTACCTTGTGCTATTTACCATCCTCCTCCTCCTCCTCTGCTTCTTCTCCTCCTCCTACTACTATTATTACTACTATGACCTCCCATGTTACTGACCTTCCCCCCCTCCCCCTCCTCCATCCTGTTGCTCCTCCTATATATCCTCCTCCTCCTCCTCCTCCTCCTCCTCTAATCTTGTGTCCACATTGGTTTGTTTATTACACCTATACTGAACTGCTCTCTCTCTCTCTCTCTCTCTCTCTCAAAAATAACTAAATGGGAAGGTCTGTGCAAGTAACAATAACAAAAAAGAATATTCCCCATAGAAAAAGGGTATTATTATTATTATTATTATTATTATTATTATTATTATTATTATTATTATTGGAAAACGTATACACTGATGATGATAACGAGTCGCAGGTGATGACGAAGCATGGGTGTAGCAGTAGTAGTAGTAGTAGTAGTAGTAAGTAGTAGTAGTAGTAGTAGTAGTAGTAGTAGTAGAAGTAAAAATTGAAAGTGGCGGTAGTGACAAATCCAATAAAATAAAACAATGCTAAAATAATAACATAAACAAATAAATAACAAATAAAATAATGGATAAAAGATAAAGTGATGACAGAAGTGAATGGGATGATGCAAATACAACAACAAAAGGTATTAGTGATGAAAGGGAAACAGGTGAAAGAGGAGAAAGAAGAGGAGGGGGAGGAGGGAGGAGAGGGAGGGGGTCAAAGGGGGGTAGGGGGAGGAAATTAACAGGTGTGTGGACGGGGATGAAGTAGTAACAGACAGGTGCAGTGAATATAAAGGATGTGGAATGAGGGGATGTTACAGGTGGGCGCGAACTCTCCCCTCCTCCCCCCTTCACCCTCCAAAAAATAAATACATAAAAAAAAAATAGAAATACATGAATAACTAGATAGCAGGGATGAATATTCGAGTGAGTGAGGAAAGGGAAATAAAACCTTCAAATGGAAAAGAAAAAGGGAGAGTAGAGAAATGTGTGTGTGTGTGTGTGTGTGTGTGTGTTTACAGTAGACGAGTAATGGAAAGAAGGGAATATGTGAAGTTGAAAAATACGTGTGGGGAAAAAAAAAAAAGAAAAAAAAAAAAAGGAATACGAGTAGAAAAATGAGAAGGAAATTAGAGAAGAAGAGAAATAAGTAGGAAAAGTGACAACGAAGTAGAAAAAAGGAAAATGAGAAGAAAAAAAGGAAAAATGAGAAGGGGAGAACAGAAAAGGAGAAGTAGAACAAAACAAGAAGAGAAATAGGAAAAGATAAATGAGAGAAAGAGAAAGAATGAGAAGCAAAAATATGTGAAAGGAGGAAACAGTAAAATGAAAAGGGAAGACGAAAAAAAGAGAAAGTAGGAAAATGAATAGGAAAGAATAAAAGAAAGGGAAGTAGGAAAATGAATAGGGAAGAAAAAAGAGAAAGGAAAGTAGGAAAATGAGAAGGGAAATAAAAAATGAGAAAGGAAAGTAGAAAAATGAAAAAAAATGAGAAAGGAAAGTAGAAAAATGAAAAGGAAAGGAAAAATGAGAAGGGAAAAAAAAAAAGAGAAAGGGAAGTAGAAAAATGAAAAGGAAAGAAAATGAGACAATAGCAAAAAATCAGAGAAAAATAGAAAAAAATAGATAGAAGCTGAAAAATGAGAATAGCAGAAAAACGAGACGAATGTAAAAATAAAAAGTAAATAAAACAAACAAATATATGCACAAAGCGACAGAAAAAAACGAGAATAAAACATAAAAGAGCGGCGAACCTCCGTGTCGGCGTAAATAAAAAAGAATTCTGAATGAACCAAATGCGAGATATACTGCAGCGGAATGTGTGCGTGTGTGTGTGCGTGTGTGTGTGCGTGTGCGTGTGCGTGTGTGCGTGTGTGTGAATAATGGCAGCATGAGCAACACGCCAAAATGGATGAGTGATGTAATAGGAATGAAAGACGAGAATAAGCAAAAAATAAATAAATAAATAAATAAATAAAAATAAAGAAAATACATAAATAAAGAAGTAGAGAAGGAAAAAAACATGAAAATACGTAAAGTTACAACTATTGACCAAACCTTTAACTCCATTAATAGTAATAATAATAATAATAATCATAATAATAATAATAATAATAATAATAATAATAATAAACATAGATATAAAAAAAAAACAAATAACCCTTCTTTTCTTTCTTACATATTCAAAGAGGAAGACACACTGTATGGTATCATCAATGTCACGTGTATAACAAATGTATAGGAGCGTATTTAGATGTATAATACACGTATGTCAAGTGTATGTGTATCATGTGTACAGACGAGCCTTCTAAAATCACACCAAGAACAGCAAGAGCCAATATGTACTTTCTTTAATAAGCGAGCAAATTATTATCTTATTTATACATCCTTATCTTATCTATAATTATCTTTACTTATCTATTTAATCTTATCTGTACATCCTAAGAATAATTATACATCCTAATCTTATTCATGGTTGTCTGTCTAATCTTATATATCCTAATTTTTACAACGTAAGAGTTGTGTAAGTCATCTAATGCAATTTCTGACCATCTTAGATCATCAACATATTTCTACTTCCTCTTTCTCATTTTTATATTTCATTTTCACTTTTTCAACCTTTATTCTATTTTTTCTTTTCCTTCCCATTTTCTTTCTTCTATCTCATTTTTCTACTTTCCTTTTTAGTTTTCTACTCCCTTCCCATTTTTCTACTTTTTTCTTTTTTTTTTCTTTTTTACTTTCACAACTTTTTAATCCTCTGTGTGTGAGAAGTGATTTGTGGGTCTTTTTTTTTTATCCCCCCTCTATATAATTTACTCTTGAGCTGTCTGTCTGTCTTTCTACGATGCAAAACAAACAGATATGAAACTACCGCAAGAGAAAGGACAGACACTTAGTACCTCTCATGTGTTAAAATAGAAAGATTGATAAAGAAAATAAAAACAAAAATAAAACAGGGAGACGGATTGATAGACTAGACAGGTAGAAGACAAATAAAAAAAAGTGAAACAGAGAGACAGATAGAAATAAACAAACAAACACAGACGGATATTGAAAGCCAAAGAAACACCTCAAATCACACCTGCACAGAGAGACACTTGACAAACAGAACTTATTGACGGCATGATTGATTTCTATTTCGACCATAAGAGGCGCTGCTGTCGACCGTATGATTTTAGAAGACTCGCGTTCTTAATAAAATCTTAAACCGTAAAACTAAAAGCCGATTTAAACATTTATATACAGTTTTGGAAATATCTGTAAAAAATAAATAAATATATACACCAGAGGGAAAAAATATCATCTGAAAAATATTATATAAAAAATCTGAAAGAAATATACATAAAAAAACAAGATATTGATAAGAGGTAAAGGACTGAGAGGAGGAGGAGGAGGAGGAGGAGGAAGAAATGTAGGAGTGATGATATCGGAAGGGGAGAGAAAATATGAGGGAGGCAAAACAGATATGAGAGAGAGAGAGAGAGAGAGAGAGAGAGAGAGAGAGAGAGAGAGAGAGAGAGAGAGAGAGAGAGAGAGAGAGAGAGAGAGAGAGAGAGAGAGAGAGAGAGAACAAATAAATAAAAGAATAAAACATTAACATAGGAATAATATATGAGTCATGACAAGCATAATAATCAATCCTAAAATAAGATCAACAATAATATACACATTGGAAGATAAAAAAATGAAAAAGAAAGAAAAAAAGAAAGATGGCCGAAGAAGAGTAAAAAAAAAAATAATGAAGGAGACCCAGAAATATACAGAAAGACAGAAACAGACAGGAAGATAACAAAACGATAGGAAAAGAGAAATAAGACAAGAAAAAGTATAGACGGACTGGTAGAAAAAAAAAACGTGAGACAGACAGAGAAATGTACACAGATAGACAGAGAGACAGGTAGAGACAGGTAGACAGAAAGATTACGAAAAATAAGTGAGATAGAAAATATACATTGAGTAAAACTGATGGGTGAAGAGACAGACACAAGTAAACAAATTGAGAGAGAGAGAGAGAGAGAGAGAGAGAGAGAGAGAGAGAGAGAGAGAGAGAGAGAGAGAGAGAGAGAGAGAGAGAGAGAGAGAGAGAGAGAGAGAGAGAGAGAGAGAGAGAGAGAGAGAGAGAGAGAGAGAGAGAGAGATAAAACAGAGAAACAGGTAAAAAAAAAACTGATAGACAAACATGAAAAACAAAATGACAAAAAAACAATAATATAAAAAAAAAACAATACAAAAAAATAATAACAACATGTAAACCCACGCAGGTAATGAGGCTTCCTAGCACCACCTACCTGGCGTCGAGGAAGCGGGAGCGCAGGATCATGACGGCTTCGCAGGTGGACTGTTTCAGCTGCATCTGTATCGAGGAGAACTTCTTGTGGATGATCTGAACCATGCGCTCGATCTCCTTGGGCGTGATGGGCCGCGTGCGTGACTGTTCCCGGAGCAGATTCATCACGTGGGTGGTGAACTCGTTGCAGGCCTGCGGAGAGAGGGAGCAGGTTAGGCAGGCTGGTGGGGAAAGGAGGAGGAGAGACGACTGAAAAAAGATAAAAGATAAGAGAAAGAAAGGTTAGGAAGGCTGGGGCGAAGATGGCAGGTGGAAGACTATGAGATAAGAGTGTAAGGAGAGAGAAGAGATTGAGATAGCGAGGAGACAAGGAGAGAAGTGTTAGGGAGGCTGGAGGAAGAGAGAAGACTATGAAAGAAGAGTAGTTAGTAGGGAAATAAAAGGAATGGAGATAAAAGAAAGAAAGAAAGGTTAGGAAGACGAGGGTAAAGAGGATGGCGGTTAAGATAAAATAAACATGTAAGAAGAAAGTTAGAAGAGAAAAGGCATGGAAATAAAAGGAAGAGAAGAGGATGGTGATGAAGAGAGGGAGGGAAGAGACTTTGAGAGAAGAAAGGAAGTTAGTAAGGAGAGAAAATGGATGGAGATAAAGAGAGAAGGAGGTAGGCAAGGAAATCAAGGAAGAGGAAGAGGAAAGAGGGTGAAAAAAGAGTGGTAGGTGAACACACACACACACACACACACACACACACACACACACACACACACACACACACACACACCAATAATCGATAGGATGATGATGATGCACTTTTGAACACACCTCACCATACCTCACCTCACCTTCCCTCTTTACCTGTTGGCCACACCTTTCACTCTTTTTTCCACTCTTTATTTCCCCTCTTTCACCACCTGCCTTTTTTTTTTTTTTACTGCATCTTAATTTTTTTTCCCTCATCTTTTTCCTTCTTCTCTCACTTTCCTTTTTTCCTTTTCCTTTAACTCTACTTCCATTTTTTATTCCTCTTCCCTTCCTCTTTATTTCTATTTTCACCCTCTTCTTCCTCTTTCACTTTATCCTCTTCTTCCTCTTTCACTTTATCCTCTTCTTCCTCTTTCACTTTATCCTCTTCTTCCTCTTTCACTTTATCCTCTTCCTTTTCCTCTTACTCTATCTCCGCTTCTTATTCTTCCTCTTGTTCCTCTTACTTCCAACTATATATCGATTTCTTTTTATTCCTCTTCAAAATCAACCTCTTCCTTTTTCTTTACTTTATCCTCCTCTTACTTCAACTTCACTCCTATTTATTCTTCCTTAATTTGTACCTTCATTTTTTCCTCCTCTTTCACTAATTTCTTTCCTTCGTCCTCCACATTTTCCGTTTTTTCTAGTCCTCTTTTCCCACTTCTTCCCTTCATTTCGTCCACATTTATTCCATTTCTTTACCTTTTCTTCCACCTCTTCCTCTCATACATCCACTTGCTTTCCCACTCCACAATCCTTAACACCTTATTCCACCTGTTACCTTACCTCGCTAAACTCCACCCCATCCACCTTTCCTTCCCTCCACTAGACACCTGTATATATTCCACCTTACACCTGGCTCCCCTCACCTGCCCCCCCCGCCCCCCTTCACTAATACACACCTTCGCCTGTAATACACTTCCCCCCCGCCCCTTAAAACACATTGCCGCGCCCATAAACCTCCCACCCACGCACGCCACACCCTCACCCCTAACGGCCGCCCTTAATGGAGAACCGATAATGCTTCTACTGCACCCTTGCTACACCCTGAACCTGCACACTTACACCCTTTCCGCAGCTCTTTACACCTTGCTGCACCCTAACAACAGTCTATCAATGTGGCTTTTCACTCTTACATCTTTCACCCTGTCAGTATTCACGTCACACCCTATTTCAAACCATTGCATACATCCTGAATTCACCCCTTGAAGCCACACCCTTAACCCGGTAACTGCGGGGATCATGTTTCTTAAAGGCCCCTCTAAGCGAGAAAAAATGAGAAAAAATCATCACTCACGCAAACCATTTCATAATATATATCAAAGCATTTGTGATCAGTTTATGCGTCATCTATTTTCGGGGGTTTATATCATGGCGAAAATTTGGCGCGTCGCTGCTACACGGTAAAGCCACAAATTTGGCCCGTCGCTGCTACCGGGTTAATAGACGGTGGATGAGTGGTCAGCGTGCGCCCCAGATGACACGGTTCGAGTCCCGCCCGCCGTTACAAGCTATCCTCAAGACCACCGATCAACCCGGATTCTAGATTAACTCTCTAAAAAGGATCAAATTTGAATTCCGGGAGGGACCATGAGTCAAGCGAAATGGCGCCACTATAAACACTTGTTGCGCCATAACAAGCTGGGGCAGACCAACAGGCACCACAAGAAAGCCGCGATAGGCGAAATGTAAGAAATAAAACCAATTCTCACCCTCTCTTAACTCCCCATAACTTCATATATATATATAATAACTTCATATATATAAAACCATAACTTCATATATATAAAAGCCGCAATAGGCGGAATGTAATTAAAAAAAAACTATTCTTACCCTCTCTTAACTTCACATAACTTCATAATTATATACCTGGTCGTTAACCCTTTTCCTTCGCCTTGTCACTCAGCAACACCTAAGACCCAGCGTCCCTTTAAATCCCCTCTATTAACCCGGTAGCTGCGGGGATCATGTTTCTTAAAGGCCCCTCTAAGCGAATTAATGAGAAAAAATCATCACTCACGCAAACCATTTCATAATAAATATCAACGCATTTGTGATCAGTTTATACATCATCTATTTTTTTGGGTTTATATCATGGCACAAATTTGGCCCGTTGCTGGTACACGGTAAAGCCACAAATTTGGCCCGTTGCTGGTACACGGTAAAGCCACAAATTAATTGCTGGTAAACAGTAATAAATTTGGCCTGGTGGTTGGTACACGGTAAAGCCACAAATTTGGCCCGTTGCTGGTACACGGTAAAGCCACAAATTTGGCCCGTTGCTGGTACACGGTAAAGCAACAAATTTGGCCCGTCGCTGCTACCGGGTTAAGCACTTAGCAACATACTGAACTATTCTGAAGTGCTTCCTATCACCTCTTTTTTTTTTTTTTCTTTTTTTTTCTGTCTTGTCAGGATTCAGCATTCTAGGTCAGCACTCAGCGCCCCCTGTCAGCGGTCTAGTTAACTCTCTCTCTCTCTCTCTCTCTCTCTCTCTCTCTCTCTCTCTCTCTCTCTCTCTCTCTCTCTCTCTCTCTCTCTCTCTGTGTGTGTGTGTGTGTGTGTGTGTGTGTGTGTGTGTGTGTGTGTGTGTGTACATAAAAAAAAACCAGCGGAAATAAACGAGAAAAAGTAATAAAGAGAAAGTGATAGAAGTGGAACAACATAAAACAGAGGTAAAAATAGCAATAATAATAACAATACCAATAATAACAGTAACAACAACAACAACAATAATAATAATAGTAATAATAATAATAATAGTAAAAAAGAACAACAACAACAACACCTGGTAAGCCCTCGCCCACTCGCCTAATTGACACACGCACAAACCAACACTTTTGGGCCGCGATAAATATAACACTAACGCGGCCATTGATGGAAACGATCACGCGCGCTGAGTATTAATGTAACGCGGGAATGTTTACCTGGTCATCTACCTGTCTGTCTGTCTGTCTGTGTGTGTGTATGTGTGTTTGTGTATATGCGTGGGTGTGTATGTGTCTCTGTCTCTGTCTGTCTGTCTGTCTGTCTGTGTGCGTGTGTATGTGTTTGTGTATATGCGTGGGTGTGTATGTGTCTCTGTCTCTGTCTGTCTGTGTGCGTGTATATGTGTTTGTGTATATGCGTGGGTGTGTCTGTCTGTCTGTGTGCGTGTGTATGTGTGTTTGTGTATATGCGTGGGTGTGTATGTGTCTCTGTCTCTGTCTGTCTGTCTGTCTGTGTGTGTGTGTATGTGTTTGTGTATATGCGTGGGTGTGTATGTCTCTGTCTCTGTCTGTCTGTCTGTCTGTCTGTCTGTGTATGTGTATGTGTTTGTATATGTGCGTGGGTGTGTATGTGTTTGTGTATGTGCGTGGGTGTGTATGTGTTTGTGTATGTGCGTGGGTGTGTATGTGTGTGTAAGTGTGTCTGTGTGTGTATATGTGAATGTTTGTGTGTTTCTACCTGTCTGTGTCTGTGTGTATGTGTTTGTGTGTGTTTCTACCTGTCTGTGTCTGTGTGTATGTGTTTGTGTGTGTTTCTACCTGTCTGTGTGTATGTGTGTATGTGTTTTCTTCTCTTCCGCTCTCTGTATGTTTGTTTGTCTATCTATCTATCTATCTATCTATTTTTATCTCTCTGTCTACCAATGTATAATCTATAACAATAACAGCAACAACAACAACAACAACAACGACACACACACACACACACACACACACACACACACACACACACACACAAAGAAACGCTCAACAAAGAACAAGAAATAATTTGTTAACCGCAGGAGAGGAGAGAAGAGAGAGAGAGAGAGAGAGAGAGAGAGCGAGAGAGAGAGAGAGAGAGAGAGAGAGAGAGAGAGAGAGAGAGAGAGAGAGAGAGAGAGAGAGAGAGAGAGAGAGAGAGAGAGAGAGAGAGAGAGAGAGAGAGAGAGAGAGAGAGAGAGAGAGAGAGAGAGAGTAATGGGCCTGTAAGACTCTCTCTCTCTCAAGGATATGGTTGAGAGAGAGAGAGAGAGAGAGAGAGAGAGAGAGAGAGAGAGAGAGAGAGAGAGAGAGAGAGAGAGAGAGAGAGAGAGAGAGAGAGAGAGAGAGAGAGAGAGAGAGACATACACAGGTGAAGTAAGAGGTGAAAGGTACACACACACACACACACACACACACACACACACACACACACACACACACACACACCACCGCCATTACACTAAGCTCAGAATCCCAGCATCCTCCCATCTCCATCACACACCTCCTCTCCTCCTCCTCCTCCTCCTCCTTCTCCTCTTCCTCTTCCTCCTCCTCCTCCCAACACAACACAACACAAACACCACAACCCCCACGCGAGAGAGCGAGAGCAAGAGCGAGAGCGAGAGAGAGAGAGAGAGAGAGAGAGAGAGAGAGAGAGAGAGAGAGAGAGAGAGAGAGAGAGAGAGACTAAACGAGGTATCTTACACGAACCCAAGACTAACCCCAACTTCTCTCCCTCTCCCTTCCCTCTCCCTCCCCCCCCTAGGAAAGAAATCCCCCCTTCCCCCCCTCCCCCCCCCTCGGTAATCCCTCCAGATGGGGCGTCTCATTAAGCGTGGGGAGGCTGTGGGGATTAGCGGATCTGGTAAATTGAGTTGCATGTTTTATTAATCCATATACACAAGGCTTCCCCTCCTCCCCTCTTCCCCTTCCTTCTCCTCTTCCTTTTCCTCCCCTCTCACCTTTCCTCCTTCTCCCTCTTCTTCCCCTCACCTTCTCCTCTTCCTTAACTTTCCCCTTTTCCCTTTCCTCCTTCTCCCCTTTTCCTCTTCCTCCTCTTCTTCTCAATTTTCCCCTTTTACCTTTCCTCCCTTTCCCCTTTTCTTCTTCTCCTCCTCCTCTTCCTTCCATTCACACATGTTTTAATTATATCCGAAATGGTGCTTCTCTCTCTCTCTCTCTCTCTCTCTCTCTCTCTCTCTCTCTCTCTCTCTCTTTTTTCCTATTTTGCTTTCTCTCCTTTTTCTTTTTCGTCTTGGTGTTGCGTTCGGTAAATGGCGGTCTTTTCATTCTTCCTTTTCTTTATTCTCCTTTTCTTCCTCCTCCTCCTCCTTCTCTTGCTGTTGGGTACGGTTAGAGAGCGAAAGGAGGGAAGAGGGAGAGGGAAGAGTTGTGTGGTTAGATAATATGAGAGAGAGAGAGAGAGAGAGAGAGAGAGAGAGAGAGAGAGAGAAGGGAGATAAGAGACGGAACAGACTGAAAAGAAATATAAATCACAACATAAACTAGAAGAATGAGAAGAGATGAGAAGATAAGAGAAGAGGAAGAAGAGGAAGATGAAAGAAGAGAAAGAGAAGAAGACAGAAAACGACAAAATGAAAAAAAAAAGATAACAAAGGAGAATAATGAGAGAAGAAGAGGTAATAAGAAGAGAAGAGGAAGCAGAAGAAAAAAGGAAGAGAAAAGAAGAGAAGAGGAAGAAGAGGAAGAGGAAAGAAGAGAAAGAGAAGGAAGGAGAGACAGAGAATGACAAAATGAAAACAAAAGATAACAAAGGAGAATAATGAGAGAAGAAGAGAGAATAAGAAGAGAAGAGGAAGAAGAAGAAAAGGGAAGAGAGAAAAAGAAGAAAAGGAAAAAGGGAACAGACACATAAATAACAGATAACAAACTAGAAGAAAGATACGAGATGAAAAGATAAGAAAGATTAGAGAATAGGAAGATGAAGAAGAGGAAGAAGAAGAAGAGGAAGAGGGCAAACTATGATAAAAAAAAAATCTTGCGTAACGCGTGTAAGGATTAAGGTGGTCCCATTCTCTCCATTTCAAGCGAGAGAAGAAAAGGGGGATTGGTGATGATGGTGATGATGTTGATGGTGGTGGTGATGGTGGTGGTGGTGATGGTGATGATGTCAAGTGTAGAAGACTATTACCACTTGTCGCTTTCTTTCTATAGTGTTGGAGGAGGAGGAGGAGGAGGAGATGAAGAATTAGATGAAAATGAGAAAGATGACGATAGAGAAAGAGAATGACAAAATGAAAAAAAGATAAAGGAGAATAATGACAGAAGAAGAGGTATTAAGAAAAGAGGAGGAAGAAGAAGAAAAAGGGAAGAGAGGAATAGAAGACAAGGAAGAAGGGAGCAGACACAGGACAGACCGAAAAAAAAACACGTAATAGATAACGAATTAGAAAAGGTGAATAAAAGGAGGAAACATCGAGTAAGAAAAAGGATAAAGAAGAGTGATAAAAATGAGAAAGACGATTGAAGAGGAAGAAATAAAAGGAGGAAATAAAGATGAAACAAAGAGAAGTGAGGTAGGTATAAGATGAGGAAATTAACACGGAAAATAAGGAAATAAAATCAAAAGAAAAAACAACAAGAGGAACAAGTCAAGAGGAGTAAAGGAAAACAAGAGGAAAAAGTAGGAAGAATCTAGAGGAGTAAGATAAACAGGTAAACACGTTAGAAAAATATCAAGGTAAAGAGGAAAAATCAAGAGGCAAGAGGAACAAATCAAGAGGCAAGAGGAACAAATCAAGAGGGAAGAGGAACAAATCAAGAGGCAAGAGGAACAAATCAAGAGGCAAGAGGAACCAATCATGAGGCAAGAGGAACCAATCAAGAGGCAAGAGGAGCGAATCAAAAGTAAGAGGAGCAAGAGGAGGCCCGCACGTCGCACTCCATAAGCCGCGGTATGACCAGCTCCTCCGCGCGGCTGTACAAACAAAATTATCTGTCGACTGTGTTCCGCTCCTCCGCCCATCACTACCCCGGCCCTTCGTCACGGGGAGGAGGAGGAGGAGGAGGAGGAGGAGGAGAGGATGGGAAATAGTAGTAGAGGGAGAAGGTTAAGGAGAAGGAGTTAGAGAAGGAGTTGGAGGAGAAAAGGAAAGATGAGAGAAACAAGGAGAGGAGAAGAGAAAGTTGGAGAAGAAAAAGGTGTAGAGGAGGATTGAGAGAAGGAGGAAAATGGGAAGGAGGGGAAGGAAAAGGAAGAAGATAGGGAAGGAGGGGAAGGAAAAGGAAGAAGATAAAGAGTTGGAGAAGGAGAAGGATGAAGAAGGTAAAGAATGGAGGAAAGATGAGGAAGAGGAGAGAGTTGGAGGAGTTAGAAGAGAAGGGGGATAAAGAAGAAAAAGAGAAGAGGGAGGAGGAAGAGGAGAGGAAGGAAGAAGGGAAACTAGGAGTTGAAGAAGAGAGGAAAGTGAACGAGGAGGAAAATAATACAAGTGAATGAAAGTTTTGAAATGTTTGTGAGAAAATAAAGAGAAGGATAAAGAGGAAGAAGAGGAAGACGAGGAAGAGGAAAAGGAGGAGGAGGGTGAGTAGTACAATAGAGCGAAGATTTGAAATGCTTATAAGTAAAGAGGAGGAAGAGGAAGAGGAATAGAAAGAGGAGGAGGAGGAGAAGGAGGAAAGAAAGTAGGAAAAGTATATGTAAATGTGTGAGATGGATGTTAAGAAGGAAGAGAAAGAGAAAAGAGAAAAAAGAGAAAAAGAAAATAAGAAACGGAAAAAAAGTAGGAAAAGTTTATGTATATGTGTGAGATGGATGTTAAGAAGGAAGAGAGAAAGAAAGGAGAAAAAGAAAAGAAAAAGAAGAAACGGTAAAATGAAAGTAGGAAAAGTAAACGTAAATATGTGTGAGACAGATGTTAAGAAAGCCGGGCGAGAGAAAGAAAAAAAAGAAAAAAGAAAAAAGAAGAAAAAAAAAGTCACATCTCAGGAATGTCTTTCACACCAACGAACGATTCAATGTAACTAAATAACGGCTTACCTGATGAACTACCCCCCTCCCCCTCCCCCTCCCCCTCCCCCTAAAACCACCTCTATGACCCAGGGGAGGAAGGGTTAAAAGATACACCATGGGGGGAGAGGGGGGAGGGGGGGGGGGCGGACAGGTAACATCAAAGGTATCAGAGCTCGCCCGACGCTTTTGAAAATTACTCCCTATTGATTGTAAAAGGCTAAGGTGACCCCCCCCTCCCCCTCCTCCCCCTCCTCCTCCTCCTTCCCTCTCCTCCCTACTACTACTTCTTCCCGGCAGGAGGTGTGATGAGGGAGGAGGAGGAGGAGGAGGAGGAAGGAGCGAGGAAGAGAAAGTAGGAGTTAAGGAGGGAATGAGGAAGAGGGTGAAGGGAAGGGAGGGAAGAGAAGGAAGGGATAATGTTTAATCTCTCTCTCTCTCTCTCTCTCTCGCTTCTATTATGTTTCAAAGCTCAACCAAATTTAAAAGAAGAGGCAGAAATTGAGGATAAGGAAATAGAAAAGGGAAGAAAGGAGGGAAAGGGAGAGAAAGGGAGAAAGGAGGGAATGAGGGACAATCAGAAATTAGTGGTAAAAAGGGAGAGGGAAAGGGAGAATGGAGGGAAGGGGAAGAGAAAGAGAGAAAGGAGAGGGACAGCCTGAGAGAGAAAGGGAGAGAAAAGAGGAAGGAATGGAAACTCAGAAACTGTATATAGAGAGAGAAAAAGGAGATGGAGGGAGAGGAGAAAGAGGAAGGAAAAGATGGAAAGGGAGAGAAAGGGAGAAAGAAGGGAGGGAAGGACAGCCAGAAATTGAAGGTGGGGGGAGAAAGGAAAGAGGGAGAGGGAGAGAAAGGGAGAGAGAGGGAAAGGGGGGGAAGGGAGGGCAGGGAATTGAAACAGGAGGGGGGGGAAAAGAAGGAAGGGAAGGACGGCCAAAAATTGAAAGTGTGGGGAGAATGAAATAGGGAGAGGGAGAGAAAGGGAGAGAGAGGGAAAGGGGGGGAAGGGAGGGCAGGGAATTGAAACAGGAGGGGGGGGGAAGAGAAGGGAGGGAAGGACGGCCAAAAATTGAAAGTGGGGGGAGAAGGAAAGAGGGAGAGGGAGAGAAAGGGAGAGAGAGGGAAAGGGGGGGAGGGAGGGCAGGGAATTGAAACAGGAGGCGATAAGAGATGAGGGACGGGGACAGAATCAGGAAAAAGGATCAATAACTTCGTTTTCTTCAGACCGAGACGAGGAAAAAAAAGAGGAAAGGGGAATTGCATAACGGACCTACTCTTGCCTTTTACCTCTTTTTCTTCCTCTTTATTATTTCCTCTTTCTGCTTGTTCTTGTGTTTCTTTTTGCTTGTACTCTTCCTCTTTTTCCTCTTTTTCTTCCTCTTTTATTATTTCCTCTTCCTCTTTCTTCTTCTTCTTGTTCTTTTTCTTGTTGCTATTGTTCTTCTTGTTCCTCTCTTCATCCTTCTTCTCTCTTTTCTTCGTTTTTTCTTCACTTTCTACTTTCTCTTCTCCTTTTACATGTGTTTTTTCTTTCCTCCTCCTCTTCATCTTCCTCCTGTTCTTTTTTTCTTCCTCCTGTTCTTCTCCTCTTCCTCCTTTTTCTCTGTCCTAATTTTTTCTTCACCTTCTCCTTTCTCTTTTCCTTCTCTATGTGGTTCTTCTTTTCTCCTCCTCCTCCTCCTCCTCCTCCTCCTCCTCCTCCTCCTCCTCCTCCTCCTCCTCAGCGGGAATAACTAAATGGCTGATAAGTTATATTCCTGGTTTTATTATTCTACCTGAGAGAGAGAGAGAGAGAGAGAGAGAGAGAGAGAGAGAGAGAGAGAGAGAGAGAGAGAGAGAGAGAGAGAGAGAGAGAGAGAGAGAGAGAGAGAGAGAGACCGCCAGCTTTCTTGGATATATCTCACCCAACATCCTATTACTTCAGCCTCCTCCTCCTCCTCCTCCTCCTCCTCCTCCTCCTCCTCCTCCTCCTCCTCCTCCTTTCCTTTTCCCCTCACTCGCTAACCCTTTCTTCTTCCTTCTCTTTTTACCATCCTTCTCAATCTTCCCTTTTCCTCTTCCATTTCTACCTCCTCTTTCTCTTCGTATCTCCCCTTCCTCCGTCTTCCACACTTCCCCTTCCACCATCAATACCATACAACCCTTCCACAATCACTCATCCACAACACACTCTTCCACCTCCTCCTCCTCCTATATTCCCCCTTCATCCACTCCTTATGTTCTTATGTGCTTATGTTCTACACCTCACCTATCCACACCTTATCCACCAGTCTTTCACATCCTCAACTTCTCCACATCACATCTCCACTACACACATTACCCTTCTCTTCCACCTCCTCCTCCTCCTCCTATATTCCCCCTTCATCCACTCCTTATGTTCTTATGTGCTTATGTTCTACACCACACCTATCCACATCTTATCCACCAGTCTTCCACATCCTCAACTTCTCAACTTCAATCAGACTCTCATTCAAGCAGATGGAACTCAAACCAATATTCTCAAAGACTTCAGGGCTCACACATCCACATATATTAGGGCTTTCGTAGAGGTGGTTGTGTTGTGTGTGTTTCCATGGGTAGTGTTATGAGCCTGGTGATGGTTTAACAAGGCTTCTGTATCATCAACGTGAAAAAAAAACCACACAGGTAAATATTTCTCGTTTTTATTTTTTTTTCCTGTTTATGGTATATTGTTTTTGTTTTGTTTTTCTTCACAGTTTTCATTATTTTAATTCTTGTTTTCGTTTTTCTGCATACAGTTCTTTCTCTATTACTACACTCCTCTTCTTCTTCTTTCTTCTTCTTCCTCCTCCTCCTCCAACACACCCTTCCATTATTCAGTAACTTGCTTCCTTATCGCCATTTGCCACTCTCCTCCTCCTCCTCCTCCTCCTCCTCCTTCATCACCCCTCAACCATATCTCCCTTCCTCCACTTCTCTCTCTCTACGCCTTTCCATCATTCTCCTTCCATACCTTCCTCCCTTTCCTCTTCCCTCTCTTCATCTTAAATATGTGGATCTCTTTCTCTTCTCTTCTTTTCTCTCTCTCTTCTTCTTCTCTCTCCTCTCTGTCCCAATACCTTTCAACACACAACACCTGAGAGAGAGAGAGAGAGAGAGAGAGAGAGAGAGAGAGAGAGAGAGAGAGAGAGAGAGAGAGAGAGAGAGAGAGAGAGAGAGAGAGAGAGAGAGAGAGAGAGAGAGAGAGAGAGAGAGAGAGAGAAAGTGGGTGTAGCTGTTAATTAAAATGGTTGACAGTCGGTTAATTAATATCGATTTTAACCAGTGATACTTTTTTTGGTGGTAACACACACACACACACACACACACACACACACACACACACACACATTCACCACCACCATCTCACCCTTACCACCACCACTATCACCACCACCATCACCACCACTATCTCCATCACCACCACCACCACCTCCACCACCTGATCCACAACCCGAAGCTTCAAATAAACCCGGGAACGCTTCACATAACTTGGCAATGATATCTTCCTCCCTCATGCTGCGTCTTCTCCTCCTCCTCCTCCTCCTCCTCCTGGAAAAGCAGTGCCATTCCTCCTATTCCTCCTCCTCCTCCTTCTTCTTCTTCCTTCTTCGTTGTCTTACTCTTCTTCTTCTTCTTTTTATTATTATTATTATCTGTATTGTTTTGATGTGATGTCCTTTTCTTTTTTTTTCCTTCTTTTCTTTTCTTTCATTTTCTTTTTTTTCCACTTTCCTTTTCTCTTCTTCTTTCCTTTCTCCTTTCTTCTCTACTTTTCTTTTTCTCCTTCTTCCTCTTTTCTTCTTTCTCTT